>NC_080594.1:58086741-58387991 GCF_027887145.1 Ammospiza caudacuta | reverse complement strand
GATTGCTGCCTGTTTTGCTGGATAAATACAACTCAGTGTAAACCTGAAATAATGGCTATTGTAGCACCAATTCTTCTCAGTTTTCTGGAGACAGTAACTTGGTTTGACTGAAAAAGTGAGAGCCAGAGAAGGAAGGTATTACGATACACACAACTGTATGTTAAGAGGGTACTCTGCAATACATTTTTGTATTTCCTCACCTCTCCTCTGTTGGATTTAGCTACAATATAAATTTCATAAATGCCCATCATTAGCACTTGGATGTGTATCTGGTACATTACTATAAAGAAATTCTGTCTTGAATGTGTCCTTCTGGGAAGTTCTGGAGTGGATGAAAGCAAGAGCATTTGGTCAATCATCTAAAGTACCTGAGAGCCATATAGGCAACTTAGGTTTGTAAATAATTCCAATCTTGTTTCGTTTTGGTTTAGAAAAGTCCATTTATTCACAAACCCCTATACAGAGACAAAGAGGTCCTTATACTGGTTCCCAATGCCTTCCATCCACTTTTAATATTATTCAGAATGATTTCTAGGTGACTTTAACCAGGTTTCCAGCAGAAAATGGAATTTCATAGACACTTATTTATACACCTGTGAGCTAAAAAGGAAGGAAAAGGTGAAGGACTTTTGTGTAATGCAAACTTACACACCATCAGGACCAGCATTTGGATGGGGAGAAGAACCCTAAACACTCTCATCCATCCCCTGTCCCAGCTCTGTGCCTGCACCCAAAACACAGCACAGATTTCCTGATTTTACCTGCAAGGGAAGTGCGGGGGAAGCAGCCCTGGGAAGCCAGGAGGAGGAAGGAAGGGATGAATGGCTGAGAAGCCAGGAGGAGGAATGAAGGAAGGAATGGCTGGGAAGCCAGGAGGAGGAATGAAGGAAGGAGTGGCTGGGAAGGAAGAGGAAGGAAGGGATGAATGGCTGAGAAGCCAGGAGGAAGAATGAAGGATGCTCCCTCCCAGGGCTCTCAGCAGTGGGGCACGTACAATCGGTGCTGCAACATGAATTCAAACTGGACACTGACACAAAGCCAGGATCTGTGGCTGCCTACAGTGGTGCCCATGGCCACGGTGCCCCTGCTGTTCTTGTCCCCACTGCCACCAGTGAGTGGTGCCTGACAAAAGGAACTGTAGAAACCCTTTGCTGTATTCTGCCACAACTGCTGGCAAGTTCTGGAAAGCTGTACTGAAACTGGAATAAGGCAGGAAAATCGGGGATTTTCCAACAGCTGTAACTGGCAAAAATCTCCAGTTTGTGCCCCTGAATGGTAGGACCCACTAATGCTGTGCAGTGGCATTTGTTCAGCCCTGACTCATAGACAGAAGAATGGTGCTGAATGAATCACCAGCAGCATTTTCCGCAGTATCTAACGAGGTAGCTCATCCAAATATTGATCCGTCCCAAGTCTCTCTAGTTTTTGAGATCTGAGATACCACAGTCTAGTATGCTATTCACCATTAAAATTCTGCATTTGGGAAAGGGAGGAACCAGGCAATGACCAAACATTGGTTGGTGCATCCTTTGTTGATAGGAGCTACCTTCTGCCTGCTGTGATGCTATCAAAATGATATGCACACTGCTGAAATGCAAGAGAAATAGGAACTTAGCAAGTTAATAACAGAGAGCTTTAAGGCAAATTAACAAAACCCCTTTATAAAATATCTTGTTCAGTTTGGCCCACTGCTGCAGAAGGTCATTAAGCCAAACACTGTAGTAAAATAATTTTGATCCGTAACAGCAGAAAGGACAAACATTAAGCAAAGAATAATCACAAATTGGCATTCAGGACACCAGCTGATCATTGCAGGTGTTGAGGGAAGATAGTTCCTCCCTGCACAAGTGCCTGGAAAAGCACATTTCTTCCCCTTTCCTCTCTGATGTTGGACACAACATGCTTGGGCAGCAGGCAGGGGACACCTCAGGTGTCCACAGTCCTGCCCTGCTCAGGGTCTGCCCTTTGACTTTCATGTGATAATGCCTGTATAGGAAACAGGCAACCCTTCCTACCCTTCGCTCCACCCAGCAAGATCCCAGCTTAGGCAAGTCCCATGGCTTGAGTTGCACGTTACAGGAATTACTACCACAGAAACCACATAAAACAATGGAGAAGAAGCATTACAAGAAGCAGTGCACGTGCACCAGTGAGGTGGCTTTGGTGGCCAGTATCTCCACAAAACACACTTCTGCCATCCCAAGTGACTGCCATAACTGATGGAACCCAAGGTCATGGACCACATGAACTCAAGGGACATTTTATGGACAATTTGTAAGGGTGGTCCATCGACTAACAGAATGACAGCTGTGTATTGTATCAAACTGTGGGAAGTAGGACGGTGGCTAGTGAAGTTGTATTGAATAGTGTGAGGTCTGGCCATGGTGTAAATAGCACGGTATAAGGGGTGGAATATGCGCTGGGTGTGGCTGGGATGGGGCTGTG
Organism: Ammospiza caudacuta; assembly: GCF_027887145.1. NCBI lineage: Eukaryota > Metazoa > Chordata > Aves > Passeriformes > Passerellidae > Ammospiza > Ammospiza caudacuta. Next base: position 58,385,546 of record NC_080594.1, on the reverse strand, counting down.
CTTTGGGTTTATGCTGAACACAGTGCTGATAATGTGGAGACGTTTCTAAGCAGGGTTTACACAAGCAAGCCCTGAGCCCAGACGCCGGTACAGGCCGAGGTCAAGGCTCCGGAACGACCGACACCGACCCCACAGACCCCTCGCGCCCCACTCGTGCCCCCGCCGGCCACGCCCTCCGACAGACCACGCCCTCTGCATACACAAACCACGCCCACATACCATGGCCCCGCCCATCCCATCGGCCCACGCCCCCGCCCACCCGCACGGGAGGACTCCGCGCAGGCGCACTGCGCGCCAGAGCCAACTGTCCCCTCGCGGTCCCCCCAGCTCTCCCCAAAGATGGCGGCCGCGCGGCGGCGGGCGAGGCGGCGGGCAGCGCTGAGGCAGCGGGGCGGGGGCGGCGGCGGGAGCGGGGGGCAGTGACAGCCGCGGGGAGGGCAGGAAGAGGCGGCGGAGCGGCGGCGGCCGGAGGGCAGGTACCTCGAGTGGGCGGGCAAAGGGGTGGGGGAAGCGCCGCCCCTGCCCGAGCTGCGCCATCGGGAACTCCCCCTGGCGCTCCCCGCCTCGGCGCCGCTGCCCGCTGGCGGCGGAGCGCGGACCGTTAGCCGGGAGAGCCGCGGGGCCATGGCGGTGAGTAGGCGCTGATGGCGAACCGCCGCCTTCCCCTCCGCGGGGCGGCCGGAGGGGTGCGAGGGGACGGGGGCGGCGCCGCTGCCTGCCCCGGTGCTTGAGGAGCGGCGCTCCCCGCGGGGCAGGACCGGGAGCCGGCGCCTCCGACGGAGCCCCGCGAAAGAAACTTTGTGTCTCCCTCCCTGCCTCCCCTCCGCGGCTCGGAGGTGCCTCTGCCGGCCGGGGCGCGGGGATCCGCCCGCTGTCAGCGCCGGGCTGCGGCGCGGCGGCCGCGGGAGGAGGCGGAGGGTGAGCCGGAGAAAGAAGCAGATGCGGAGCGCGACCAGAACAGCTGAGCCGGCTGTGACAGGCGGGGAGGAGAAGGCAGCGGTGGTGCTCGACACCTCTTTCTCGTTGTTGTTGCTGTTATTGTTGTTGTTGCCCTCCGCCTAAGCCGTAAAGGTTCCCTCATAACGCCCAGCTAAAGGGATTGAGCGTCTCTATGTAGATAAAAGTCTTCCCGAAAACACGGTAATAATCATCTTGCCGACTCCTAGCAGAGGCATTATTCTTTCTGCCAGATTTGCTCCCGATTCCCCCCTCCCTGAATGTCGCCCAAGCTAAACAGAAACTTTTCGTTGCTTCCAGGCAACTTAGAAAGTGAAACCAGCTAAAAGCAAAAATGAAACTTTTCAGCTGGTTTTTATTGTGCGAAGTAAAGAAATTAAGCAGCAGAAACAAGAGAAAATGTGTTTGGTAGGAGAAAATGTTATAAATGGCACCTCAAGACGTGTTAGTCATTTGTTTAACCCTGTCAAAGGCATTTTATTAGCCACCTTGCATGTCAAGTGTTATTCTAAAACATTTCGCATTACGAAGTAATTTCTGTGAAATGTTCTTTGTTTTTAGATATTCAGTCTGCATTTGATCAAATACATACCTGATTAGAAACGCTTTAAATTTTCAAGGAGACTTAAAATGTCTACATTTTTTGTTGCTGAGTACTTGGCAGCTTCTGTTTTAGAAGCTGTAGGAGCCAGTCCTGCTAAGCTTTCTGCTTTTAAGAAGCTATTTTGTTGTTATGGCAATGGGAAACTTTCTGCTTTACACAGCATAGAAATTTAACTGATGTGAATCTGCATCCGTAGATGTGTTTATTTTCTGTGTTGTGAAATAGTATGAGTCACAGCAAATCAGTGGTCCTTAAAATTCAGAGAGGATGATCAGTTACATTTTTTTTCTGCCTTTTTTTTAAGGAAATGATCTCAAATAATTATGAAATTTAGTCACATGATGAATGGGGAAGTAGCAAGCTGTCAGGTAGGGAGAAAACTGTACACACATGTGAAAGTCAGAAGTAGCTGAGTATCTCTAGCACTCAATGTTGGCAAATTGGATAGAGTTCTTGACAGCCAGTGTTTCTACTAAGCATGAGGGAGCAAGAAAGGTGCTGGTCAAGTTTGAAAACATGGCATCTAATCTAGATTCACTCAGTGTACACAAGTTATCTTGTCACACATGTATTGAATCTGGGAGTTGTTTGTGCAAACAAATGATTCATTCAAAATCATTCACCAGAATGATTTTTCTGGTGACTTTGGGGGAGGAAGTTGAGGTGCTATATGAGTTCCACAGGGGCACTGGATTTTTAGCAGGTGAAGCCCTGGTTAAGAGAGACAGAGATCCTTGTCCTCAGGAAGGCCAGGGCTTGGTGATCTGTTGCTTGGCTCACTTGGTCAGGGGGTGAGCAATCAGCTTGGAGCAGAGTCACAGGCTGACCACTGTAGATGATAATATTACAGTAGGATTAGGTGAGTGTCTCAGGTTTTTCTCAGGGCAAATGGAGCTCTTCTGAGGCTTTTTGCTGTATGACAAGCTCTGGGTGTATGAGTTTCATGAGGGTCAGGTCATTACACGCAGCACCAATTGCCTAATTTCAGTCTGTTAATGGCATTTCTACCTTTTTCAAGTTGAAGTTTCTCCTAGTTTGTGAACTCAAAAGCTTTAGATTTTTATAGGCAGTGATGTAATGGAGCTGCAGAAACTTGGATTATGATTTGGACTAGTAACTCATTTGCTTTGGGCTCTGAGTCCTGTGCATCTTACGATGCTTTTCTTTGTTAACCTTTGCCTTGTGGCCATTTCATTTTACTTGAATTTGGACCTCCATCGGCTAACACAGTGTTATGCTGATGATCATTTTGGCTGAAGATCTCAAAGAGATCCTTAGAATGGTTATTGCAGCTTTAAGTGCTTAATTCAACATGTTTCTGCAGTGTTCTGTCTTAGGACTTGAGAAAAACTCTTAAAGCCTGACTTCACAAGAGGTTCAAATTTTCATCCCTGTCAGTACTTTCTCCTAGATGGCTTTAACATCTGAATGCTTTTAGATGATGCTACAATTTCCCTTGCTGGCAGGTCACTTCTGCAGCGGTGTATGCTGTTGTACTTGTGTTGGTCTCTAGAAATGCAGAATGCTGGGAAGGTGTTGTGTGCTGCTGTTCTGATTGTCTCTTCGGGGCTCTGTCAGTGGCAAATCCTGGAACCCAGCCCCGTCCCCCTTCTTGGGTTGAACTGGCAAACATGCAGCCTTGCTCATTCCCAGACAGGCAGACACCAGAGAACACAGTTTTTGAGGATGCAGGCCTACTTCCTAGACAGTTTTCTGCACCATTGATGCTCCTTGTCAATGCCTTCTGCAACCTCAGGAATTCTTTTCTTCTTCTTCTTCTAGCAACTTTCTATCTTTTTTTTCACCTCCACTGTCTAATTGCTGTGGGATTTCTAGTTCAATCTCTTCTAAAATGTCTACAGATAATGTCATGTTCCATCAATGCATTTCTGTTATCTAGGATATGCATTGGATTCTCTCTGTTATAGGTGTCAATAACACTTCTATATTTTATCATTGATTTCTTTAAGACTGTTTGCTTGGGGAAATTCCCAGGCAATTTGTAGTAAAATTCAACTTCACTACAATTTAGAGTGCATGAGTTGAATTGAGAGCTGAGGTTTCTCCTGTAGGACCAAATCTCACTAAAAATGGATTTGACTTGGACTGTCAAGTTTTTAGTTTAACTAAAAGATACTGTCTGTATCTCAGGAAAGCAATAATAGTTTGGAATGGGTACACTGCTTTTTCTGTTCAGCAAACATGAACAATGTTTATTTTGCTCATGGGGCCAGTGTTTCCCGAGCTACAGAAATGACTAGTTTTTTGCTTGTTCTTTGCTATATACAGTAAACTTTGAGCTTTCTTAATGCTGTTGTTCATTTGATGTCAATAGAAAAACAATATCGGCCTTTTTCTTAATCTTCTCTATTCATGAAGTTTAATGGTTGTGTTTATGTCCAGTAGTATTTTGGACTGTCATCCTCAGGTGTGTATTTTGTAGGACTGATGAGGTAGCAGGATGTTTAGGAAATGTCTGTAACACTTGATACTAATACATGTTTCTTGTAGGTTGTCATCTTTAATTTTTCCAATTAATTTGCTTTTGGTTTCAGATGGAACAAAACTTTTCGAAGTCATTTTGTTTGCCCCCCAGGAATCTGGTCCTGTTCCTGCTGCTGACACACTCTTGAGCCTGTAACCACTGAAAATCTGCAGACGTTTTGCTAACCTGTCTTAGATGACTTTAATGAAATGTAAATTAAAATAGCATTTGCTATGCTCTTTTGTCAATAGTGAAATAGAATTTTTAGCTGTTCCTTTCATGGTGGACTCTTCATGTCCACCATGTCACTTGTTAGGTTATGCACTTTTTATTGGTTATATTGATAATCTGTCTTGGTTACAACACATGCTGCAGAAAGTGTTGGTCTTCACTTTGGTGGCACAGTTGTGTAGACCACTGTGTTATTACTCTTCTTGAATGTATTGTTTTAGCTTTTGTATTCAGAATTGCAGTAGCTCAAGAATGAAATATCCTTTTATTTTCTAAATACTTGATTAAAACTTCAGCACCATGCTCATTTGTGATGTCTTCACAACACATTTCAAACTGAGTTATACTGGACCTGCTTAGCCCTCTTTGTTCCTGGCTCCAAGTAAACTTTCACTGTTTAGGTCTAGGCAAGCACATTTGTTGGCTTCAGTCTCATCAGACCTACCAATATTGAACCAGTGTTCTTAACAGAATTTATATTTTTGTTTCCCTTTAAGTTTTTACTTTTTCAGGATATGTGGACCTTCTGCTCGTGCTGTTCTGCAGTCAAAACATCATTTAGGCTAACCTTGGTATCCTCTCTTTTGGTTTAGTACCTTGGGCATCAAACACCACCCCAACACCAGTCCACAGAAGTTAATCAGGAGCGCTGAATATGCCTATGGTGTACCTCCCCCCAGTTTTGCTGCCAAAGTTGTTCCAAAGCATTTAGGACACGTGAGCAGATACACTGCAAAATTCTGCATTTATAGACAGTAGAAAACATTGTACCTTACTGTATATTGGATGACTTGGGGCATAGCAAGTTATCAAAAATTAAATTATCTACAAGTTTGCAATCCCAGTTTGACCAGTATAAGTAATTTTTATTAGCCATTAATAGGCTTTAAGAAGAGCACAGCACTTTCTAAGATGTAATAAATGTCTTCAATAAGGTCCAGAAGGATTCATGCTGTGACAGGTATGGATAGGTAGCTGGAAGTGAAAAGGAATATGCAGGGCAGGAATGTTAACTTTACCTTCTGCATAACAGTTCTTTTTGAATCTGCTCTGAGTTTTTTATACCTTGGTTGAATTTAAGTCTGTGAAGCTCAGTTCTTATTTGCTTTTGATTTTGAATAACTTGAAGTGAAAACGAACTTAGCAAGCCTTGAGCTTAACTGTTACCAGCAGTAAAAAGTAAAAAAACTCTGCAGTTCACAAGTGTAAATGGTCCCTTGTAAATGGGGTTGAGTTTCCCCAGTGTACAGACCCAGTGTCTGTGGCATACAGGATCCTACAAGCATGGGCATGGGCTGCTGTCCAGCTGTTGTCTCATTTCCCCTCACTAATATAGCATACTCCATTCCAGGTATTACTCCTTTGATTATAAAAGAAATCCTTCTTCTCTAAGTTCCAGTTTTTAAACTGCAAGGTTTTGGTTTTTTGTAGTTTGTTGTCCTTTTAACTGGAAGAACTTTATCTACTACATAACTCCACAGAAGGAAGTGGAGACAACAGAATAGCAAGTTGAGTAATTTTGCTCTGTGGCAGAAGAACACATTTTAGGTAAGGATATCAAATCAAGTAGTAATGGTCTGCAAAAAGTGTGCAGGTATCTGGAAACTAATCTGTAAGCAGAAACTGAATGGATAAGAAGGTTCAGCACAAACTTTGGTGACTTCCAATGTCCTGGCAATGAGAGAGAGCTGTGACTGTAACTATGCAGTAATATTTCAAAATACATATTGATGGACTGTTAGGGGAATTTCTGCAGTAAGAATAAATGTCATGAAACACAAGAGTTACCATGCTTCTGCAAATCCTGTCGAGTCTATCAGAAATGTAAACTGGGAGGACAACACTGTAAGACAAGTATTCACCCATTTAGTCTGTTATGAAAGTGGGTGAAGATATTGAAATGAAGTACTAAGAAGTTAGGACTAAAAGAAACTGTGGAAGTGAGCAGTGACTGTTGGCAATGATTAATCAGAGATGCAGCTGAAATGTATTTTGTTTGAATTTGTTCAGGCTTGCTGATAAGTTGCCTGCCCCCATTTAAGAATATTAGTTTATCTGTACATTCTGCTCAATGGTGGCATTTCAAAGGTGAGGACAAGTTACCATAAATAATGTAATAGAACTTAAAAGTACCTCTGTGCATTTAAGTATGTACATCATGGCAATACAGCTCAAAATAAATCCGTTTCTGACTTTGTGACTGTATTGTTGATAACAAATTGACAGCTATTCAATGTTGCAACTTCATATGTAAAAGAGGAAGCTAAGAGCAGCTTTGTCCTCCTGACTTGATTGGGCAATCAAACTAGTTGGTCTCATGGTGTTTTGATTAACTAAAACTTTTCTAGGAGGATGGTGTGGAACTTGGGAGAAGGGGTTGCTAATATCACCTGAGAAACCTGCTATTGTTTTGCTGGTCTTCCCCTGCAGTAGTTACAGATACTCCTCTGTTGGAGAACCCTTGCATGAGTAGCACATTCAGACTTCAAGAGTTGCATTCAGTTGAGGCCCCGATTGACTGTTGTGCCTTTTTTTTTTCCTATGGAGTACAAGCACTTCCTCTCTGTTTATTCTTACATTTCACGTTCACTTGTGTATTTGCACATTTTTTGTATAAAGTCAATCAGGAAGCTTCTGTGTTAAAACTGATCAGTTTTTATATGATTAATTTTAAACTGCATCTGTCCTACAGTCTAACTCACTTTGTTGACCAGTTGCTTGCAGTGGCGCAAGTGGGATCTGCTAGAATGATTTAGCAGAACTGACGTAGAGGAGTTTAAATTCTTGATAAGAGAACACCCTTCAAATGTGATTGTTAGGCTCAAAAGAGCTTTTTTGGTGAATTTTTGCTCTTGGGAAGTAGTTTTTGTATGTCTGTCTTGATTTATCATGTTCTGTTATTGTCCTGTTCCTTATGGAAGCAGAGATCTACAGCTTTTCCAAAATAATCAGTGGAGAGAAGTTTTAAAGTCTCTTAGACTTGTAGCCTCATTGATCCTACGTCACCTTACATTTGGATAGCACAGTTTTCATTTTTCAGAATGAGCAGGAAAAAGCTGTTTCATAAGAGCTCTTTAATAGCTGTTCATTCTGCTTGAGTCATGCACTCTTTGTAGCTCCAACACCAGCAGCTGTCTCTGCAATAAATTTATCTCACTGACCAGTTGCAGGTCTTATTATTTTATTAATAAAAATGTATCTGTGTTTTTAGTTTGCCTTAAAGGTATCATATGAAAAATTATTTTGGAAATTTCTCGTTGCTACTCACAGCCTCTGAGAAAAGGGAGTCAATGACAAATGAGGAAGTAGCTTGATTCTTGGCATTGAATTTTCTTGTTTGCTCAAAAACTAAGCATGTTATTAAACAGAAATGGAGGCAAAAGTAACAGTTAAGTGGGAAAGGCCAAGTTGGTTTTGAAGCCATGTGATTTTCAGAAAACAAACTGAAGGAAATCCAGTCCTGGCAGAAGCTTAGAAGAATCTAATTTTGCTGGTATAAAAGTAAAACTAGGAGGGTTTAAGGAAATTCTTGAGTTACAAGAGTGTAAAACAAAACATAGTTTAGATCAGTGTAGCATAAATAAAGTGGAATTGCATTGCCGATTTTTTACAAGTGGTGCAAAAAATATAGTATGCAGTTCATTCTCCTCATTTCTTTTTGGAGATGATTCCCATGAGTATCCAAATTGAAGATGTTCTCCAAGACAAAGGAGGTCACAGTATTTTACCCTGTGTGTGTCAGTGCATTGGATTTATGTGCCTGCTAAAGACAAGGTATGGGTTTGCACCTGGCTGCTGACAATTTGCTCTTTGATTTTAAAGTGTGCACTATCAAAGTAGTTCCAAATAAAATTAACAGATAATTCCAATTTGTATTAGTTTTGCACTAGAAGCTTAGACTTCTTCGAAGGTATAGGAGGAATGGGTAAATAAGTGGGAAGTACTGAATTCTTCATATGCAACAGTTTCAAGTTACATGTACTTCATCCAGATAAGGATTGTGGACGTTTTTTAAATAACATAATAATAACAACAACATTTAAAACCAGAATGTGCTGCTTTGAAGTAGTTTTGGTTGCCCTGGTCCTGCTGTGTACAGTCAAGTGTTCAGCACTTGTGCTAGCAAGCTGAGCTAGTCAGTGTCCATGAACATATTGTAACCTTATGGATGACTGGTTTATAACTGTCTAGTTATCCTCTATGTAGTCTTCACCTTCAAAAGTTTAGTTTCCTACAACAGCTACTATTAAAAACTTAGCCTCTTTGGCTCAGATTCAAAAACTGCTGGCTTATGAATACAAATGCATTAAACTTGAACAGCTGGAGTATTTCCAATTATCTACTATGCATTCTTACACAGGTTATAGTACCCATGGCATGAGTGCATGAACTGCATTTGAAGCTGCCCCTGAATCATTGCAGTTTATAGTCTGGGGTATGGAGGTAACCTGACATTCATTTACTCTAGCACACATAAGTGTTCATTACTATAGCAAACGCCTGCAATGCTAAGGTTTGCTGTTGTGGGGCTTGGCCATTCTCGCTCCGCGTAGATCAGGGGCAACTATTGGGCATGAGTCAGAGCTGGGAACTGTTTGGCTGTTAGTGTGCACTTGCATTTGCTCACAGTCAGTGTTTCCTTCACAAGATTACTGCATTAATTTTACACCTTTCACTGTTCAGCTTCTGGTGGTAACATATGAACGTATGTATGAATAGAGTTGTGGATCGTGTTTCTCAGTCTTTGAAAATTATGATGAGTGAGCATCTGTGACAACACTTGAAGTATTTCCATATTGATGGTAGATGTTGTATATTTTTTTTTTTTGATAGGAACTTCCAGTGCTTATTAAAAGCTTTGGCATGTCTTCACTCCTAAGTGGCTGTCAGACTTTGACATTGTTGATTCACTTCATGCAACAATACTATTTTTATAAATTTCCTCTATTGCCTAGCTGCGATTTTAGTATTATGACCAGCACCGAAGGGAATAGCCATTTTACTTTCATTGTACTTAAAAGGAGGTTGACAAATTAGTGAAAGAAAAATGTTCCCCACAACACCTTTCTAACAAAAAAAATCCCTCCTCTGCTGCGTTGGAAAGTATTTTATCAAGTGTCCCAGGAAAACATTTTTGAAACAGGAAAAATACTTTATCAGGAACAAAGTGTATATTTTAAATAAATTGCATATTAATTGAAACATTTAGTTCAGAACTTTAAAAGTTGGTGTACTGTAATTGCCACATCTGAAACTCTTTGATTGGAAAATGTGGTAAATGTACAGGGAGGGAGAGAAATTAAAATCCTTCTGCTCAGTTCTGATTCTTAAAAACAAACACAAAACTCTTCAGCATGCTTCATAACTTTAATAGCTCAGCTACAACCTTATGGATCTCTGGGTAATTATATTCTAATATGTTTCTACACCAGCTGCATCACTCTATCTGAGCTTTTTCCAGTAGTGCATTAAGTGATATTACTAACATCTGTTGTATGTTCTTTGTTCTTTCCTTTTCACCCTAGGGCTGCATTGGAATATTCTAGAATTTTCCTGATTTTAGCATATTTGTACGTCTTGGGTGCTTCTATTTGTCCACTCTTGTCTCATAAGTTCTGAACTGGATGGCCAGTTTGATAGATTGGAAAAAATTGGCTTTTTTGCTTCAGCCTCTTGAAAGATGTTTGTTTTTCAAGTGCATCTGCTGTCTCCATGTTGGAGAAGGCAGAATTAAAGCACTGAATGCATTAGGATTGGGTGATGGTTTTATGGTTTTTTAGGTTTTGTAAATACATTCCTTGGTCTTTGGCAAAACCTAAGTATTGCCTCCTATTCAGAGAAGCTTTTATTTCTTACTGGAAGTTATCTGGGCTGGAGGATGGGCCCTGCCTGTGGTTCCTGGGGGAGTGTAGCTGCATGAAGACCCAGGTGACAAAGGAATGCACACCTGCTCTGCTGTGCTGAACCCACTGGGAAAGCACACCTCACAGCAACCTGGAATTGGCAGCTGTAATATGATACTGCTTGAAGCATGTATGAAACTGCAGTTCTGACAAAGAAATTGTGGTAAAGCCCTGAGTTTGTTACTTCTTCTGTGACAGCAACATGCAGTTTGGAAACATTTAGTATTGATTTCATTAAGCCAGTTTCTTACACTGCACTCTTTTGTGTTAGGTGCTTTTGTCTTATCCCTGCTTAAACTTCTGTCCTTGTGTTGTATAGAATTCACAGCTCTTCTGAACAGCTCTCTGGAATAATAAAGGTTTGTGTCTGTTGTTCACTAGATTTGACAGAATTCAAATTGAAAGAGTATTAAGTTGCTGTAAGCATTGTGATGATACATAGGTAGGTAGAGAAGCAGTACTCTGTAAATCATAAAAACTGAGGAAAAAAGCAGCAATACAAGTTTCTCCTTCAGTAGGCACCAGTGATACCACTGTGGGGAGTGGCCTTGTAAGTCCTCTAGTTGTGAATAAATCAATTAATTATATTTTGTATCAAACTCAATAACCAGAAGCAGTAAATCTCTAGGAAAGGAATGGTCCATATGTTTTTCTTGTATGTAGCACTGTCACTAGATAGAACTACATTTATCATGGTAGTGCCTATATCCCAGCTGAACTGGAAAGCTTGTTTGTGTAGGATGTCCATGTGAAAGTGTAACTTTTTAATTTGAAACTTTCCTGTAATGCAGCCTTCCTCTTTTAGGAGAAAGGCCAGATTATAAAGCAGTTCTGTTATGGACCATTATGTGTATGTCTTTCAAAGTTTGAGCCTTAGGTGTCCAAGTTTGAGTTTTGATTAGCATTGTCATAGTTGCTTTGCAATTTGAATTGAGAATCTGATAGCTTTTAAGAGCTTGGAGTCAAGCTGTGGTCCTCTCTCTGGGTTCTGACCTACTCTGAACCATTCAACTTTGGCATTAAGTGTTGAATTTGTTTGACTAATATTCTGGAATTCATAGGAGAATTCTACTTGTCAGGGTCTTTGGAGATTGCCTTTTCCAGCCCTTTGTTAGGACCTTACATGGTCAGGTTTTGATTTTCTACAGCACTGGTCTCCAAATTTTTTGGTCATGCACCCTGTAAGTAATGAATATATTAAGCATGCACCTCCAATATATGTAATCTTTTAAATTATATGCATATGCTACTTTATTGATGCATTTACACTATAAAGCATATGCAAAAAAAAAGAGGATAAGATAGAGATGAAAACCAGTGTTTAAAAGTTTTTTTTTTTTAATTTACAAAAAATATTTTCTTCTAGTATGCCAAGAGTTTGTCTTGTACTGGAGTGTGTTTACCCCTCTTTAGAGACTACTGATCTACAGGATTAAGAATTTTGCAGCTTCTCAGAGCAAGGTATGCCAGTGCTACACCACTCTCATTGTCACTATACCTTTTTTTAAATCTTTATGGACAGACAGCATTTCCAATGGTGCAGTGCGTGCCCAAGTTGGAAGGGACCTGTCATGATCCTAGAGTCCAACTCCTGGCACTGCCCAAGACTCCTCAGGAGTCATGCCTTGTGTCTGAGAGCATCGTCCAAACACTTGTGCTTTTGCAGCACACCTCCAGGAAGAGTTTGATTTGAGGCTCTTAACCACCATCCTTCAGGCAGTGGTGTCCAGCTAGCAGGTGACCCCTAGCTACTCTAGTGCTCTTAGCTTCTCCCTGTCTTTCATGGGCACAAGCCCAGGAACAATCTTTGTGGCACCTCTCTTATACTGGGAGGAGGTGGAGGTGGCTGAGAAGAGAAAACCGAACGTGGTGTTCCAGGTTCCAGCTTGTTACCACTGAGTAGCAGGGAATAATCACCTCCTTCAGCCCATTGGCTGTACTTGTCTGCTAATACAGCCTCATATGCCTTCATTGCTACAGGACACATGCTGCTGACTCATGTTGTTTTACCTTGGTGATCCAGCTGATACAATGCTGATATGTTTTTCAGAGACTATCCTTGAGGTCAGCTGCTAGTCTCTTGGAGAAATGCTGATCCTTTGCATGTGCAGAGGAAATGCACTGAATGCACTGCCCAATGATCTCAGCCTTACAACACTCCTTAACCCTCAGTGAACAACTGACAGTGTAAAAAGTAGTGTTGTATTGTGCTTTTCCACTTGAGGGTAGTGCCACAGAAACACTAAAGGACCAAATCTGAAGGCATTTAAGGATTGAGTTAAATTGTCATTACAGTTCAGGAAGGCAAACTTGCTTACTGAACTATGGAGTGGAACACATTTTGTGAGCTTTAACATCATTTAGCCTTTTGCCTTGTTAGTGTAATTCATTCCTTAAAGGTTCATCAGGCATAAGTCCTGGAGTCTAAACAAATCACCTCCAGTAAGTTTATATACCCTTACTTTGTTTCAGCTTTGATAGGCTTCAGAAAACTCTTTCAAGGTATTTTCAAACAGCAGTTCAGGTGGGGGTCGTGGGCAGTAGCCCACTTAAAATATAAGTCTAGTACAAAGCATTAACCTGCACAATTTGGTTGTAATCTCAAGAGATGCTGTACTTTCCTTGAATTGTAGAACAGACTCGGGGCAGATTCAGTGTAGACTGAGTTTGCAGTCCTGAATTGGCTTTGAATGTCTGCTACTAGTTCAGTATATGCAGTAGCAAGACAAGAAATGAAATAGTTGTTCATGCAGCAGTTGTTGCTGTGCATAAAGCAGTGTAGATTTGTAAATAAGCATGCATTTAATGCTCCACCAGTAGCAAATTACTTCTCAGCTGCTTCTGTGCTTAGCAACTGAGAATTATCTCTCTGTTCATCTATATGTCCTCTTCCTTGCCTGGTCCCTGTTAATGTCCACAAGAATGGTGTAGTGAGTAGGCCTTAAATAAATCCTTTGGTTCATCCCACATGTTATTTTACCCCTTCTGAAGGCTGCTGCATCAAAGTTTTAAATAGTGCAGGAAATCTGATGATAGGCTAGTGAATTGTTTGTAGTGGTTCTGCAGGCTGAACCTTACCTGTTGTCTGAATGCAAGTTGTTTTTCTTGAGCTCTCATTAAGTCCTGAGTATATCTAGAAACTGGATGGAGTTGGAGGACAGTTACATCATCTGGGGCAGTTTTATGAGGATTAAGGCTGAAATTACAGTATGCATATACTTTGCTTTCAGTATTTTCAGTATGGAACAATATGTTGAAGAAGCTGTTGCTCACACTTGGAACAGTTAGCAGCAATTTCAAATCAGAAAATTGGAGACAAAGCTTGTAAAGTTATTCCAGTAGAGATGGTAGGTATTTGTAGCCAGAGGCAGGAAAAACATCCTCCCCTCCATGTTGCTAAGGGAGGTAGACCTGTTGATATAACTGATAAAGCCTTTTGGCAAGCTTGTGTTTGACTGTCCACTTTTATTATTCTGTCCTTGTCGGAATCAACCCTTCACAGGATTGTGTTCATTCTTTTTAGTTTTAGAAAGAGCAGTTTTACCTTTATACATTAATACTTTTTGCTATGCCTAACTTTTTAAGCTATTCATGCCATTTTAGTTGACTGAAATGACTCAGTCTCTTATCACTGTCATTGCTTGTCATTTCCAGACTTCCTTTCAACTTCCTTTTTAAATTTTTTTTTCTGGGAGGCAAGTTAAAAACATGTTCTGTAATGAGAAGATGAGAACTGGTACCTTCCCTTGCTATTGGAAACTTGCATGGCTCAACAACTCTGTATTTACTGTTAATGTTTAAGGACTGTCCATTCAGTTTTAATCCATCTGTTCTGTTTTTCTATTGAAGAGAAATGCTCTCTAATGCCAATTAAGATTTTAAGGTTGTTTTTCCAGTCCACTTATTAGTACCTTTTTCAGCAATATCCATCAGCAGAAGGTTTGTATGAAGTTAATTGGAAAAGATTTTTTCAATCAATCTTAATTGTATTTTATTTCTTTACAAATAACATCCAATGTTGGCCTCAAAGTATCGTTTGCTAACAGGACTAGATTGTCCCTTTTACAACACAGTATTTAATGCAAACTTCAGACTTCTACTTTTTTTTCAGACCTCTGAGACTTTCTTAAGACCCAAGTATTTTGCAAGTCTTTTTCAAAGGTCTAGGTAAATGTCTTCAAGAGGTCTTGAATGCAAGCTACTGGGATCTGCTGGTCTAAAGGCTCTGTCTGCACACACTTGAGGTCCTTGCATTGAATGTGATATGATTTATTTCCAAGATGTGTTAATTGAGCACTTCTGTTTGTCTTGACAACAACCTCTTGTCCATTTTAGCAGACTTCTCCTTCTGCCACACATTCTGTCTTTTCAAATGGGTGTCTTTCTTTGTCCTCACAGCAAAACAAGAAGGCACCTGCAGTGGGTGAACATGCCACTTCTTACTGTGTGACTGTATTATGTGCACTGGCTTGTATGGATTGCTGCCTCCCGACTGCTGATGGGGGAAAGGCTTTGATGAACATGTGGTATAGACCCACATTGGTGTGAAGTTTAAACCTTTAGTCTTTGAGACTAGTTCAGTGACATTGCAGAGAAATCTAATATTGTATTGTCAAGGAAACATTTTTTTTCCTAGATTGATTACACAGACTGACAGGTAGCACTTCTATTATTGTTGTAGAGGGTGTCAGGAATAACATTCTGCATAGTACCTCCTGTCAGGGTTTATCAGTGAGCAGTGCATTCTGTCTCCAGAATAAATCAAATGCTTGAATTCAGACATGGAATTTAGCTGTGTCCCAGTTAAGGCACTAAAGACTGGGTGCTGAAGGTGGAGTACTGACCTAAGCACTTGGGTAGCTGTGGGAACCTAATTTCATACAAATAAAAACATTTAACAGCTGTGCAGGGAATGGAAAGCTGCCTGGTGGAAGAGAACCCGGGGTGCTGGTCAACAGCAACTGAGCCAGAGTGTGCCCAGGTGGCCAAGAAGGCCAGTGGCATCCTGGCCTGGATCAGCAATGTGGACAGCAGGATAGGGCAGGGATTGTGCCCCTGTTGGCACTGCTGAGGGCACACCTCAGCCCTGTGTCCAGTTCTTGGTCCCTCACTACAAGGACTCTGAGGTGCTGGAGCAGAGAAGGGCAAGGAGCTGGGGAAGGGTCTGCTGAGAGAGTTGGGGGTGTTTAGTCTGGAGAAAAGGAGGCTCAGAGGAGACATTATCACCCTCTACAGCTGCCTAAAAGGAGGGTGGAGCCAGGTTGGGGTCAGTCCCTTCTCCCAGGTAACAGGTGATAGCACAAGAGGAAATGTCCTCAGGTTGCACCAGGAGAAGTTTAGGCTGGATAGTAGGAAAAAATTCTGTACGAGAGGCCTGTAGTGCTTTGTTAATGTGCAAGTCCTCTTGTACTGAGAGCACTGTATTACAGCTTTCACCCCACAGCAGAGCTACAACATCTACCCTCGAGGGGTAAGCAAGTGAAAGTAGCCCATTGGGTGGGATGAAGTTTTAGGCATGCTTTTGAGTAGTAAGCTGCACTGGTTAACCAAATATCTCTAGAGCTTGATACTGAAGTTAGGTCATTAAGCTGGCTTTATTCCATTATCACTCCTTCCATTTTTCCATTACCATCAGGTATTTTTTCATTTGAAGTTAATGCTGTAACTATTAAATGTCTCTGTTTATGAGTAGACAGTATATCTGAACTAGAAGTTTGTAGGGAGTTTCAGTAGCCAGATGATACCAAGACAAAACTTAGAAAAGCCTGGAATACTGCTGGCTGTCAGGCTGTATAACTCTAAAATTGTATTTACTTTTTTTTACCAGGCTACTGTAAGTACTGGCTGAGAGAAGCGACTCTGCTTTAGAAATACTGTACAAGCTTTTTCTCAGCCTAATCCTTATGTCTATATTTGATGTAAAGCACTGTTTCCAGATGCAAAATGGGATTGACTTGTGGGAATTCTGAATGTGCCATTCACCCCTAGTGAATTCTTTCCATCTGTCTTTCTGTTTTGTTAAGAAATATCAGTTTCTCAATTCTTGTTGATCTAATTCTTTTTTTATTTCAAGGGCTAAGTGTACTAGGTCTAGCTGGGATTGAGTTAAGACCACTATAGTAAACTAATGTAATTTAGTGATATTTTTTTAAACAAAATTAAATGCAATTTCAAAAGCAGCCTCTTAGACTTGCAGTACTTATTTCCAACATGGAAAAATGGTAATCTTCAGCTTTTTTGGTCTTAATTCTTCCATCCAGTCTTGATATAGCACTAAGATGTAAAATATCAAAAACATGTTCCTTGTGACTTGTTAATATAATTGAAAGGAATGCTTGGCTGAATCCTGCTTTCTGTAACTTGTTATGTGATATTCCTCAGTTAAAATGTATCACTGCTTTCATGGCCCTCTTGCCTCTGTGGCTTTTTTTCTTGTTATCAGGTTTCTTGTAACTTTTCAATGTGTGCAAGTGAGGGTTTTTTGTAGTATGGTTATGAAGATTACAATTGTGTGTGTGGGCATTATCTCTTCCCTTCCTCCCCAAGTTTTAGCTGCTGATTAAAGGGCCACTGGTTATCAAAGTGACACGGCTTTATTTCTGGATCTAATAAATTTTAAAATGATGATATGTCAGATCGTGCAGAATTAATAATATTTTATTATTATTTATTTATTTGTGCCTCACTAGGACATTTCCTAGTAATAAATTGTCCCTAAAGTATTTATCCATTATAATAGTAGGAAAAGTGGGTTGATTATTAAAAAAGAAAAGAAGTGTCCCTGTTAATATATCTTGGTTTTTTACCAGTCACATAAACAAGAACACTATACATGTAGGTTCTAAAGCAAATGGGGTTTTTCTTTTTCTTTTTTTTTAACTCGGTAGGCATTTTGTCAGCAGTGCCAGTTTGCTGAAGCCTTGGTTTGATACAAAGTTTAAAGATTGTTTTGTTAGCTCCAGGGTAGTGATCTATCTTCTTCTGAGGTTCAGCCGCTAGAGGGGGTGTAAACCACCCTCTCTATGTAACTGAGGCTTGTACCAGCTGACAAAAACTCGTCTTGAGCCTTGTGTGGTTGCTGCCTGTTGTGGAAACATACTTTGTTAAGGTATCTAATTTCATAATCTTCTGTTGTTGTTGTTGCTATTTCTAAAGTGAGACAAGGTTTAAAGATAATTATTCAGAAATATTGATATAGTTTAACCATCTGAGTAACTTTCCTTTGCAGGTGATCTTGTGAATTAGTGTACCATCAATGATGGCAGAACATCCACCGTTACTGGATACCACTTCAATTATAAGTAGTGAAATCCCTCTTCTGACTTCCCCTATTGTTAGTGGAGATGGAGCACAACAGGTAAGGAAACTTCAGTATATATTTTTTCCTTCCAACACATCAGTGACATGTTGACATTGTAAAAGATAGTAATCCTTCATCTGGAGTACATTTGTGCAGCTTTAGGCATACATGTGTGTTAGAGATTGAGGTGAAGGCAGAACTGGTGCAGAGATAAGATTTGTAAGAAGCATGAAGCAGAAAAACTGTGTTGTGGAAGGACTTCTTCATGGAAGAATGGGACCAAACAGCTGCCAAGTTGTCAAGCCATGATTGTGTTTTAGTTTGGAAGTTATATATTTATATTACTGCATGATCTTATTAAGGCAAATAAACCTTTTCCTATGGTAGAACATAGTAGCTGAGGCACAACATATGCTGATAACTGGTCTCCAGACTGATACTTGCCTACAATGGGTAGCTTGAATGGTGGGACTTGCTTTTTTTATATGTTGGTGTCTGCCTGGACACCTGTTGAATGTGTATTTTGCGATGGCTGTGCAACTATCTAGTGCATCAGCTGCTTCAACCAGATTTGTGTCACTTGCTCATGATGTACTTTGTCCCATCATCCAGATCTTTAAAGATTGTAGTCCTTGTCTGCCCCAGTGTCAGCCACTGCAGTGGGTGACCAGTGGATGGCTGCCTGCTCGACTTTGCACTGCTGATTACAGCATTTCAAGACTGGCATTTGGTCCAGTTTTCAGTCTACCTTGGTGCCTATGCTCTGTCCGTGCTTCATCAGTTTCTATGTTATTCAAAAGTGTCAAAAGCCTTGCTGAAGTCATGGTGAGCATTAGCTATGCTCTCCCCTCATCCATCAACCTAGTAATTTCACTCTGGAAGGCCATCCAGGGTTGTCTGGCATTATTTACCCTTTGTGAATCCATAGTGACTACCCCAAATCACCTTTTTGTCTTTAATGCATTTGGAAATGGCTTCTAGAAAGCTTTGTCCACTCATCTTCCCAGAGGTAAAGGTGATATTGACCAGTTTCTAGCTCCCTGGGTCCTCCTCCTTGCCCTTTTTGGAAGATTGCACTGGTGTTTGCTTTTTTCTAATCCTTGGGAACTTCCCCAGTTCACCATGACCTTTCAAACATAGTTGATACTGAGTTACTTGTTCTGCCCTCCATAAAGATAAGACTCTCAGGCTGTTCTGTCAAGCTTATGATGTAATCATGCAAGATTTTGAGTCATATGTGAGTTTAAAGTTCTTTTGGATAACCGTTTTCTTTAAAATGTTGTCTCTTTCTCCTGCCAAGGAAGATTAAAACTGGAAAAAAGCAAAGTATTTCTTCAAATAAATCAATCTGTGGGAGTTTGTGTTAATCTTCTAATGGAAAAAACAACATGTATGCTGTTGTTGTCCTTTTTCATTTAAAACAAAAGGCAGCTCATTACAACTACTGTCTAAAGTGGGACTGGTAGTAATCGTGTGTATTTTTAAAAAGAGAATTTTCACTGGGCATTGGTCATCAGTAAAGAAAGTAATTTTCTTTCCTAATCCCATTTCATGATAACTGGCAGTTATACACCACAATGTGTGTTTGATCAGTGGCAGGAAACTTCTGTGGAAACTCTTTTTGCATCTGGTGATTTAAAAGCCATCAGTAGGTAGAAAATACTTTATATATCTGAAATATGGGAAATCCAGAATGGCAGGGACTGTGTTGTGTGTCAAGGTTGCCCAGTTAAGACTTAAGCCACAGAAAGGTCAGGCAGCTGCTTATTTATTTAAAAGAGTCTTAAAATCATGTATGTTTGTTTTATATGGTACTTATGAAAGGGGTAGATACTGCATTTGAAAGCAAGATGTATTCACGTACAAAACACTGTAGTGTTGAGTCTTTTTTTTTTTAATGTTAAACTTGGATATTAGTTCATTGTATTCCTTTGTTTTCCCTTGAACTTTGAAACTATAAGAAGGAAGAGGACTTTTGCCTTTATGATGGAGTTACTAATTTTTCTGTAAGTCCTTTTACTTAGCTACAGTACACACATTTTATAGTGGTTACTTCCCTGGTGTATGAAAAGTACTTCTCCAGTTTATTTTGTAACAGCATTGGTGTTGGATTGCATAAAATATAACTTAACCTGTGGAGCTGACAAAATTTGTATTCATGCAATCAAAATTCAAAGCTGCATTGTCCATGTAAAGAAATGGATATTGTCTTCTGTGTTCATAGTGTATAAGTTGGTCTGTAGCTGAACTAATTAGTTTTAGTCAGTCCTGACTGAAAAGGTATTGAAAACCAGTAGAAAATTGGTTATTTAAGTATTTTGCTTCTGAAAACCAGTAGGAGATTCCTTATTTAACTACTTTGCTTCTATGATGGTATTTTCTATGTTAGACTAGCTAACTGTATACTAAACTTGAAAGATTTTATTCAGCTGTAAAACATCTGAGGATTTTTTTTAAATCAATTTACCCCTTTTTACATTTTACCAGAATTAACTCTTGTAATTATGGTGACTTAGGTTATTTTTACTGCATAACTGAGTTACCAGACAGATACAGACCATTCCGTACTTTTCTGGAACAGTTCATATCTTCAAGATAATCTATTTCAAATACTTGAAGTTCTGCTAGCAGTGTAAATGTGAAATAGCAGTACAAATATTTGAACATGTTAAGATGAAAGGTCATATGCTTCAGACAGCGGAAGTGTCTGATCAGGTTAAAGCTGTAACTTTCCACCATGTTTTAAAACAAAACAATCCACAAAGTTAGAGGAATGTGTGAGTGTTCAGTCAGAAAACATGGGAACCTTAAACTGTGTGGATGTTTGTATGTCACTCAGTGCTGTTGTGGGAGATGGCCTGGTTCCCTGTCCCACAGAACAAGGGACTACTGTTAGTTTCATAGGATAAAACCAGTGAAAAGAAAAGGCAGAGACCAAGCCTGCTGGCTCCTCCTCCCCTGTTAAGCACAGTACTGCTTGATTTTACACCTTCCTATCACTGTGTTCAGCATGAGGGGATAATGTACCTCTTATGTCTTGATGCTGAGTAAGGTTGTAGATGGAGAATGGAGAATGGAATAGGATCTATGATAGAAACCAAGTGGAAACTGGGAAGACATGGTATGAGGACAGAAATGCTTGAGAGTTTTTCACGTAAGAGTAGCTAGTACAGTGATGCTTTAGTGATTTTTGCTGAGGCTGGACAGGAAGGATGTGCTTGATTATGTGAGTCCTGATTTGGTGAAAGGAGAGGAAAATAAGAGGCAAGAGTTCAAACTACTTTAACACACTTATGTTAAATTGTTTTGGAAAGTTGCTACAGCACCCAGTGCTATTCCAAAACAAATCAGTAAATTGCTGACACAAGTGTGCTGCAGCCAAGGAGTTCTGGACCCTCACAGTACCTTCCCACTAAAGCTAGCAGTTGCAAAGTGAGACATTCCTGTATGACCTATGTGTCCTTTATTACCAGAAAATATAGATAGCACTCTCAAAGAGCTTATTAACCATTTGCTTTTCTCTGGGGAATGGGACATAGTGCTTGACCTTTAGCTGACTTTGTTTTTTGGCAAGGTATAGGGGTAAAGTAACACTTTTAGCTTGGGAGGTTGGATGCTTATCCTCCAAATTTTACTGAGAAATTTAGATGTTTTGGTGAGTTTTCCAAAAATCCCACTCTGTATGTCTATATGTGTTGTGTGTGTGTGTATTGTGTGTGGGTTAAAGTATGTATTTAACATCAAATCTACAAGTCAGTGTTCCTAAAACCAATTTCTTCTTTAAATATTTAAACGTCTGATATTGAAGTTGTTATTATTCACCTGTTGTCATAGGAGGATGCCTTCAGTCAGCAGAGAAATAGATGGCTATAAAACAAATTAGGTAATCCTCTTTTTTTGGCTTTCAAATTGTTTACATATGTGGCATTACAGCAAAATATAATGGTGAAGATGGTGTTGGGAAATATAAATCTAGACTAGATTGCTAAATGAGTTTCCTAGGTTTTTGTTCTGACACTTCTGCTTCTGAAAACCATATGGTACATTATCAAGTTCCAGCTTGCTTTGGTTTTGTCTTGCTGCTGAAAATCAAGCCTAGAACTGCAATATGTTTCATGATCTTTTTCCTCAACAAAAAAAAAAAATCCGTGTTAAAAGTTGTTTAACAACATATAATGTTATAACTGTTCTCACTTTCCATCACTTTCCATATTGTGCTCTTTTCCTTTCTTTTATCTGTGCTTTGATTTCACAGAACAGAGTATGGGCATGGCTGCTTCTGTCCTTTTGCCTTTTGTTTTGTTTTTTTTCTTTTGTACTTCCCCTTTGGCTCTCTTGAATTAGCAGATATGTATAATTTCTCATTTTGGAGGTTCATTGAAGTTTGTTTTAGTTGACAATTATTCTTCCATTGTTCAGTGACTTCATAGCACTGAAGCGCAGCAGAAGTGTGTTCAGTGGAACCATTGGAACTTTCAGGCATGCAATGCTTCAGTGCCAGCTTATGGAACCTCATTACCAAGCTGTATTTTTCCTCAGGATTGATTAGTACTTTTGTGTAGCAACCATTGCTGCAAAATACATTATCAAATGTCTATGAGACATTCCTTATACAGAAAAATCTTTTCCATGGAAGTTTTTAACTGCTTGTTGGCTATGATTTTAAAAAAGAAATCACAAAGAAAAGCTAAAAATATGTGAGTTTTGATGACTCAGGATTAGTAGAGACTTTCTCAATCTGACTTAATCATGTTTTTTAGTAAGGAAGGGTGAAGTTTTTCTTAGTTAAGTGTAAATTTTTTTTGTGCCTTAGAGATCAGATTTTTTTGCAATTTATTTAAACTGTATCCTTGATTGCAGGTGCATTGAAAACTTGCTTTAAACTTCCTAGAAGAAGGCAGAATCCTCAGCAGAAAGTGAGGATTCAAAATTCTTTGATGTGTAGTAATGTATGAATACTATGCTGCTTTTGTTGAGAAGAAAGCAGCAGCAGATTTATTGCACAATTTATACTACCATTCAGATATGTTTATTATAATATTTTCTGTTTGAAAATAAATGTAGAAACAAGAATGAAGGCTGTGTAGTTCATAGCCTTTTCTGTTTCTATTTGGTATGAACATTCGTGGAATGAAGCGCCCTCATAAAGCTTTTCAGTAATTGTCCTTTCTCTCTAAAATGTCTGTTTTCATGTGCATGATATGAATCCTAGATTAATTTTGGTCTCTGATACAGTGGATTCCTCCCAAGATACTTGAGGCATTCAGCCCCTGTTGAATTAAACTGTTCAGAAACTGACATTTGGGAGAATTGGATGACACATGAAAATTGAATTTGAAGTCAGTTAGTCACCGTACGTTGCTAATACAGTCAATGGGGAGAAATAAGCATGTCCAGAAGATGATGCCATTCATGGTGTACAAAAGTGACTAAAGATCTGTACTTTTTTGTTCTCTCTCTCTTTTTATGAGGTGAGAAGGTGCAAATTGCCTGGAGCTGTAAGCATTGAAGTAGCTTCATTTTTCTGTGCAGTCTGCTGCAAATGGGTCTGGTTGCTGGGTCTGTGTGCTCATCCATCAATAAGGTTTGGAAGGATATAGTTATGCCTGAATAGTGTCCAGGACCCAGGCATGTCCCCATCTCTCCCTTCCCCTGTGACATGGGACTCTTAATGCTGAGTAAGCCATGACCTGAATGGCAGACTCCAAGACCTGCAAAGTCATCCCAAGCGCTTGCCTATGTTCCTTCAAATCCATTCGTAAAATACGTGAGAATTACACTCTTGGCAAATAAGTTATCTGGGGTACACCCTCTGCTAGCTGAAACTTGTTTTTTCCCTAGGAAGCATTTCTTAACTGAGACAGTGGTCAAATGCTGGAACAGGCTTTCTAGAGTTGTATCCAAAGTCCCAAACCTGTCAGTATTTTAAGGGGCATTTGGACAATGCCCTTAACATCAGCTTGGTCAGCCCTCAATCAGTCAGGCAATTGGACTAGATTATCATCACAGGTCCCTTCCCACTTAAGAAGTCTGTCATATTCTATTTCCTAGAGATTGAGACTTTGCCATAAGTGGCTAAAATCTGTGAGCCCTATGTATGTTACAGAATTATTCACTTTATAGAGCATGCAGAATGACATTCTCTAGAAACAGACTCAGACTGTAGTTTACATTCTGTAGCAAAAAATGGCAGTTGGCTTTGTTTTTTCTCCC
The DNA here is from genome assembly GCF_027887145.1 of Ammospiza caudacuta. Classification (NCBI taxonomy): domain Eukaryota; kingdom Metazoa; phylum Chordata; class Aves; order Passeriformes; family Passerellidae; genus Ammospiza; species Ammospiza caudacuta. The sequence continues at coordinate 58,361,853 of NC_080594.1, read as the reverse complement.
TCTTTTTGAAGTAGAGGATAAAATACATGGGAAAGGATTGGGGTTGTAGAGATTTCTTCCACCAAGTCCTTGGTCCATTACTGACTAAGTCATTCCAATCTGATCTAATTGAGATATAACTTTTAATTTCTCTTCCAGCTCAAGTTTGTATTGTCACACTGTTTTGATATACAGTGGTGCCTATATTTACACAAAACTGGGTATATAGGCTACTTTTTCATGGTAAAAAAGGTTTCTTTAGAAGTGATATTGGATTTTTTAACATTGGAATCTTTTTTAAGTTAATGCTGGTTTTAATAACTAGAAAACACTGTTCTTCCTTTGGTGCTTCCTTCTATACTGTATTTAGGGTAAAAAAAATAAACACATCCATCAGTCTTAAATGTTATGGATTTTTAACTTGCTATATCAGCAAACAGGATTCTGAGCTGTCAGAAGCAATGCTGGGAAATATAAAATTCTCTTCCAGTCCATAATACATTTGGGCTGTTGCAAATAGGCAGATTGATCAGGGAGGATGCCTTGAGAGGGCACTAGCCCCTGTGAAGTATTAGCTGAAACCTTAGTTAGCCATTGCTACCCATTTACTGTGCAGTGTGAGCTCTGTTTCTCATCCAGTTCTGCTTAACATCATGAAGCTGAATTCCTAGGGGCTCCAACCAGCAAATCATGAAATGAGAATGATCTGATTGAAGTATTACAGTTTTTATTTTTAGAGGTTGATGTGTCTAACCATGGACCGTGACCAGATGCCTCAGAAAGTTCCAGAGTTCAGTGACTGCCCTAACACTGCTTCCTTCTAATTCCCTGTAAACATGGATTAGCTTAAAACTTTGAAGCCTAAATGTTTGTCTATTGCATTATCCAGATTCCTTGAAACACTGCTGTTATCCTTATGTTTATACTTTTGCTGATTTAAAGATATAATAGTGGTATTATTTTAAGCAGCAAATTTTCTGTGTACTATCTGCTAACCACAGACTGTGGAAATGCTAATGAGGCAGATTGGGTTTGCTGTAAATGAGGCAAATAAAACTTTGCTTAGGCAAGCTGTGAGAATGTGAAAGAGAAGAGACAAAGAAGAAGCAAGTAGATCAGAATTGTAATTATTTCTTAATACTAAAGAATGAGACAGACACTGTGGAATGTTCACTGATTGGCACCGTAATATGTGGACACTAACAAGTCTTGAACATTTATCATTGATATTCAGTGCAGAACTTAACATTTATCTTTTACTGGTTCTTCTCAAAAAACTTTGTATTTTTACAAAACAAGGCTAGAAACCATTTTCATCTCCCCTTCTCAGTGGTCACCTTTTTTCACTGATCATCTTCTACGTGAAAAGAAGGAGGAGAAGAACAAGTACAGTAAGAATTTTAAAAACTTTTCATTAATAAATTGGTTTTATAGGAAAAAAAATCCCCAATTCTCGGATCTTTCCAACCTGCCTTTCTACAAAGAGCAACGAAAGTTTATTGACATCTGACAATATCTTGTAGCAATGGTTAAAGATTTAATGTTTACTGATTTTATTATCTGTCAGCTGCCTTTTAGAAAAATTATGCAGAATTACTTGATCTGTCCTCTGAAAATACAGGCCTTAGAAGCATGTCACTGGAAAGATGGCTTCTTTCACTCCCTTTTTCCCAAATATACAGCTACTGCCTGTGTAAGCTGAAATTGTTTGGATTGTATTTGCTTTTTTTCAAAATCCCAAGCACGTAAATTGCTATTGCAACATATTATGTAACAATTCTGTATGGCTTTCCTCCCTCATCCTGAAATCTGAGATTTGTTGATGCCCTTTACTGCCCATATCTTTACTCTTCTTCATGAAGAAAGTTTTGAACTCCATATCTAGAGCAGTTAGATCCTTATAGTCAGTAATAGCAGATGCTAGGGTAGAGAATTGTCTAGTCATAGGAAACCTGTAAAATGGAATTTGCTCAAAAAAATACAGTGGAAAATAGATTTACAACTTTGGTGTTTAAGAGTGTTGCTTCACGTTACTTGGACAAAGATCAAAGTCTATAGGGCACTTCTATAAATAATGATGGGAAGCCTATTTTTGTCTGTCATTGATCCTAAAACCAGAAGATCATTTAAATTAAAAAGAAATTCTAATATTTCCTAACAGATAACATGGAGATGTTGTGTGCTGAGTCTTCTATGAATTGGTGTGGTACAAAGCTTAATCTAAATTTTTCAAAATTCTGTATTGGTTAGTAGCCAATGTACATGTGGAGAGAGGAAGCTTTTATTAAGTTTAAAAGAAGATGGGAGGCAGAAAGATCTTTTGAAAGATGACTTCAAGAAAGAAGTACTTGGAAGTAACACTTCATGAAATTCATAAGCCTTTGGCAATTTAAAGCAATTTAAGGTACTGTTTTAATTTAGCTTTTATTACTGATGTCACAAGTTCCTATTTAATAATCATATACTCTCTGTAAGGCCTGTTACATCTTTTGCATTTTTTCATTTAATATGTTTTTTAAGTGATAGTGGGCTTGATTATGGAAAAGAGTAGTTCATAGCCTCATTAGCCTTGTTATGATATAAGCAGCAGATTTTGAACATACAGTCAATGGAAAAACAACTTGTGCTGTATTTGTAACTGACATCACCTTAGCTCGACCACAGATGTGATTCCATCTGGCAATTTCTGTGCTACTAATGAATAAAACCACTCAAGTCTTGCAGTATTTTTTTACCTAGTAGCATGTAGGAACTTATAAATACTGTTGGACAAGCCCTACAAATGAGAATTCTGGCATAGGTGAGGTGACAAAGGCACAAATACAGTAAGTTGGTGTGGGAGCCACAGCAGTGTTAATATCTTGAGTCTGCATCTAGTTTTCCTTGCTCACTGGACCACACTCTGTGGAGCCAACCTAGATGTAAAGATTTTCATTGTAACAAAAGATGGGTGGAAAAACATCTGCTTTGAAAACTAAAAGTATGTGGTTTTAATAATAAAATGGTACTGGATATGAATGACTGGTACTTTTTGCCTGGAAAGCTTTTACTTGGTAAATAATTTTATGCTGATCAAATGTTAGGAATAGGACTTGAAGTTAAAAGAAAGGAAAGTTACTTTATTTTAAATAGGCTAGGGCTTTGAGTCTTTTTACATAAAGATGTCTGTGTCTTTGTACACTTACTTATTACATTTGAAGGCATTAGATGTTAGTAATGTTAGAATTTTTTATACCTTAGATGACATTTAATCTGTAATCTCATGTTGTTGCATTCTGAATACCATGATGATTTCAAAGCAGTTTTCGATATCTTGTCTGCCTATGTGTTAGGACTTAAACCAATGGTTCACAAGTGGTATTTGAAGTAATTTCTCACAAGAAGAGAGAGATGTGTGTTTTTCTCTGTGTAACTGTCTCTCTTCAGGTGAGGGTGTGCCAGTGGTCCCCTGCTGTTGTTGGGATTAAAAACCACAGATGTGAGGTTTCCAGAAAACAATACTGGATGTTTTCAGTTTAGCTCTGAAGTGGAGACTAATAGAGGGAAACCATATTTGTCAGCTATCTGAAATGTCTTTAATATTAATATTTAATAAAAGGTATTTCTGTCTATAGTATTATTTAGGGCAGACCTATGTAAATTATATAGCAAACTTCAGAAACATACTTCTTTCTTTTCATGTCTCTTAGTAAATGCATGGTATAAAGTAGCACAGTGTTTGAGGGAGTGCATTAGAATCCAGTTGATTATTTCTTTGCTATTTCTTTTTATTCTTTTACAGAGTATTTTTTTCCTCTCTTCTTTCTGGCTTACTTGAGAAATGAAGTCATAAACTGTACCGCAGATTATAAAGTCAGAAGTTGGTTCATCCTGAGTTAGTATAGCCTATCTGGGAATCAGGAGGCTAAATTAAAAATGCAGTTATAAAACAGCATATATTTGGAAGCTTTGTTCTCTTAAACCCGAACCTTCTGTTGACTGACGTTAGATGATCCAGAAGCAGATGCTGCAGCAGCTATTTGTTGATTTAGTTGCTATGGTGACATGATACATTCATGTACAGCAGGAAGCTCACTGTACGTTGGCTAATTTGATAGGAAGGAAGGCTTGAGGTAGGTATTGCTGACTATATTGTTAATTGATCCTACCTTTCACATCCTGCCTCCACACGCTTGGCGGATGCACAGCTCTAGAGGAAGGTGAAGGGAGATCCTGCTGCGTGGCGTTCAGGTTTAGGTGCCCTGTTGACAGGAGGGGGGGCAGTGTTCCACACATCCCCGAAGATTACCTCAGTCCTGAGTGAATGGAACAGATTGGAGCAGCCGGAGTGGTGCCTGTTGAATCTTCCTTCATCCTTTGTCACTGTGCTAGCACCAGTTGAATGAGAGAAATAAAAGGATGCGAGCAACAGTAAGTCAAAGTGCTAAGGCTTTTGAAACGGGTTATGAGATAAAGCATGTCACTAATTAACATCTTGATTGCAACTATTAGTGGAGAAAAATGTAATTGTTCTGAATACGTGCACTAATGACAGAGCATAAATGTGGCTCTGCCTGGAAGTTGTGTCTTTTCTAGAAATACACCCTTTCATAATCTTGTTGCAGGCAGATTGTTAAAGATACAGTGTACATCTTACAAAGAGCTTGGCTGTACCACCCTCTTAACAGGTTTAGTGTTTTAAAATTTTTTGAAGTCAGAATGACGAAGAGTATAGCTACGATGTTTTCCTAAATTTGAAAAATATTCAAGAATTAATCTACCTTTGTCCTTTTGGGTAAAAATCTTCTCATGAGTACTGCTGAGCTAGTTTCAGTTGCAGTATTTTTAGACAAACCACTGCTTGCTGTCTTTTTTTTTTTCCTGTTGATTTGTTTTAGCAGTGCATTTAGAAATACGATTTTGGTGAAGTCTTTCCGTTATTTGTGATTGCTGACAATCTTTTGCTACTGACTCAGCATCTATAACCATATAATACTAAATATAGATGTTTTAAAATTAATAATAAACAAAATAAAAAAAAAAAGGACCAAACCCAAGCCTGAAACACTCTTCTATTTCCTAGTAAAACACCTCACAAAATAGTATTGTTTCTGCTAGTATAGAAATGGTTTGTGTTTCTATTATCTTTAAATCACGGTTTTAAATGTCCAAGCAAACATTTTGGAACACTTACCTCCTTGCTTTTTAGGAAGTTTGTTTGTAGAAAAAAACCCCAAAACTCCCCATAACCCCAAAAAACACACACATTCCCCCAAGCCTCTCCAGAATGAGGGAAAAACAGAACTCTGCTTTTTAGTAATATTGTTTTGCTCCAACTTGTAATCTTCCTTGGTGTACAGGAGCAGTCTCTTGCTATGTAGTTACATTTATGTGTGCTTTAACCACAGTTTGTAATGTAATATACTCTTACTTCTTCATGTTATATATATAATATTAATAATGACTAAAATTATTGTACCATGTTCTAGCTTCCCTTCCCCTTCCACTTTTTCCTTCACATCTTACTTCCCACATTTTTTGGTATTTTAACGTGTATGCCAGGCTAGGAATCGGCTTTGTTTCTAAAGGATTGCTTTGTTTGTTTGTTTGTTTGTTATGATATATTTAGTTTGTTATGATATATTAGCATTCTAGGTATATATGTTCAGAGGCTTTTTGCTTGGTTGGAAAATTTGTCCCAGTTTTCACTCATTCTGGAAAAATATGTAAATTCACAAAGCATACCTAACTTATTTTAGAGGAAGATACAAAGTAACTCTTTCAGTTCCTTCCCCCTTCAGAGTGAGGTGGTGGGTGGCTGGGGAGAGAGAAGCATTCAAAATGCACTTTTACACTGAAATTCAGTCTGGTTCCTTTAGTTTTCTTGCCTTTGTGGCTGTAGACAGTGCTAACCTATGGAGAGAACAGTTCTCATGTGGGCTTATCCCACAACTTCACACATGACACAAATGTTTAATGTATCTTGGTTTCTTTAGTCTCAGTCAGGATTTTAAAAAGTAACCTTTTTTTTTTTCCCCTTCAGGAAGCTGATAGTCCTTGGTACTGGAGGATGGGTTTGAGAGCCAAGATATTCTGGAGACAGAACAAGCTTGATTATTTATTTCCTTTATTGCAGATACAAAAACCTTTCTCCCATATCCCAGTAACTCTAAATTCTAGTTTCCGTTTTTCAGCTAACACTTAGCTGTTTTGCAATAAACCTATAATTATTAGGAAAGCTAATTTTTTTAATGATGTTTTACATTCAGTAGCTAATAGCTTCTTTTACTGATAGAGAATCTTTTAATGCTTTAAAAGCATTTATTTTGACAAGACAGATTGTTACGTGCTAGGAAGGATTTGAAAATTTGGCTGTAAATACCAAATTTGCAAATAAAGTTTTATTGTATCTGACTTGATTCGCTTGATATTTGTGCTGGCTTAGAAGAATCAGAAACTGTTTCAGTCAGTCCTGTCCTGTCAGAAATACAGGTATTATTTGAACATAGGCTCTAAAATGTGTAATATTTAAGATCATAATGATTTGGTAAGGGTAAGTTAAACTCTCTTCCATAAACCATACTCAAATCTGATCTGCAGAAAATTCTCCAAATCAGGAAATCCTCATAACTGTATAGAGCAGTGTGAAGGAGAAGGTTAACACATGTCTTAATTCTGGATTTGTTTTGTTTTGTGTCTCTGTAAAAGAGTACCTAGTATACTTCTAAACACAATCAATTTTTTGGGGATGTTGAGTTATTTTGTTGTGGATTTTTTCTGGGTTTTGGTGGTTTTGGTTTTTTTTTTTACTTTGACCTAAATTCAAATTTTTAGAACCTAAACAATAAACTTAGAGTATTATTAATATTTTGAATATGTAGATTTTTTTATCAAATAAAATTTCTTTTGCCTTATAGGTCCACTGCATGTATGTAATTGATAGAAATGACAAAATAATTTTGAGGCACTAGTTTTTGATTGGCTGTATGGCATGTGTTTATTTGGGGAGGAAACTTTGCTCTTTAGCCTTTTAAATTTATTTGAGACCTGCTTTTGCACATATAAGGGTGAGCAAAAGAGAAATGTGTCAAACTTGCTGTGAGATTTTTGAAGTTAGCTTTTAGAGCTCTTTGATTTATTTTATTATTTACTTATCAGATTTTTTTTTCTTCCACGGGGACAGAAATAGTTTGGACTTCTAATTGTATTTACTGTTTCTTCTATGGAAAGATGTTGCCTTAAAACAGTGAAGATGTTAATGCTTAGGGATTAGTCCTAATCTGTTTTTGTTTTTCTGCTCTGCAAGTCTTTCACCTCATCTAGGGTGCTTTTCAGAATTAATCCAATTTTAATATTAGTATTTCACAATAATGTCCATAGGTTTATGTTTCCATCTTTCTTACTAACCACCTGACAGAGACCAATTACTAATTGTGCAGGGCTATTTATACTTAGTCACTTTTTTTTCCACTGAAAGTAGCAGGAAAGCTTTTTCCTTCATGTTGCAATGTAAATACATATTAGTGACGGTGCCACAAGTCTAATGCTGCCTTTCTTTTCTGTCAGGCTGAAATTATTTTGAAACCTTTCAGTCTCCTGGTACATCACTACTACTATTTTAGGAGGGAGGATGGACGTTCAAGTAGAGAAGCCTGTAGAAGTGTGTATCTTACAGAATGAAGGGTTGGTTTTAATCGTTATTTCAGTGGAGGTAATGGGCTTTTGGGCCTTAATTATTGTGCAAACAAACATATCCAAAACAAGATTAGCTAACTCTGTAGTTTAAATTCCATTCTGCCCTCACTGTGCTCCAGTGAAGAAATAAGTTAACCGTGTATTCATCCAGCATGAGCAAAATCTTAGGGTGCTTATGAAAGTATTCTGTATACCTAGTGACAAAGATTAGTACGATAGAAATCAGCTGTGTTTTGTATTGTTGCTTTTTTGCTTTTGAAAGACACTGCCATGACCATATTGGCAGAGTGAAATACCTCGAAGGATCTTATTTTGGCTTCTGCAGCCTCTGCTTCTTGCTGATAAAAATTACTTCTAGACCTTTATGGAGGTAAGTGTTAACATTTGGCCTTAAGTTCTTCCTTTCTTTGGAGCAACCTGCTGAGTCAAGGTGGCTGCAGCTCTGCCTCGCACAGCTTTCTCTTCCACCTTTTGTTGCTTGCATTCTTTCAGGGCTTTCTTTATGACTCCAGCCATTTTTATCAAATTCATTTCTTTTGTGTTAGAAACAAGCTGAGGACTTGAAAAAAGACATTAAACTCCTTTCCTGCTTCAGTCTGCAGAAACATCCTGTATTTTCTCTTGCAGACAGTGAAGAGTTTTACTCAATAAAAATAAGTAACATTGATCATTCTTCTCTTTGAACATTTGTACTTCCATTGATTCTTTAGATGCAAGATCTAAATACTTTCTATCCTGCTCACACTGATGTAGTAATAAATCCTATATGAGATATTAAGATATAATAATTTAAAAATAATTATATCTGTTAATGGTAGTATGTGCAAGTCAGTGTATATATCTCTGAAGGATGTGATTATACTACTTGAGTTGCAACAAAATTATATTCAATTTGGAATTCTTTAGGGAGAGAATTATTGTATTCTAAAAATCTATTTGCCACATCTGCCAAGCTCAAATTGTGATTTAAGGTGAAGAATAGATTTTCAAAACCACTCTAGAGTGCGTCCCTTATGTAGTCCTTCAAAAAGGCATAATATTGTAGTGCTTCTTCAGGATACTGACTGTAATTGTTTACATATTAGTACTTTAAATGTGCTCTGAATGTTCATCTAGACTGAGACTGTTGTGAAGCAAGTCAATTTTAGTAAATCTTTTCTTGCAAACTGCCTGGTAAGAGTGATCTCAGGAACAGTTTTCAGATCTTTTATGGACCTGTGTTATGCTCAGGACTACTATAGCATGTTCATTATTGCAGGTGACTGTTCCAGCATCTGGGAATGTTCCCAAATACTGCTTACTTTGCTAATGTGAATGTGGCTTTAGGTATTACTGATGTGGTCAAGACAATGTAGCAGTTCTCCCAGGAGAGATCAGGAATATTAAAGCTCCTTGGTTTGCAGACTAGGTACAAGGAGATGGGAAATGCCAAGACTTTAAAAATACTGAAGGAGCTGGATGAAATTTATTCAGAACTGATTTTCAGCAAATCCCATAGCAGAGAAGCTAGGGAATATGTAATTAGTAGGAGATGGTTTTAAAATGTCTAGAAAGTTCCTGAAATTTTCTTACTGCCTTAGGAGGTTGTGGAGGCAATTCAAATTGTAAGTAAAGTCAAAGAGTTTAGGCAAACATAAGGACAGTAGGAGAGATGGACTGCAGAAAGTGGCCTGGCTCTCACACTCTTCTTGAACAGCTTCTCAGTTGGTATATTAGAGTCAAAGTGCTTGACTAGATGGGCTGCTGACCCAGACCATCAGGTCATTTCCTATGTTCTTGCTTGGCTTCAGCTTCTGCTTGAGTTCAAACAGCAGTTTCAGGAAATACACACTGAGCTTTCTAATACATGGCATTATTAGTTTTGTTAGAAGGCTTTTTTTTTTTAGGAGGTCTGTGCCAAACTGGGCAATTAAACTACTACAAAGCTTACTATGTTGTTCATTTGGCTTGGATTTATTTTCTAAAGTAGCCTATATAGAAAAATATTAAGTACCATTGAAAAGCGTGAAATTTCACTTCTAAAACTAACAGTTTTGACAACTGATGTTTCAGGTATTTCAAACTTCAGCCATTCAGTGGCCACTTTTTTATTTATGCAAGAACTGCTTTTAACATAAGTGTGTATCTGCACTCTTGTATTGTCAACTTGTATGCTAATCCCTGGAAAGAGATTTTGTATTGTTTTTCATCAGGAACTGTATTGAGATCATGTGGATCATCATTAAACAACTGTTTAAAGGAAACAATTTATAGGCACAGTGGAAATGACATAGAACTAGTTGACCTAATACTCATATTTCTTAATGGCAATGACTTAACATGATTTGAGACAAAAATACATTGTCAAAATTCTGATCGCATTCAGAAATTGCACTTGTAAATTTTATTAGTTTCCATTGTAGTTGGTTGTGCTTTAAAAGTGCCTGTATGATTCTAGAATTTGTATCAAGGGTTCAGTATCCTAAGTTCACATTATTTTGTTAAGATTGTGAAGTTCTCAATTAGTGTTTTGTTGATTTAGTAAGAGAAATAGCCCTTGAAAAGTGCCCATGCTAAAGGTGCCTCCCACTGAGACTGACTCATCACAAATGAGGTTTTTTATCTGAGTATCATAGTTACCTTAGAGGAGCAGGCAAAGGGTAGAATGCATGTCAGCCTTTGGGTAGCAGAACTTTGGGTGCTGTGAGTAAAGCAACAGAATTTGTCACAAAAAGATTGAGGGACAGGAAGAAAGGCTGGACCATCAGATTTCTACGAAGCTTTTCTCTTAGTTCAAGCTAATTTGAATGTTTTGCCCAGAAGAGGAAGGAGGTCAAGATCCAGAATATTCAGTTTTCAGAAGTACTGATGCCAGGGTGCATGAAATAACATGTTGGCAGATGGGGTGTGCAAGCCTGCACAAGGGCACCTCAGACAAGATGAAAGAGCTATAAATAAGCAACTCATAGATTTCTTTTTCTCTATCTTTTTTTCTTTTTTTTTTACCTAGAACATGATGCTATGTAAAATCCATGTTACATTTGCTTTAGATAAATTTTCTTGCATCCTTGATTATGTGCTGCAGACTTCAATTAGATAAGGGGGAATTCCTGTGAGTGACTGTCAGTCTTTTGTACTATCTCTTCTGACCAGAAAGTTACCAATCTCTCCATGCATAACTTTAATTTTTCTTACTTCAAATCATGTCTGCTGAGGTGCAGAGTGTCAGAAATTCCCTTCTCAAAGCTGTGATCACTCCATGGGGTTGAACTGTGATAAGGTTGGTCCAAAGACCCCTTTTGGTCATACACTGCCCCAACACAAAGACTGTTCATGCCTGCAGTTCTTGAAACTTCTGAAATTTCAACCTTGATTCAGAATCTCTTTTGGCACACCTGACAGGATACAAATCCTACCTTGTAACAGTTGTAAAATAAAAATGTGAATGCACTACATAAAAGCAAGGCTGAAAGCGGGAGTCGGTGAAATACAATCAGGCATCAAGTAAGCTAATTGTCCATTGACAAAAGACATTCTGTTTCCTGTTTCTGGGAACTGAGATCCAATTAAATTGCATGAAGTTGGTGAGTCTCCCACCCTTTGGGCTGGCAGTTGGATGTCATCAGAGATGTGAAAATCTGATGGCATCCTGAGTGTCAGAATGGTGCTGGACGCCATCAATTGACCTGTTGCTGCTGCTGGGCAGTGCCTGTCTCACTGTTGGACCATGGCTGCCATGCTGAGCCTTTAGCTTCTCAGAGCAGCTGTGAAGTGAGCAACAAAGATTTTTTTTCTCCTCTCACACAGGAGAAGCTGATTTAACACAGGACCAGGAGGCACAGGGCCCACTTGCTGCAGTTGGGCCAGTGTGTGTGTTCCCATGCTCAAATCCTCTCTGCCAGCTGGACCTCAGGTTTGGATGGCCTGCAGCAAGAGGTCTGGGGGAGGAAAGCCAGCAAGTTCCTAGAGCAGCATTATTACCCAGATTACCAACCTCAGGCACTCACACAGGGTAAATAGGGACAACTGGGAATACAGTCAGCCCACATTCCCTGTTATTTTAAAAGCAGGAACCAAGGGCCAGGCATCACCATAAAGCATTTCTGCTTCTCACAGTTCATGTGATGGCAACCAGGAATATTGAGCTGGGTATGGTACAGATTGACATGTCAGCTGTAGCCAGAATGGCTCCTCCCAGGAGTTTGGGCCAACTCAAAATCAGCCAAAAGAGATGGGCAAATGTAGCTCTCCAGCCCACACATAACAGATGGAGAGACACTCTCATGTACCATGAAGCTTTTAGGTACTTTTATTCCAGTCTAAACGTCAAGCTAAAATTTTCAATTGTAGCAGAGGGAAGAGTATATCAATGAAATATGTCTTGAAAAAGTTGTGCCTGCTTGGGGAGTCCAAAAAAGAAAATGTAAGAACACATCTATTCGTATTTCTCTTCTTCATCACATTCTGAAGGTGATGATAGCCATTTGTTAAAATGCTACATTCAAACACTTCAAAATAAACTCTGGCAATACAGTATTTTCTGAAGTCCTTTAGGTCTTCTTTGAAATTCATTACTAAAATCATCTTGTTTAGATTATATTATGAATGCTAACTGAATTTTACATTGAGCCACACTTCAGAAGATCTGGAAGATGTAATAGCTTGATAAAAATGTAAATATTGATACAGTTCATTATTTTTTCTCAAACAGCCAAAGCTTCTAGAAAAAACATGTGAAACAAGATAGTATTTTTAAATTGCTTGCTCAAAGCTGAGCTAATCAGTGTTGACTAACACAGCCCAAGCTTGAAAATGTGAATGTCTGTCATATCTCATCAATATGTTAGTGTTAGAACTTGCCATCTTTTCTTTAATTTGTGAAATTGCTCCACCAGAAAGGGAGGAATTAATATGATTTCTGCTATTTTCTTATCCTTTCCTTTTCCTCTGGTATTCCTAAAATGAGTAACACTCAAGTTTCTGGTTCTGGGGAGTTTTGGTTGGTTGGTTGGTTGTGTTTTTGTAAACATGAAAGATTTTATTTTCTTTTAGCAATTTAACAAAGTAAATTTTTGGCCATAATACTCAGGAGTTGTGTTTCTAAAGATTTCTTTCCTACTGATTTGTAGAGGGAGGAGGACATAGGCTCTATTTAGATGTGTGCAAGCAAGACTGAAGAACATTCTGTCCAGAAAGGAAATTATAAAGCACACCTGCTTTTCTACTTTTTAAAGTTTTTTTTTTCTCCTTTGTTCATAATTTTAGCGAGGTTTTTCATGTTAACAAACTTCTTTTCCTCACAGAAGGGCAGGTTTCAAATAAAAGTACAGAAATCTAAAATGGTGACAGACTTCTGCTTTGGTACAAACTTTCTTTGTTTATTTTGGCTGCTGTGTGCTTTGGTATCATTTCTGCATTGCTTGGGTTTACAAAATTGGGATAACCAGCTTTCCACAAATAAAATTATACATACTGTTTCATGCTGGGCATCTGGTACACTTACTTTGTCATGACTTCTGATTTTTTTATCATTAATGAATGTACAAATATGCTTGGGTCATATGAAGAGGGACATGACACACTATTTTCCTCGTGTTGAAAACTGTTTGTCAAGTGGTTGATGTCAAGCTCTGGGAATTCTAGGTCTCCTTCTGAAAGTTTACGTAATGGTTTGATTAATGTTGAAGTTAATACAATTTGTTGAAATAATTTAAGCTGTACAAATAGCTTTTTAATTATACCAAGCAGTTGAGAAAATAAAATTTGTACAGGTACTGTTTTACTTAGTTGTTATTCTCTCCTTCATTCTTTGAAAAATGTTTGTTTAAAAATGTCTATGCTTGTTCTTGCTCTTATCTATTTCTCTGTGGGATGAAGACAGCAAGAAGTGTGAAGTGAAAAATAATGTATTTACTAACCAGAAAAAAATATTGCTTTTTTTTCCAGTAAAACTTTTTTTTTTCTTTTGCACATACAAAACTTCTGTAACATATTCCTGTGTAATGGTTGTAAACACTCTTTTATTTTTAAGGTTATTCTTGTGCAAGTTAATCCAGGGGAAGCATTTACAATAAGAAGAGAAGATGGACAGTTTCAGTGCATTACAGGTAAAGTTGATAAATTTATTTTCATATTTTCTGAGTCTGAGTCAGGGTTAATAAAAGGCAATTTGTGGTGAAAGTAAAAGAAGGACAGAATTTATTTTAAATACAAGAGCTGTTTAAAGACCTAAAAGATTATGTGCTAAGGATCATTGGGATTTAGCTTTTACTACCATAAACCAAGTACTTTTTCTTATGTTATATTAGATGAAATTAAATTTCGTGGGGAAGAAAAGGGAGGAAAATTTTCAGATTGCAAAGCAAGCTCAGAAAGGCTGTTGTAGCAACTTTTGACTAAGCTCCTTTATATCCCAGACTTCAAATTAAAAGCTTAAACTGTTAATATGGCTTGAGTTTAGGTTTTTTTATTCTTTGCTATCATGTGGATGTTGTTTCCCTGTCAGTTATCCCACCCAGTTTCTCATTATCTCTAGGAGCCAAATTGCATTATTTCTGAGTTCTAGCAAGTGCAGCTTCAAAATACAAATGTTTCATTTTACCATAGCATCCCCTTATGCAATGGTCAGTTTGGATGTTGTTTTCTATTCTGAATGACCAGAACTACCAGTTAAGTGTATCCAGAAGGTACTGTGAGAAATGAGCAATCAGCTATTGCTGCTGCACAGAACACCATTTTACTCTCATGTAAGAGAGTATCCACATATTCAGCTATGGGGTCACATTTTTCATTGTCATCATCTGGGCCAGTGAATCCTACCTTTTTTTTTTTTTCCCTCTGGATGATGGCCCAGCTCCAACAGATACTGTTCTGGGAATTTGAGGCAAACATTTTCCAGCTCCTTTCCCTCTTCTCTCCAGTCTGAAAAGAGCTGAAAGGTCTGCTTTCCAGTGTCATAGGCAGGTCCTTTGGCTACAAAACAACTGATTCAAAGAAGGCCTTAGATGGTAATTAAGTTTATACTGGCAGTTCTTAAAGTTTACATGTCTGTTAGCACCATATTTCAAGATTTTGTGCTGGTTGCATGGTATTCTTGCATCCTTTGATCCACCAGTGGATCAGTGTTGCAGCTCTCCATTCTATACAGCCTACTTGAAAACTGGTATGTAATAATTATTTGACAGTACTGACAGAAATAAAATTATTTTTGTATTGCAATTCAAGTCAAAGAACAGGTAAGATATATTTTGCTTCTATTGCATAAAATACTGGGAGAAGTAGCATGTATTACATGTTTGGTTTTAATTTTTGATTTACCAAATGGTTTTATTGGTGGAGAATGAATTGGTACTTTCCTGGCACGCTTATCTTCAAAGCAGGAATTGTTTAATGAACTACAAAAATACTAACATCATATCCTTACAGATATGGTTCTAACCTTCCATGGTGCAGCTTTTATCCCTGCCTGGTGCCTCTTGCTTTTGGAGCAGGCAGCTTGCTATTGTGATTTGATTCAGTTGTGGATTTCTTCATCTTTTATATGTGAAAGTGAGCATGGGCAAGTTACTAGATTATTGTTTCTGGGACTCACTAAGTGTAAGCTGAGGTAGAGTCTCTACAACTTCCCTGAAAAATGGCACTGCAATCTGGAAAACTACATCCCAAATCAGTACCACAGCTTTTGCAAAGCTCGTTACATCGATATTCTTCGTCTTTCCCCCTTCCTGAAGATGAAATTGTGGATTATAGTTGGTAGTAAAATAGGGAGCATAAAGTTACTTTTCATATCTGTAAATTCAGTAATATTCATACAGAACCTGAGTTGTACTTGATCTTTTGAATGCTGCTTTTCTGGTCAATTCTTGCCGCTTGTGAGACGTATCTGTGGTTTTGAGTGCTGTGCCAATGGATCTTTCTACCTTTTGGGTTGTTTGGTCCATCTTCCTTAAAGAAGAAATTCCCTTAGTAATTGATGCTGTTTCTTTTTCATTATATGTATTGCAGCTCATGAGGAGTGTCTGCTGTTTGGTTTTCTGTGCAGAGATTTGTATAAAACAAACTATTTTAGATGGTGTAAACTATAAAGAGTAATTTTGTATTGGTCCTTTTTTGTTCTGCCACAACTTCTCAGACATAGTTTGCCCTTGACTTGTCTACAAAATGGATTATCAGTCTGCAAAATGGGTTAAAGCTGCAGGAGTCTAGTGCATTGTTTTGAAAGTAAGAAAGAAAGCAAGCTCACATCAGTTCCTTGATTTTTTCTTCACTGTATGAACTCAGTTGTTAAGTGAAATCATAGTTATAGATGTGGAAATATATAATGAGAATACTTTGGATAAATGTACAAAAATGTTTTTATTTAGAAAGCAAGCATGAAGATGGCTCTGACTTAAAAATCTCCTAAATTCTCTGACTTAAAAGTCTCTGCAAAGAACACATATGCAGTTTTTTCAGTGATGTATGATATAAAAAATTGAAATTATGTAAATATAGTACTAAAATGAAAGAATGGAAGTTGAGAAGTAGCAAGCTGCTTATGGATCCCAGATAACAGTGCAGGTAGTCAGATACCTTTGTTTGATTTGGTAAGTCATGCTTCCTTGCATAATTCTAAATCTCTCTTGGGCTTTATTACTGGTCAATTCACCTTGATACTATGCTATCTGCTGAAGTCAATGTGGATTGTTAATATATCTAACCATAATGTTAATTGTGATTTTTTGCATCAAATATTTGCCTGTTGGAGACATTCAGATGCATTGTCAATCTTCATGCTGCTCTTGTCATCTATTCTATTTTTAAAGAGAACTGTCCTTGCTTTGGTAAAACTGTACATAGGGTAAAATTTCTCAACCTAAAAATGATGAGAGTTAGCGTCTCTTCAGGAGAAAGGAAAGGAATAAAGTGGCTGTTTAGAGCTGTCCTTGCGTAAATGAAGTAATGAAAACTTAAAGCACTAATTAATGGAGAAGCACGCAATGTGTTTTCTGTGAACTACGCTTCTGAAGAAAATGCTGCATTTGCATGTGGGTCTATGTACTGACTTAGCACATGTCTGCTCTCACAGGTGGTCTGTAAAGCTTTGACTGGTTTGGAACCACATTAAGTGAGAAGCAGCTTCTTACTGTAGTCCTCTTCCATGGCAGTGGAATATTGAGTGAATAATATTGAGTGAAAAGACTCTTAAGAATAATTCCTGGTTTGAAATCGCCTAAGTATGGCAGGAGAGCAGTGATGGTTAAGGGACCCTTGATCTTTAGTGAATTCCATTCCTTTATTCTGGTGACCTTTTAATGAATTAAAATAACATGTATTTTATTCTTTATTTCTGTAGAATAAGAAGCATGGTTACTTTGTATTTCTGTAGTTAGGAGTCTTGGATCATAGTTGGGTTTCTGTCGTCTGTATTTTGACTTAAATACAGCTTTGATTGAGCACTTCTGTGTGCCAATGACCATATTTTTCAGATATTATAAAATATTTCCTTTGCCTGCCTAGTGATTTGTCTGATAGTGACAACTCGTGCTCCCCCTCGATGCAGCTTCAATTTAAACCATTTGTCAGTCTCTAACTTTACAAAAATACCATGCATTCCTTACTAGGTAGATAGGAACATCTGTCTGAGTAACCATGTGTTAGACCAAAATGTTTACTTTCAAAAGAGGTCTTTTAAATATATGAAAATTTTCTCATATCCTAGAAATCTTTTAAATATACAAAAATTTTCTCATATACTAGAAATTTCTCATATACTGGACTTCTGTGGAAACTTTACTTAAGCCAAAATTTTCTTCTGTTAATATGAAGTAATCAGTTATATTACAGTGATTCAGAAAACCAGGTTTGAAATGTATGAATGGACTCTCTTTGCAGAAGTGAATTACTGCAGATCACTCATTCATGAATTCTTCCTATTGCAGAATAAATGAATGAAGATGACTCATCTCGAGGACATTTTGTAACAGTCCCAAGTTACCGCTAAAGGCTATTAAATGTTACTTGACACAATAAGAGAGACCATGTTCTATATGTCTCTGCAAAGGAAAATTGCCATTTTCATAATAGAATAAGAAGACTTATGTAAATTAGAATGAGTCATAAATACTTCATGCTTTGAAATTAAATGAAGTATTGGTGTTAAGGTTAGGCTCTGGAATGAAAGTTAAGCAAGCTTAACCTGATTTTTTCTCTTTGAAATAAGAAATAAGATTCTTCTGAAAAGTGTTTTCAAGGAATTAAAGAGGAAAGAAGATACATCAGTTCTGAGACTACAGTAGTAAAATACAAACTTTAGTTTGTTCTAAGATCAGCTTGAGCTTTGCAAAACCAAACCTGTCCATTGCCCAGAAAATTTTGAGAATAAAACTCATACAGAATCACAGAATGCTTTGGGTTGGAAGAGACCTTAAGTGGTCATCTATTTCCAACTCCTCTGCCATGGGGAGGGACACCTTCCACTAGGTGTCTTCCACTAGACCAAGTTGCTGAGAACCCAACCTGTCTGGTCTGGAACACTTCCAGGGATGGGGCATCCACAATTCTCTGAGCAACCCCTGACCGTGCCTCACCACCCTCATGAAAATTTCTTTCTTATATCCAATCTAAGCCTCCTCTCTTTCAGTTTAAAGTGCTGCCTCTTGACCTGTAACAATACACCCTGATAAAACGTCTTTCTCCATCTACTTTATAAACCCCTTTATATAATCAAAGGCTGCAGTAAGGTATCCCCAGCATTTTCTCTTCTTTAGGCTGAACAAGCCCAACTCTCAGCCTGTCTTCACTGGAGAAATGCTCCAACCTTCTGACCATTTTTTTGGCTCTCCTCTGGACCCTCTTCAAGTCCATGTCTGTCTTGTGCTGAGGAGCCCAGGACTCGAGGTAGGAGGATGCAGCCCAAGATACAGTTGGCTGTCTGGGCTGTGAGTACACATTGCCAGCTTGTGTCTAGTTTTTCATCCACCAGTATCCCCAAGTTTTCTGCAGGGCAGCTTTTAATCTATTTTCTACTCTTCTCTGCTGTCAGGCTTGGTGTGGTTTTGATTGTTTACAGATACTGTTACAGCAGCCATACTGAGCATCTTAAAAATCTGAAAGTAACTGCTATTTAAGTACATTTGAAGCAAAGCCCCCTACATTTATCTTGTTCAAATATCATCTTGTGCTTTGGTGTTGAGTTTTATTTTAATATTGGAAGTGGTTAAAGACGTGTCATAAATTCTGTATGAGTTGCCACAGACCCCTGAGAATGGGACTTTGTTAGTTGCTAATGGTCATTGGGAGATGCTTCCCTCACAAGACCACCATAGCTTATTATCAAATCCTAAACACTGTGGTAAGTGGAGGAAGTGTGTGCTGTCATTCTGTGGTGATTTTATAATGCAAAAATACCTGGCACTACAGTAGTGGTCACATTTATAGACTTAAAGGGTGACATCACCTCTAGAAATGCCATATCTTGTTTGTGAAATTACTCAGTATCCACGTTAGCACTGGGCAAAGTTTAGGAATAAAAGAACATTTATTTAAATACAGAGCTCTAGTAATGGAACAAACTAGCAAAAGCAGTAGAACACTATTAACAAGAGTTCTCTCCTAGAGCACATCTAGTCTTCTAGGTAGCTTAATAGCCTGAGTAATGGGCCCCTTACAAGTAAACTCAGGTGTGCATTACAGAGATCTAGTGCGTTGGTTTTCCTGCTTCCATTAAGAACAGCTTACTGAAGCCAGCCAGAGAAGCTGCTCTGGGTGCTCTTTTTCTTTCTGTAGCCTGAGCAGAAACTGATTTTTCATCCTTGTTTCCATTTATGTGTTTCTCATTTCTAAATACTGAAATGCTGCATGAAAACATGTGTAAGTTTATTTGCTTTCCTTTTCATCTTTAATGATGATTTGCAGCTTTTCTCCACAGTAGCCTTCTGAAAATAGATGTAAGGTTTTATGTATCAGTTAATTAAAAAAAAAAAAATCTAAAAAACCCCTCAAAACAACCTCACCCTAAATGGTAAATTATTTCAGTTGTCATCTCCATTCCTTCTATGTAGAAGACTAAACATATTATGTAAGCCTGAAACTGGATATGGATACTTAGATTAACTTCCTTTTCTACATATTAATTTTAGGATCTCCACTGGAAGTATTTAGAGGGCCTTTATAAAAGGCATTGAGGGAAGCTAAGACAAATCAACTGACAATATGGGATCAGAGCAAGCTACAGTGATTTGCAGCTAGTTAATTATTGGTTAAGGATGTCTGTGCAGAGGGTCGGAGCTGAGTCTATAGGAGTACTAACTCTAAAGCACCTCTTTTTGGGAATGACCTTCAATATACACAATTTTTTTAAAAATTAAAGTTTTTCTATTTCTAGATATCTGCACTCAAACTAAAAATAATATTAGTATTGGCCAACTATGTGGGAGTATGACTGCAGAGGATACATAATTCCATTTTGTATTGAAACAAGATGATGAGGGAAAGTGGTCACAAAGCGTGGTTGGAGCAGCTTGATTTGGAGCTGTCTCATTCCAAAATAATTTTAAGTAGGAGCTGTCTTTTTATAGCTTAGATTGATAAACAGGGTGCATGAATGCCCTTGCAAATATTGTTGAAGACTTAACCACTCTACCTTTTACTGGTAGCCTAAAAATTGGATTGAAATGTGGCAAATACCCTTCCATGGCAATGTTCTTCACTTGGGGCTCACTAAATGTAGCGGTGTTTGCAGGGGTCCCAGGACAAGGGAAGAGATGAGAATTTTGACTTCATGTTTTAGAAGGCTGATTTATTATTTTATTACATATATTATATTATATTAAAAGAAAATTATATATTAAAACTACACTAAAGAATAGAAGAAAGGATTTCATTCTTGCTAGAAGGCTAGCAAGGAAAGGGAATGGAAGGATAAAATCTTGTGACTGCTCACAGCCTTGACACAGGTGGCTGTCATTGGTCATCAAGTAAAAACAATTACACATGCTGGGTAAACAATTCTCCAAATCACATTCTAAAGCAGCAAAACATGGAGAAGCTGAAGCTTCTCAGGAGAAAAGATCCTAATGAAAGGATTTTTCATAAAATATGTTTGTGACACCCTTCTGGTGAGATAAAGAAATGATGTCTTTAAGCCCTCACTGCAGCACATGTGGAATGCTCATGTGTTGGCTTTGACACGTAGCACAAGTTCAGTTCATAAGTCAAGTACTCTTGGCAGGTAAAACTTGCCGGTAAGCCCTGCTGCTGTAGCTCTTCTAGTACAAGTGCTGAATTAAAGCTGGGGTCAGACACATCTCCTTGGTTCTGTAGGCCCTCTTGCAGCAGGGCAGAGGCAGTCTTCTAGAGTCACGACCACCTTTCAAATTCGTTGTGCTAACTCAATGAAAATTTCAAAGTAGTGCAAAACAAGGTCATTCTCTGGACAAGAATAAAACACAGCAATCCAGAATTCTCTCCCTTAGATTGGCCTCTCTCTGCTCTGAGAGTGACCATGAGAATTAACCTCGTAACAGAGCTCCCTCAGCCTTCTCTGGGAACTGCCTGACCTTGTCCTCCATTAATTCTGATGACTGACCAGGTCTTTGTGGTCCCAGTCTCATTGAGCCATTAAAGAAGCAGGCAGGGATGACACAAGAAGCTGTTATTGGAAAAACTTACTTTATCATGCTGCTTTTCTGCCAGAGCAGCTCACATTGCTGTTATGCCTACTTTGTTAGTGTTATAAATACTAGGCTTCTAAAACATTCTATTCCCAGAACAAATTGAATTTGGTAAAAGTTTGATTGAAAAGAAAACTAGAGTTGTTTTATCCTCTTCTGCAGTAGCAAATTAAAGAAAAAAAAGGGAATGCATTAATTCATATCTCTCAGATGTTGACTGTAGTGCGTCTTAGGAAAAACATAGTTTTCTGCCATTCATTTCTGTTTAAAATGTGTTAAAGAGAGTCAATATCTTTATATGGACAAAACATGCCTAATATTTGTTGCCTTGGTTATTTCTCTTTCTTCTAATAGATATTTTTAAACTTTTGTTCTATCTTATTTCATTCATGATATGTAAGTTCATAAAATTCTACATTCATTGTAAAGTGTTCAGTCAGGTTCTCCTTTTCCTGTTTGATTTTTCCGGTATATTCAGATCAGTTAATCTTCCCTTGTATCTTCTTTAATCTTCTCCTTTATTCCTTTTTTTGACTCCACTGCAAACTCAGCCTGACTGTAGGAAGGTTCTGGAGACATTTTGTTTGAAATCTCAGTGCTTCAGCTGCATAGTGAAGTCTTCTAATTTTAGGTGTCTAAATGTGTGTTTCTATATGTGGCCTTGGATCTGAGCTCCCATTGAAACTAGTGAAGATTTAGTCACTAGGTATAGTGCACTCAGTGCTTTTCAGCTGACATCAGTTTGCACTCAATAGCTCTCCAGGCTCCACTGTCTGTACCAAGTAGGTCTCCACTTGCTATAATGGGAGTTTGAAGTCCTAACTTGCACAGAGACATATAATTTTAGATACCTAAATGAGATGTCTCCATTTTGTAACTAAAGCTTGGCTATTATAAGCTGAAATAAATAAGGCTACATCCTGAAAGTGCCTCATTTAGGTGTGTTGATTCACAGTTGTACCCTCAGTGAATGTCTTTGTCCTCAAGCACCTGAACTCTTTGAACTCATCCATTTCCATGAGCATCTCACATCACATTTTACAAGGATGGTACTGGTTCTTGGAGGTGTGTGTTGGGAATGAATTTACAGCCCTACGTTGCAGCTGGAGAATGCCCCTAAAACTTGGTTTCCATTACTCTAGTCAGATATGTCTAGCCTCCAAGGCTGTGAAGTTTTAACTCAAGCTGCTGAGATACAGGTGCTGTTATTGCCTCAGTGTGGAATCTGTTGGATGAGCCTTGTATGAAGCATGCTAGGCTTGACAGGTTTGTGTCTGGCAATATTAGAATATTCCCAGGGCACTGCAATCAGTTAATCTGATTTCTTCTCTGACTATGCTGTTGATGGGAAAGAAATAGCCCTATATTACTTGCTTTATGAAGGGGAAACTGGTAGGATCTGTTCTTGTAAGAGTAAGTAGATGTAGTTAGTAGTTTTCTCTGAGTAGAAAGTTTGTCTAATGTAAGCAGTTTGAATTAAATTAAAAAAACTAGAGCTGTGGGCATTTTATTTGGTATTTTCACTTAATGTACAAACATTTAGCATAACTTAAACTGATAGCTTAAACTTTTTCTTAATTGGATGCAATCTGATTAACTAAAATAATAAAGATTCATGAAAATTGCTAATATTAAAGAGTGGAAGAAGTCCCTTAATTTCATTATCTGATTATGTAAAAACAAATAGTGCTTTTATTTTGTAGAAACTCAAACAGTGTTTATAAATGGACTTTGTGCTGGGTTTCATGAAAATGGAAAGGCTAGAACTTTGTGCATAAAGGACTTTTGCTGGATCCTCTTTTGTAACTATGTACAGTACAAATACAGGCTGGTGTGTCATCTGTTGGAATATGCTGTGCATTGTTAGATGAGACCTCAGGAGAGTTCCTTGTAGCTCCACCCTGTGCAATTCAAGTTGTATTGCTGAATTCTTGAAGTATAGTTGTAGCTGTTAAACTATTCAGACTTCTATCACAGAATTACTGTTGGTAAGAAATAGCTTTGAATTGACTTCGGTTTACTCTTGCCCTCTTGTAGCCATGGCTGCCTTATTTTGTGCCACTGCCACTGTCAGGCCCTTGGTAGTTGTGAAGGGTTGCAGACACACTGGGAAGGAAAAGAGTCTTCATAGTTGTGGAGCAGCTTTCATGGCCATTGTTTTTCCAGAATTCCTCAAAACAAAGCCAGTTCCTCATACATACTCAGACTCACACCCATGACAACAAGGCATTGCTCTGCCTTGGTGCCTTCTCTGATGCCAAAAGTTGTTGGGTACCCAGGAAGTTAGTCTCCCTTTCTTTCATTTTCACCTGTGCAAAGCTAATGTGTTGTTTGTTCTTGCAAGAATGTAATATCTAACTAAATGCTGCAACTTTGAATCCAGGGATTTTTAACTCTGTTCTTGGTTTTGCTTTTTTGATTTGTTTTGTAGTAAGAGATGAATCAGCAGCACATGGCTTGATAGATGTGGCTGTGCATGTGTTATTAATAGTAAATTAATAGCTGTCTTTTTTTGACTGTCTGTGAAATGGCTGAGGTTTTGTCAGCTTGCATGACTTACATGATCATGTCACTCTTCTTCAACTTGATTTAAAATCATGGTAATGTAAGTTCCCCTTCTTCCTTTTGCAGACATGCAGCAATCTGTTTTACATCTAAAGCAGTTTATTATCCAAATGAGGGAAAGGAAGAACAGACAGAAGATAACCAAGGTCATTACATATAGGCTAGCTGTGCACAAATATAAACAGCTCCTGTGTAATGTGAGTTAAAGACTGGTTACAAGTAAGTTCAGCCACTTAAAGCCATTAAGAAACAGTGTAATCATAAGAGGTTTCAAAGTTGGAACGGCCAAATTCACTGGAAGTGAATACAGCTATCCACACTGCTGTTCTTGTTTCTTTATGCCAGAGAGAAGCTCTTTCTCACACTACAGAGGGCTTTCTAGTTGTCCTAGAAAAATCAGTTGTCTAGGGCAGGTGCTCTAGGACATCATTCAAAGAGCTTGAGATTTTTTCAAGTGACTGTATAGCATCCAGTAATTGGTAGATGGGTCTCAGGTTATTGGTACTGGAGCTTCTAGAGAAGCTTATGACACCTTCCTTCCCTTTTGATTAATCAGCTGTTCAATGAGGATATGGTTTATCTCCTTTGCTTGTTCTCCATTTGTTTTTCCAGTAGACCATTCCTCAACAGTTCCACTTACCCTTTTGCTTTGATGCTCTATATAGGGGCCATTTTCATAAATACTATGTATAATGTGTTTCCCTTGGATTATCTTTACAGTTCAGAGGTTGGATGGATGTGCCTTTCAAGGCAGCTGAAGAAAGAGCTACAGTAAGAACTATAAATGCAAAACCAGTAGTAAATATTATTGCTCATTAATTCTTAAAAGGAGTTAAAATACAGAGAGTGGTCAGCCTTTCTTTTCTTCTCTGTTTTGCCAACAAGTTGTCTCTTGAAAGATAGCATTTAAGTGAAATGCTATTGTATTGCATCCTCAGCTGCTTTAGACTTGAGGAGTTTGTACTCTGAAAGGCATCACTCTGTGGACAGAGTTAACTCTTTTGGTTTATGCAGCCAAGAGATGTCTCAGTAAAGCTCTTAAGCAGCAGGCAGATTTGGAAAATTATATGACACATACTTAAGTATGCATTTATCTTTTCGTTATGCTTTCCATGTACTTTGTATTTTGTTTCTTGTTTTGTGATCCGGCAAAGATTTTGAATCAGATTAGATAGACAAAAAAAAAAAAAGAACTTTGACTCTGACCTAGATTTAAAATTTAGTTAAATCTGAAATCTTATCTGACTTTTTACTCTTATTTTTCAAGTGATAGCACATACAAATAAAGCTTACAGACAGATCCTTGGGGTGCCTAAATAAAGCCCAAGGTGAGTTTGGGAATTTGAGAAGCTAAACTTTGTTTTTTTCTGAAAGAGACTTTTTTTTTCTGAATTGGGGTCAAAAGCAGAGTGACTGTCTCCCATTAGTTTCACACTGCTGGTGGTGCAGTTTTGGGGAGCATCTGGTGGTTATGCACTGCATTAATGAGTGAAAATATTTAGTAAGTTACAAGGGCAGTCTAAACAACTGGAACCAGTTAAAGTTCTTCCAACATGAATGAGTTTTAAAAATCACCTGCTAGGAGAGCTGAAAAATAAGAGTGAATATCAACAAATATTGATCAGAGGTGTAGAGGACTGACCAGTGTGAGACCAACTTCCATTCATTTCCCTGATTTGCACTACAAAGGGATACAAGAGCACTGTCAAGCATGAGGGTTTTGAGATTAATTATTGATGATTTGATCACTTTTTCACTTGTGGCCTATGTGTGTTAGTGCATTTCTACACAGGTTGTAAATCTGACATCATAAGTATGCAGCATTTTCAATAAAATATTTATGAAAGATACTATTTTATGCTTACTACACCCTTTTAATGCTTCTGAAAATGAAAATTGCTTGAACAGGAGGAAAATGTACCTTGGAAATACCCTATCTTTTCTTTTAATTGCAGCTATATACACTTCAAAGTTTCCTTGCATCACTTTCCAGCAAAGATATGACACATAGTAGATTGTTATTATGCCCACACAGCTTTCTTTGTTCATCCTCTGTCAGGTCTTTCAGATGCCATACAGAGCACTGATTTCTCTACAATAGCTTTCCAATTGTGCATTATGTTCATAGAATTTCAGTGTGTTGTCATGTTTTTTTTCATTACTGAGCCTTGTCCTCTCAACTGAAAAACAGATCCATTATTTTTGATGGGAAAGAATCTAGTCTCATGTTGGTGACAGTAGTTAAACAGAAGGGTATTGGGTTTGGAGTTCTTTTCAGAAGCACATAAATGTACATTGCTGGATCATCTTCTTGTATGGTGCTACTGTGCTGCTGGGTCTGGGCAAGTAGTATAGTAAATATTTCTGTTAAATCTCTCTGTTCCATTTCTGTTCCATCTCTCTGCAGCTTCAGAGATATGGAAAAAAGGTCTGAGGTGCCTGGGAACATTCCACATAGAAAAAGAGGCTTAATGTTGGGTAAGGTTACATCTATTTAGGATGTCGTTTTGGAGGGAAGCAGACAGGAGTAGAAAATGCAGGTGTAATGAATTGCAGGTATGTAATGGAGGCTTGAGGCCAGATACCTGCATGTTGCCTGTTCTCTTGAAAGCATAGCACAGAATGTTTTTGATCACTATTTCCAAAGAACTTCAGCAGTCTCAGTATAACCTCTTTTTTTTTTGTTAACAGTTCTAAATTGTGCATGAAATAGGGAAAGGATTGAATGCTAAATCATGATGAACAGCCAGCCTAGGATGTAAATATATTCCTCCTTAATCACTCAGTAATCAATGCACTCGGGTGTCTTTCAGCTAACAAGACATTCTAGAAATACTTGGTATTTCAGCAAAGCTGATCATCCAGACAGCTCTATGGCACAGGAGATCTGTATTCCAGAAGTGGTAAAAGATTAACAAGAACATGCAGTAGTTGTTCAAAGGAGTGTTGTTTGAATGGTACCCTGAACTGGGTGAAATGCAGTTATATATACTATGCAAGGTTGTGCATAAGATTAATAAATTATGGATAGGGATCTCACTTGAAACTTGATAAGGAGGAAAAAGAAGCAGGCAAGCTATCTATTTGAGTCACAAGATAAATATTATCTCCAGTATAATGTATCTGTAAAGCTTAGTGTGATCATAAAATGCATCAGGACAGTTGTTTTTAGTATAGCTAGGGATGTTTACAGGATTCTGCTGAGATTTCAACTGTAATTTGATAACTCATGTTTACAAAAGATGAAATGAAGCTGACTCCAGGTGTTGTGAATACAAAGTGTTAGGATATTCAGGAGAAAATATAAAAAGAAAGCAGAAGAGTTTGGTCTGCTTGGCTAAAAAATGACTTTGCTAGAAAACAACAGGGATTTAAAAAAAATAATTAATGCCAGAGCTAGTCTAGAGTCCAGTTGGCTATCAAGTGGCTGTGAAATACTTTTATATAATTACAAGAAACTTGGCTACATAGGACAGTGGTGCTCCAGAAGAGCAGTCCAGTAGGGAGACATATGGATTAAAGAACTGCTTTGCTATTGGTTTTCATGCTTCTACATAGAATCCATTCATGGTGGATCTTGATGTATGATAATGGGAGAGAGGAATGAAATTGCAATTGCAGGTGAATAGACTTGATTCATGAAGTGTTTTTCAGGCCTTGAGCCCTCATGATTCAACAACAGAAAATTTTCATCTCCTGCATCCAGACAATAGTGAAGCAATAAAAAGATTTCTGCACAAAGGGCACATTTACTTTGCAGCTATTTAGCAATTTTCTTGTCTCAGCTCCTTCATGGAGGGATATATTGAGCCATACATAATGTATAGTAAGGAACTCCACTGTATGCATGTGTCGTTTTTCCTTTCTTCTGGTTTGGAATGACAACTGTTATATGTCTGAGCCAAGTTAGTTGTTTCATCCCTGGCCTCTTGTTTGGCACAGGTAAGTAGATTCCTTACACAGTTCTTTCTGGCTCCAGGTTCATTTTGGATGCCAAAGCAGTGGGTCTGTTACTTTCCAAAACGTATTTGGTTACAAAGCAAATTGAATTTGAAGAGAACACTGCAATGATATAGGCTTGTCTTTGTTTCTGCTTTGTTTCCAGCTTACTGCTTTCCCAGATACTTTCTTTCTGGTAATGCATGTTTATTAACATTGCTGAAAGCTTTTTATCAACAGAAGCCTTTGCTATAGATGCTCTTAGTATTTGAGCTCACATGCTTCCCATATGTGTCACTCGCTTGAGATTTGTAGAAGATAATGCCTCGTTTATGTGTAAAGAGTTCATTGACAGAATCAAGGAGTCTGTCACATGAAATGCCAAAAATTTTAAACTTCAAATTCCAAAACAAGTTTAAAACATACAGATTTTAAAGTCTTTGTTAGATTGCAGACCCTGAAAACCATTTTCACATCGCTTTGAGCAGTAAATTGTGAGGTTTGCAGTGCAAATTGGCTGATAGTGTTAAGGGATTTGTCAATAGTAGAAGCATTTCACTGCAGAAGGGGCTGCAGATGTTTGCAGCAAGCATGGCACCTTTCTGTGTTGCCAAGTCTGACTGACAATATCTTATCAGTCAGACTTAGCTTTTTTAAATGTGTATCCTGGTTTGGGGTTAATTAATTTGGGATCAAATTTCTGCAGAGCTTTATGGACATGAAAATTCTTTTATGTGGACCTTAAGTCATTAGCAGAACCACAAATCTTAATCTAAGTGTTTAAGTACTTAATCATGTCAATTGCAATGATAACAGTGTTCAAGAACAGTAGTTTTTCAGTCAAACTTTTATTTCTACTGTCTTCAGAGCATCCCCTATTGTATCTGCATTTATAGGCTTGTTACTAGTGAAAAGACAGAGAAAAATATGTCTGTGGGAAGAATTGTGATTGCAAGGGATGATGTTTAAGATGCTTGGATTCCACCTTAGTTGTAACTTAGATTTAGCTGCAGAAGTCTCAGATGAAGCCCAGGTCACCCACTAAATAATTATTTAATCCAAGGAAGCATGCTGAATCCATTGCTTCTCCTGTTTTGACCGTGGAATTCCCTACATGCCTCTAATGTTTCAAAACATGAGGCCACAGGGGACAGTAAGGAGACAGACATCAAAGGCAGAGACAGTATAGAAACAGTATATAAATGATGCCTTTCTGTCTCTCCAAAAAGAAAGGCTGCTTGTCTGCTTGGATTGTATTAAGTTTGTTCTGAAATGAAAACAGTATCATCAGCAGGAAATTGTTTAAAGCACTTGCCCACAACCAAAACCAAATCTGAGCTCTGCAAATACCACAGAATCTAAACCTGTAGCTCCCCGATTCCAGCAGTGTCCCTTAGCCATGAGGCTCTGGGAAATTCTGAGTTGGCCTTTTCTTTTGTTGGCTTTTGGAGGTGGGCATCTTCACTTCAGAAAAAAAGATTCTAGATAGAGCAAAAATATATGGGAAAGCACGCTGCCTTTTTCTGTTGATGTAATGGGGATTCCTCTATGATTTAAGTGAAGTCCTGGGTTCTTCCTCTTTTAAAAGCTGACTCTGAATTTTCCACTTAGAAGCTCTTGGATTAAATGAGTTAAGTGTGTTCCATTCCAGTTTCTAGTGGTCCATCTCCAGCAGAAGTGACCCAGGTTATTTCTTCATTTGGTGTTCATAGCACTCTCCTAAAAAGGAGCAAGCTGTGATGAATGTGCAGAAGCAGAGACTTGTCCTCTGGAGGCAGTCAGTGAATCAGGCTGCGGAAGCCAAGTGTTTGCTTTAGATGCTGCAAAGTGTAAGGTGTATGACATCAGATGTTTTCAGTTTGGTCTTAAATCTCTCTTTTGCCATATGATTCTGTATCATTTGCCTGGGTCTTGTTCCCATGCCACAGTTTGTGGCATGATAGAATGATTTCTCATCAAAAATGTCATCTTTTGAATTGTCAGCTTCATGGATTGTTTTCTCCATTCATGATTTGAAACAAAACTGTGTAATGAAGTGTTACTTCAAAATCTATTTCATGGTTAAGAAACCTACATCTGCACATTTGTTGTGGAACTGCAGAGTTGCCAGAAACTTTGTTGGTGAACTCAAGTGAACACCTCACATGGAGACATAAAAATAATTGTATACAGTGAGTGTGAAGAGAGGTAGGGCTGTAGGACCAAACACTTTCCACTGCTTAGTATTGTTACAAATAATCTTTTCATCTGATCAGAAGAGCAGACTCACCTAATTAAAGAACCACATCTGAGAGTAAAATTTCAGTGAGACAGCTGTTGGGTGGGAGGTTTTTTAGAAATCGGCAGTTGACATTAACTTTTTACCTTTTACTGAGAAGAAGATTTAAGCCTGGTTTTGTACCCTTGAACTCTAGAGGTGGAGCCAATGCCTTTCTAGATTTACCTATTTTTCCTTCTTCTGCTAAATCGTATAGAATCCAGGATTATGGGATTTCTGGAAAGCTGAAATACCCCACATCCTACTAACTTAGTTTTATATCTTCTAGTTGGAATGATTACTCCCAAACTGGTCTCTTTAAAGAAAGTTGTGTTTTGTATTTATTTTACATATTAGGAGGATTTCAGCTAATAATAATAATAATAATAATAATAATAATAATAACTTTTGTTCTGCTGTGGTTTTATTTTAAATGGGCAATATGAATCTGCATTGTATTCATTTGTGTAATTAGATTGAAACCTAGATAACCCAAAGGTTTTCAAATGAAAGTACTTGTTATTAGTAGATTCCAGAGGCTCAGAGTAGGATGCCTTTAGAGATGTCTGCCTTGGTTAGAAATAAAAATTTTACTTGGGCACTGAATTTCTTCTTGACAGCCTTTTCTGATAGGACTTTTTGCTGTGTTTTCTCATGCTGTATATGACGTATTGATCCCAGTTTGCACAAATGGATGATTTTTTTATTTGTTTTATATCCATGGACTCTTCTCTCTTGTCCATCATTTTAAAAGACCTCACCTTAGAATCTGGTAAAATTGTTCCAGCATTTCTATGAATGCTGTTGATTTTCTTAATCAATACATAAGATTTGTATAAGCAATATTCAGTAAATCATATTCAAGTAATTTTATGTGTATTTGTATATATATATACATAGATCTGTTTGTGTGTGTGTGTGTGTGCATAATAATTTGGGAAGGAGTAAGGTTAAGAAATTTGCACATAGGAAAGGAGACTTCTTTGGGTGCCAGCTGAGACAGCAGAATGTGCCATATAATTCTGCATTCTAGTTTCAAGCCAATGTAGCCAGGTAAGTAAATAAAATACCTCATTAGTGTAAAAAGTTGAATACCAGGATGATGAAAAGGCTTTTACAAGTAATTATACTATGTAATACTATTCTTAGCACAATCAGGCAGGCAGGGGGAGGAAGTTGAAGTTAATGCTTGTTCCTTCCAAGATCTGTCTCCTCTGGATCAACACAGTCTTTTGTAGAAGACACTGTCTACACACCAAGAACTGCCAGCTTGTTCTTTTCACTCTTAACCACTAGCAGCTGTCAGTAGCAATGCTTAACTTATTAACTCCCTGGTCTGCAGTGACCATGAGAAAAATGGTATTTTTAATAGGAGAAAAAAACCCCAAACCCACTTGATTAGAAAAATACCAATTCTAGTGGTAACAACTGTTAGATGATTAAATTGTAGATTATTCTGAATGTTATGCATCAAGTGCAACATGATTAAGCAGCATGTACAAATACTAAATTTAAGCCTGAAAAAGTTGCAGATCTGTACTGCTCAGCATCAGTGCTAGGAAATTAGACTCTCCTTGAAGAAAAAGCTAAGCTATATGCAGTACAGATAGATTAGAATGAGTGCAGATTATTTTTCCTGCTAAGAATAATAACATTTTTTATCAAAATATCACATTTGATTCCCTCTGAAATGCAGCAATTTATGGTTCACCCAATATTTAAATTGGAACTCTGTGAGGGAGTGAACAATTTTTTGACCTAACTCTTCCATATAGTTAGTAAATCATTGCCCTAAGCTGGCAAAATAAAGAGAGTAATTTAACAGCCTGGGCTGCACAGTACAAAGTGTGTGTTGTATTTCCACATTAACATCTTTGAATCAATGTTACTTTTTTTTAGTGAAGTAGAATTCTTCACTGTGGCACACAGTTGCTTCAGAAAGTAGGTATAAAAAGTCTTATTATTGTAGTATCTCAAACAACTACAGTCACTCTTCTGCACATTCCCAAGTGTAACATTGTCTTATGAAGTTTGTGCTATTCAAAGCCATGGACTTGCAGTCTTTTTTTTAATTACAAAATTGCATCATGGTCATTGTTTAGAAACAGGTGAAATAAAAGTACTTTTAACATTTGAACATAGAAACCATTGTCACCTTTTTCCTTTGAAAGTATATCAGGCCATTATAAAAGAAAACTGATAGCTGCATTAGTGATAAAGTGCTATAGGAACCTGTCATCTCTGCACTTTGCCTGAGAAGGGATTTTCTTGTGAATATGTAT
The DNA here is from genome assembly GCF_027887145.1 of Ammospiza caudacuta. Taxonomy (NCBI): domain Eukaryota; kingdom Metazoa; phylum Chordata; class Aves; order Passeriformes; family Passerellidae; genus Ammospiza; species Ammospiza caudacuta. The sequence goes on along the minus strand of NC_080594.1, from coordinate 58,329,526 downwards.
GTGTGGTTTCATGGGAAAGATCAGGATCTCATTAGGATGTAATCTTTAGAAATACTCGAGTTAGGCTTCATAGCTTTCTGCTCTTTTATCCATTATTCCAAAGTCTCTATAAAAGAAACTGATGCTCCCCCTGCCCCCCACTTTTGAAAGGAACTATGATAATGTTTTACCTTCCGCTTTTCCTTTTGTTTGCCAGCCTGCTGTCTACTGATAGGTTTCCTTTTTTTTTTTTCCTAGTCAGTTAATACATTTCAATTGATGTTGAGGCTTTGTCAGCTGCTGTTCCCCAGCCTTGATGGCAAAAGTAGACAGATGGATGGGGGAAGGGAAGGGATTGTTTTGTCAGGATGAATTTAGAGCATAAGGGATACGTTAAATTGAGAGCACTGCCAGCTGAAGTCTTCTGATCACCTGTGTCCTTGCAGTGATCCCAGTTCCTTCTTGTGCTTCTTCTCCAGCTTAGGCCAAACAGTAAGTTCTCTACTTGCTTTCTTGTTTTCTTATTACTTGCTTTTATTGTGTTGCACCTAGTATGTGTATAGATGTTGAGGTTAAGTTAAAGTATTAATTTGGAAGTATTTTCCAGGCACGGCTTACAAGACAAATGTAGACCAATTGGTGGTGGTTGTTACTGCTGCATTTTTTAATTAGTTGTAGCTGTTGGGAACCCAAAATAAAACTTTGAAGTCTTAGTCCTTATGTAAAAGAGCGGTGCAACTGTTTGTGGCATCTGGGACTATTGATTTACTGCAGCCCATCAGTGTTAGAGGGGTGTGCTGCTACGTCAGCTGGCGCTCTATTGTTTCTGCTGCTGTGGCCTTTGTGTTTGATCCTGTCAGTGCTTGCGTCAGTGATGCATATCATCGCCTGTGTGATGTCAAAGTGTGGGTGTTCAGTTATAGAGCCATAGTTAACCTAATGTGCTGCAGTAAATCCTGAATGCTATTTCCTCCTGGGGATAGCAGTGATTCATCACCGTTCACATTAGACTAATGCTAAGTATAGCAGTGTTCATGAGCCGCAGTATCCACATAGATTACTATCAAAGTCATTGCAGATCTCCAAACGCTGGGCCGCAAAGTGTTTGTTTGCAACCAGATCTGTTTGTGCACCCCCTTTCTTAAGTGTAAACTGATTAGCAGGTCAGCTCAAGGAAAATCCTCTGGAAGGACTGGGCCTAAGTAATTCTTTAGCACTTAATTACGCTCATTAATGTAAAAGCTTTCAGCTGAATGACTGGGATCACGGCAGGCAGTGGCAGTCGGCAGATTACAGTACAGAGCGGAGCGGTGACCCCGCGGGCTCGCAGAGAACGCGGCTCTCGGCGGGGCGCTGGCCCTTGAAGCGGCGACGCGGGCGGGGCGGGGCGGGGCGCAGGGCGCGGAGAGGCCGCGGGGCGGAGCGGAACGGAGCGGGCCCGACCGCGCACCTGAGGGAGCCGCCCCGCCCCGCCCGCAGCCGCGGCGCGCCGGGAGCAGCCGCCGGCCCGGCCCGAAATGAGCGGTAAGGACTCCCGCCTGCCCGGTTCGGCCGCCGCGGTGAAACACGACACCTGCGGGCCGGCGGCCTCCGCGCTTGTGCGGCAGCGGCGCATGGGGGACAGCTGCAATGGTCAGGAAAAAAATATCAATATCTGTGGGCCGGAGTGGGAGCGCTGCCAGGCCCCTGTGTCGGTGCGGCGCTCTCGGAGGGGTGTGCCTGCGGTGCCGGGGGCCGCGGGGGCCCCGGAGCCGTGAGGGGAGCAGGACGGGCAGCCCTGGGAGGCCGCAGGAGCCGGTGCTGAAGCGCAGGGCCGGGCGCGCAGTGCCCCGGAAGAGCATTCCCTGCCCGGCGCTGGGAATCCGGTGTGTGCACCTTTGCCTGGGCTTTCGTGAGCCGCTTAAAATGGAGCGATGCTTCATGGTTGAAATAAAAAGAAATGGTGTATGTGCTAGGCGAGCGGTGGCGGTATCCTCAGGTTTTCAGGTGTTGCTATGTTTAGATCAGCTTGTCACGATCCTAGCGATGATGCAGTGCTGGTAATTTTGCTGCATGTTTATGGTGGCTGCAATGAGCATAATGAGGTTTTTATAGTCTGCTCAAATGGACACGTTGGAGAAGTTCATCAGCTATTGCTAGGGGAAGGAGGTATTCCTCGGTGGGATTTTAGGACAATAATAAATCGAGACTGTGGTGAAGCATCTGTGTCTTGGGTGCAGTTCCATTAAATCAACCCTTAGTGAGTTTGATGAGACATTTTTCAGTAATAAAGCAGTTATGTGCTTGTTTCCACTCCCACATTATTTCTTTTCCACTTACTATATAAGAGAACTTGTACACCTGAAAATGTATCAAAGATTTGAGACCTCCCCTTACCAACAACAAAGTCATCAACATTCATTATACAGTGATTTGGATTAAGTCAGTTCTCTTTATGTGCAATGGAAATATAGATGTTTCCTTAACATGAACTCCTGATGCTGTTGTTTGCTGGTACTTTATAATAACTCTCACCTCATGGTAAAACACACTAGTTTTGTCATGCAGCACTCCAGCCAATACCTAAAAACATGAAAATTCCTCTTATAGTGTGTTACACCACAAGAGAGCTGAGATCTTCACATTAGTGAAGAAAAAATACACGTTTTTATAGCATATTATAATTTTATCTTCAGATAAGCTTTTGCAGGTTGTAATATGCTTCCTATCAAGAAATCAGTAATCTTGCTGTAAAACACAATGTTCATTCAAAACACCTGTGAAGTCTGCCGACTTTTTGTCCCGTGCTTATCATTTTCTTGGATGTCCGCCTAGAAATTTCATTTCACAGCCACTTGGAAATCTAATCAGAAGTAAATTAGAGTTCTTGAATATTCAAATATGTTTTTGCTAATTTTGGTACTTTAAAGTGCAAAAGATGGGATGCAAATTTTGAAACGACTGATTTGACTCTATTCTAACACTGCAATACTTTTTCAGGTTCATGCACTCAGTTTATGCCTTTACTTTTGTGACTGCTAGATTATGGTATACTGAAAATGGCTTTGTGAATCAACCTTTGTACTGGATGGGAGATAACCGCTCTGTTTGTTAGAGAGATTAAAGTGCTAAATAAGTAAACCTTGAAAAGGTTGTTAAACAATATCCTCTAGATGTTTAAAGCAAAACAAAACAAAAAAGCCAAATACCGATAATCACCAGTTCTCAAAGAAACCGCTTGCCTGTGTGAGTTTCGTCATCCCCCAAGGACATGCTGTTCTGTAAGAAGTTCAAGTAAATGTGGTCTTAATTTTCCATTTACTTGGAAATTACATAGTTTTAAATTGTGAGTTTAATGGAAGTGTCAGTGTTTTGTACTCATTATAGAAAAACTGTAGGTAAGCAATGCAAGATACAAGTTGTATAAAATCCATCTTCTTATGTAAGAATTTAAACCATTATTTATTTCAATGGCAACTTAAAATAAGTGTACTTCCATTATTTTTGACCTTTTTGAATTTATTGTAGTAAGGTAATGCACTATTTTAAGTTCTCTTGCTGATTTTTACTTCGCTTTCATTTTTTTTAGCACGTCATATTCAGGAGAAACTTTTGCTGAAACATTTTTGAGTTTCAGATGAGCAAAAACACTGGAAGAATGTTCAGTTCTCAATTTAGCTCACTGTAGTCTTTATATTCTTTGCTGTTGCACAGTTCAGTGAATAATTCATTGAAGACCTTGTTTCTAAAGTCTCTTCACCCCCTCCCCCTGTTGTGGGTTGGTATTTCAATGAATAAAGCTGTGATTCTTTGTAGATAGCATATTTGCAAACTTCTGTGTCTTGTTCTAAAGAAGTTCCTATAATATATGCAATCAAGTTGGATTACATGCTTCTTTTCTAAGGAGCACTTTTCATTGCTTTTCCCTGCTCTTTGCTTTCAGACAGAGGTATCTTTATTTTTCTGTCAAGTCCATATGTATCAGTGAGGTGTTCTAAACTTATTTACTGTAATTTGCATTTAATCAGTACTTTCCATTTGCAGATCCTAACAGAGTTTTAAAAAACATTAAGGAGGAGCTATGAATGCCCTTTCAAAAGTATTACTGAAACTGCGTAAATTGGATTGGTACTTTTGCTAGCTTCAGTTTACTGAATTGGAAATTTGCAGAGTGCAGCCTACAGTGTCTGAATTCCAACATTTTTATCTTGTCACAAAACTTGTTCAAATTATACCGTGTTTCAGTATTTCTTTCATTATTAAAATTCAGTGTTTGTTCCCCTGTGTGTTTATAGCACAGTAATGTAAGGATGTCCCTCTTGAGCCTGTACCAATGTGCTCACTCTGGTAGAGGCCAGTATCAAATACTAAAGAGGACAGCACAGGGATAGGGCAGGCACACAGAAGAAACTTCATTGTTCATTAAACAAAAGTATGTTTATATTTATATTTTTACAGCTCTTAATGGATTACTTCTCCCAAACTGAACCTAATCTTTAGTTTCTACACTGTTCTTAAAGCAAGGAGTTACACAATTTAGCTGTGCATTTTATGAAAAATTCCCTTTTATGTTTTAAAATTTACCTGGTGAATTAGTTTACTATCTCTGCTTCTTGCAAATGAGAAACTGTAAATTATCTATTTTCCATTTGTAGGGTTTTTTAAAATAGGTCTTTTACTGTTTCTTTGCTGCCAGCCCTTAAACCATCTTCTGGCGGAAGAATCCTGAATTCCAGGTCTCTTGAATCTTTCCTGATAAACCGGCAGAAAGCCACTGTAAACATTTTTGTGTCCTTCTCTAGTCCTGTGTGTTCTTTTTGAAAGGTGGAGTCAAAAACATTGCTCAAGGATTGGAGGTACAACATGAATTTATACCACAGCATAATGATGTTTTCTGCTTGTTCCCTGTTCTGTTAGTAATGATTTTTTAATGTTCTCTTTCTTTCTGCGAATACCACTAAACAACCCTTGGCTGGAATTTCTTTAGAAATGCATGTAGCAGCTGCATTGTGTGTTTGTTTACATCTGATTGATGGCTTATCGCTGTAAAGAAACACTTCTGGTGTTATCCAGATGCAGTCACTTTGCACTTAATAACATTATTCCTTCTGGGTTTTTGTCATCTGATCAGTGAGTGCTGTGAGGTCCTTTACTGCTCTCTGAGAACATAGCAACAATTTATCACCTTGCTGTTCATTTTCTTTTCTGGAAGCTTTGTCTAATATGCAGAACAGGTTCTTTGGGTGCCTGTGGGACTCTTTTCTTCGTCACTCAAAGAACTTTGAAAGATGATCATGTACTTCTCTTAGTTTCCTGTTCTCCAATCAGTTGTTAATGGAAAGACCTTCTCCCTTTTTAACCAAAGGCAGCATTACTTCTTTGACAGTCTTTGAGAGACATTGTCAAAAGCTTTTTGAAAATCCCAAGTATTTGACAGCATCCCTGTGCTCTTTGAAGGTATCTGATTTTCTAGACACTACTTTATCTACAAATGCCACCTTACCACATTCCCATTGTGTCATATTTATCTAAGAGTGTGTAAACTCCTTCTTTTATGGTTTGCATGGTACAAGGATCACCATGGTGTCCTGACTTCTCCCATTAGTTGGAGCAGACTTACTAGTTGGTAAATACACTAACTTTTCCCTGGGACCTTAAGTTCATGTCTCACCACTTATTGTGGTACTGACACCACTTTAGTTGGTAAGACCATAGTAAAAAAGAGCCATTTTGTAAGTAATTTTCTTTGTAACTCTTAACTAAATATTATCTGGTTTCAGCAGCTTGTTTCAAATATTTTTGTTGGTTTCTGTTTTATAGTCTCTTCTATTGTCTTTTGTCTTGGAGTATTTCTTTTGTCATCTGTTGAGTTTTTAGTTTTTACATTAACTCCTCTGTGAGCTTATTGATAGAGATGGAAGAAATATCTGCTGGGGATTTTTTTTTTAGCTTGTTACTGGTTTTGTTCAACTGTTTTTTAGATTTCAAAGAGGGCCCTTTGCTATAATTTTATCTGTACAGTTCATTGCCTTTGTTTATCCATGTTATCTTGTATATTTTTCACTGAGACTTTGCAACTCAGTATGTTCTTTCAGCTTTCTCAAATTATTAAATGGTGCTGTACTGAATATTTCTGTAACCCACTTAGGTCCTGCTCAGGTTCCAATGATGTCCCCAAATGGTTCAGTGCCTACTATTTATGTGCCTCCTGGATATGCCCCACAGGTATGTCACTTCACTTTCTTCTTAATTTATTTATTTTCATGCAAATTTTGGAACTGGAACCATAATTGCTAATTCAATAAAATAATTTGTTAGATTTCAGTCAGTATGATCAAGCAAGGAGATAAGAGATGTCTCTCAGTATTTCTGAGATGGGAGACTTCTCATGCTGTGTCTGTGCCTGTTCAGTTATATATTAACTATGTACATGACAGTAGCAAGCACGGTTCCTTGCTGAGTTCACAATCCTAATGTACTAGATGCCTTCTGAATATAAAATGCAATCATGACCCAGGTATCTGCTTGTGCAGGACCTGTACTGATTCCTGTGTTAGTGGATATTTTCTCTTGGCAGCAATATATATATATAATATATAATTTATACATGTACATAGTTCATGTCTGGGAAGTTCCCTGTAGATAAGGAGAAAAACAGGTCAGTTGAAAAAGTACAGCAAACAACATGGAAAAAATGTCAGCTGTCCATTGGGACTAGGTTATCATATAATAGTGTTTCCACCACTTATCTTAAAGTGGGACTCATTTTTCACTGCTGTTTGATTCCTGATTTAGGTGGCTGGAAATTAAATGTGAGCTAGATAACCTGGACATCCTTTAAAGTAGATTAAAAGGATGATTTCTCCTGGCTATTTCTGACATGTGAGTTGTGATGAGATGTGTGGGCTTTTAGATGGTGCCTTTTTCTTTCCCTTGCCTGTAGAACAAGTCTAGGGCTTAGTAGGTCAGATCTGGAAGTTAGAGCAGTTGAATGCCACTCCCCATGATGGAAGTCTCTCTCAAGAGATTGTGTTGCTGTGAACAGTCTACCTCTGACTTGGTGTGCATCCAGTGGTGTACACTGGGAAGGGACTACAATGCATAAAGTACAGCAAAAAAACCCATGGTGTCAGCAGATGTTGGACAAATTATTTAAACAACATTTTAAAAATTGTCCTCTAGTGAAAGAAAAGGCTATTAGGGCCGGCAGACTACTACTCTGATTTTATTTTTCATCTCTTGGAAGTTGACTGATAAGTTGATTCTGTGTATCCTTTGTAGTTGAGTTCCCTAACAAGAAGAAAAATTATATATTTATATTATTTATATTGTTATATTTCTATTATTAATATTTATTTATAAATAATCACTAAAAGTCCATATATCTTCAAGTCGTAGTAAAAAGTCCTGATTCCTATTAGAATTCATTTTTAAAGAACTGAAAGAAGTTTAGAGCTAAGCAAAAATTGGAATTTTACTGTATTTCTTATTGTTTTCATATGATGAAGTACATATTTTAAAAGTTGTGAGACATGTGCCAATCTGAAAATTAATTTTTTTATTAATTTATCCTTCCTTTGAGGACAGTTTGAGTCAAAGATGCTGAAGGGCTGGGCCTTGCTGAGGCCCATTCATAAGGGGTTTTCACTTTCACTGGAGTTTGTTAGTCCAAGCAGGTGTTGTTTTAGCACAGCACTGACCTTTGAGCTGAAGGAGCCTCTCATCTATGCAGCTCAGAGTGCAGGTGGAATGAGCTGATCTGCTATTTTCATGGGTAGAAGTGCCATAGTCCAGGACAACCTGTAGTTTATAAGCCTTCTGAAGTGCTTATTACTGACAAAACATACCAGACTTTGAGGTTTATGATGGGAGTTTCTCTTACAAGCCAGAATATTTGATAGCAGTCTTGCAAAACAGGCAAGTCTAACATTATAGAGCTAAGAGTTTTCCCAGACTTAGTGCAGTCCTAGCAAACTTCTATGGTTTGTTCAGGTATAGTATATTTTTAAAGGTCAGCAGCTGCAGCTATATTTTGTGTTGAATAGGAAACCAGCTAAATGTCCTAAGCTGTCAGCCTGGAAGAACTTCAACATAACCATCTTTTGTCTCTCCATTTTCATTTAGTTTTATTATGCCTCTGCTTGCTTCAGTTCCTGTTTGGCAGTGATACAGTGTACTGTCCTCTGTTAGAAGTTGAGGATAACCACTGAATAAAAGATTTACTTTTCTTATATCACATAACTAAAAAGCAATTCATCAGCTGATTTCCTTTCCCCTTCCTCTTCTTTTGGAGCTGCAGTTGTAAAACTGAAAGAAAGCCCATCTTTATTCATCCTCTCTTAAGCCATCTATATTCACTGTCTGCAGTGAGTTTTCCAGTGATGTTTGGTTCGTTCACGCAACCAAACAGGCCTGTGCCAGAACCACATTTTGCTCGCAGAGAGCTTGTTTGCTTTTTAAACTTAAAATTATAGACTTACCATGATGCTCTGGCTTTTTTTTTGGAGCATTTTTATCTATGTAGTTGTCTGCTAGAGGCCTACCATTGAGCAGATGTTAGATCTGGAAGCACAGTTACAGGCTTGTTAAACATTAGGTCCCTGCTGTTATGGATTGGGTGACTATTTCTAAGTTACTTAGGCTATTAGCAGGCCCGAGGAAACAAGTTGTAAACTAAGCAGCTCATTTGCTTTTTAATGGGAGCTGCTTCCTACATAATCTGAGTCTACTCATAAAATCATAATAAGTTGCAGTATTTTGGGGGTTTTGTAACCAAAAGGGACTTAAATAATTAAAACTACATTTCAGTGTTTAGAGAATTTCATAGGACAGGAGAAGTTCTAGTTGTATTTACTGCTATTATATTCTGCCTTTAGAATACCACACAGCTATGGTTACACAGATTTGAATTGTATTGTCTTTAATTACTCTTTCCCAAGAAGGAACAATTTCTGTGTACTGAAAATAAGCCATTTCTTATAGTCATATTATATGCATGTTTTTTAAAGCTGTGTTCACTTAGGTAACATTATTTTCCAACTGTCTATTAAGTAAAGTGGGGTCAGCTCTATTGTGTACACACTTCTGTGTCTTCTGGATGTCGTTGCATATGCATATCCTACAGTACCAGAAGCGTGCAACTCTATCCACAGCACTGTTTCTCTCAGCACAGTGGTGAAGTTTTGAAACAATTTCCTGTACCAATCTCACTTACCTTGCATTGGTTCAGCTAGCAGGATAATTTGGGGCTGTACAAATTAGATTGCTGGCAGAGAAAACAAAATCAGAAGCTCTGTTCCAGATGTACCGGATGCACATCAACCCCTAATGGGGACATGGTAAAACCAATGATCCTCCAAGCAGCTTTCTGTCATGGACTTGATGGAAGCATTCACTCTAGGGTACAGGGCTAAATCTAGCTAAGCATGATTCCATTAACCTTAAACAGGGGAGCTGAAAGCAGCTTGGCACTAAGTGTTTTGATCTATTGATCTGTTCCTGTTGCACCAGGATGTTTATTGGTGTGTGTGTACATGTCCCCATCTCATTTCAAATGTCAGTGATAACTTATGGCATAGAGTTGCCTTTTCCCTGCTATTGAATGTAGTCATGATGCTCCATTCTTCTCCCCTTTTTCTGGATAAATGTTCCTTCTAAAACCTTCCATTGCAGTTTCTGCTATGACTTTATTCTACAGCATTTTACGAGGAAATGAAGAACAGCTTATTTGTTGGCATCCCATACACTAAAGTTACTGACACCACGATACACTCAAATCAAAATATGCCAAGATCATCTCTAGAGGTGTCACCAACAGTCATATATTTATGTGAATTTACAAACATTTAGAGAGGGTAATGATGTGAGGTGCTTCAGGGGCAGACCCTTGTTCCTGGTCTAGCTGATGACCCACCCTCATTTACTGAACATTTTCTACTTCAGTACTTGGTACAGTTTGTGCCGTTGTGCCTGCTCTCTAGCAGAGCCCCACGTGCTGCACAGCCCAGATGTGCTACAGGTACCATGCACAGCACACCTCAGCTCCCTGTGTCTTACCGATTCTCACCATGGGATTGCACATGCTACTGCCATTGCTTGGAATTCCTGCCAGAATTGCAAAGAGCCGCATTTCACACAAAGACTGCTGTCACATCTCCCATTTGCTAATTTTTCACAATCCCTTGCCCTACAGTCTGCCAATGGCTGCCACAAAGGCCCCTGTTTTCTGAGTAGCATGGGACTTGTTCAGGATTCAAGACCTCTTTACAGGTAGAAGGATATGGGGAGGAGAAAGACAAAAAATTTTAGAACTACTTGGTTTGTGAAGGAGTTTTGAGAGGGCTGACTACCATCCTGGTAGTTTGATGCTAACAGCTTGATGCAGATGGTGGTTACTGCAGGGCTGCTATGGCTGGTGTCTCCTGGGTTAGTGTTGGTGAGCTGAGTTGGGGACAGGGCAAAAACCAGACACTTCTTAGCTTTTCTCTCACTAAAGATGCAGAGTGAGGTCTGTCAGTTCACCAGTTCATTTCTAGGGAGCAATCTAGTTGTTAAACTGTAGAACAAATCCTACAGCAGTGTAGCATACAGGCAGTGTATGAGGAATGAGGCAGAATGAGGATGGAAATGGGACCCATAGGAGAAGCTTGGCTCGTGCCGTAAATATAGCAGGTTGTTTGTTAGATACTCTTACAATCAGGTTTTTTTTTTTTTTAGTTTTCTTCCCCACCATGTTGAAAATTAATGGCATTGCTGCAGTTAATACACTTAACATGGATAGTTCTTTACTGTCCTTTTTTTTCCCCCTTGATATTTCCTGTTTTATTTTCATCAGATGTGAAGAGTTTACTATTCCTGATTTTGTTTAAGAATCTATAGGAGCATATTTATCAGACTGTCATTTCTCTTTTGCGTGGTGTCTCTCCCTGTACAGGTTATTGAGGATAATGGTGTTCGAAGGGTTGTGGTGGTTCCCCAGGCTCCAGAGTTTCACCCTGGTGGTCACACAGTGATACACAGGCCTCCACATCCCCCACTGCCCGGCTTCCTTCCTCTTCCAGCCATGATACCCCCTCCTCCCCGTCACATATACTCACCTGTGACTGGAGCCGGTGACATGGCAACGCAGTACATTCCACAGTACCACACTTCACAAGTCTATGGGGATGTGGGTAAGTAGCTCATCAAATAGTGCAAGTTTTGGCAAAGGCAATAATGTTCTGCTCATTTCCAGCATCTGCTATGTTGTTGTGTGGGCTTTGTTAAGCAAGGCTTACAGCTTCAGTGGGAGTCATACGTAAAAAAATGTATGTGAATACCAGCCTTGATTTGGCTGAAGCTTATTGTTCCAGAAGTTCTTTTAATTTATTTGGTTGTCTGTTCAGTGATCCACTAAACTTAGAGATTACTTCTTGCATGTAAAAGGTACAGATTTTCCCAGCAAAGTGATGCAGAAAGTGTTTATAGTGTATTAAATGTTTCAGCATTTAAATCCACGCCTGAGCACTGTTCTGAGATTTCATGTCTTGCAAACATCCTGTTTGAAACATGAAATAGGAATTCTTAGTATTAAGGAAAAAAGTGGTCCATTTTTCATAAAACTATATGCATTTAATTGAATGTCCCTTTGAAGTCCAGTTGGAGTAATAAGATGCCACTAACCTAAATTTAATAAAGTGGTTAAAGCCATCTTTGGTAGTGCTGTTGACATCTGCCTTTACTGTGGTTTGGAGGCAAAGTGTATTTGTGTTCTAACTAGGGGCTGGTTTGTTAGATTAATATTTACATTTCTGGTAGACTTGCTTTTCTTTAGATAAGGCAGGTGCCAACCTTGAAAGACTGTCAGAAAGCAGTTCTAGAGAAAGCTAGAAGCTATGAGGAGGGAGGTTAAACACAATTTTCAACATTCTGTGATACTACAAAAATAGCCTAAAAACGGCCTTCATCAATTTGCTGAGCTTAAATAGTTAGGATGAGCAAAGTGGTAAGATAAGAATATACCAATGTTTGATCTTCCTGGAATTCTTAGGATTTCTGTACTTTATTTCTTTTTGCACTTCGATAATGGTACATTACTAGATGCTCTTCAGGTGCTTATTTGTAGTTTTGTTTCCTGATTTCTTGTAGATGGCAGTTTGCTTTTAGTTTGCTAAATTAAGAAATTGAGGTATGATAATTAAACACATAAAATGATGCTTCTTAATGGAATAATATTTTTTTAGATTTTTGCTGCCAGGTTATATCACTTTAAATATGAATTCAGTGATAATTTGCTAAACTGCTAGTGTAAAATAATGATAAAGTGAGATTCTTTGCTTTATTTTCAGTGTATATGAAAAATTCCTTTGGCTTTAGGAAAGTTAAGTATTAATACTGTAATTTTTTATTTATTTGCTACAGATTTCATATTTAATTCTGGATCTCTTACTTTGGCTGTAGCTTTCAAAAGTCAAAACCCACACTTAGGCTCCTATTTCAGTAATCTAAGTTTAAGGCCAAACAAACAAACAAAAAAAAAACCCACAGAAAACAACCAGATGTTCATAGAGCACAGTAGTTCCCTGACACAAGGACTGAACTCTCAAAAGGTAGTGAAAAATCACATTTCTAAATAGACACTAGCTTATCTAGAAGTCCTCTGTCAAACTTTCTGTGAATTAAGCTGACTTAAAAAAAAAAAAAACAGAAATGGAGAAATTCTCTAATTTTTTTTCTTTTTATCCTTGAAAGGAAGTTCTTATTTGACATTGTTTTCAGTACTTCTTATCTCTTAAGGAATAACAAATAATATATTCCTCAGACTGACTTATGCAACTTACCTAAAAATGAGGAAATTCTATGGTGATTTTGAAGGATGTATTTTTTTAAAGCTTTCAGCATTTATTATAGGCAGGGTTACACTGAGGAAAGACTTGGAATATAAAGTCTTGAGTCTGTAAAGTGTTTTGAAATATAAAGATGAAATTAATACAAATGTTAAAACTGGACAGAGGAGTTCACCAGTTTGCAGTTTAATGCTGTCAGTAGTCTGGCACTGACTTGTTTCCAGAGGCAATTCTGACTTACAGATGAGACTTTGGTGCTACTGCAGCAGTGCCTGGGGTTACTGTTACAAGGCCTGGCCTCAGTGTTACAAGCTGTCCTCAGTGTTGTAGTGTCTTTCCACTGCCCCACAGAACACAGGTTCTATGTTTCTACGCTTTTATGGTTGTTTTCCCTGTTGATTCCTGCTGAAGCATCATTAAAGTATTCGAGCTCTAGCTGCATTCCAAAACTTAATGGATTTTTTTATTCAACATTAGATCAAACCTCCTCCAGTGTTGTAAAGGAGCACATTTTTTCTGTATAGACTTCATCCTGTACCTCACAGCTCAAGGAAGATCATAGAAACATTTCAAGAATTAAATTTTAAGTGGAGAAAATAAGGGGAAGGGAAAGATTACACTCTCTTCCCTAACATATTGTTAAAGTCCATTTAATGTGTATCAGTTTACCTGCTGGACACTTCAGTTTTCAAATAGGAGTAGAGATATCATTTTACTCATTTAACTTACATAGCATTTTTAGGTAGATTTTAAAATTAGATTTGGTTCTTAATGGTTTGTTTTTCCTTCCTTCATTTAGATACTCTGCCTGCTCACGGAAGATCCAACTTTAGAGATGAAAGGTCTAGTAAAACGTATGAAAGATTACAAAAAAAGTTAAAAGATCGACATGGAACTCAGAAGGATAAGTTAAACAGTCCTCCATCATCTCCTCAGAAATGTCCTTCTCCTACAAGTGAACCTAATGGACTTACAAAAGGACAGGATGCAGCTGGAATAAGCACAGGTTCTACCAAATGCAAGTCTTTGGGTAAAGGAAAAAGCAATTCTCAGACAGATACAGAAGTAGAAGGTAGGTGTTATCAAAAACACTGCATATACACACATAATAATAAATGATGCAAGTCCAGTGTCTGGACTGGACAAATAATCAGATATTATTATTATAGTGGCTGAACATAACATTTGTAAATAAAACACCACACTTTGACAGTCTTGAAGTTGAGTAGCAGCCTCTAACTGCCCTGACTTAGGTAGAGTGTAGATAAGGGTTATCAACCTGCTCATCACATGGGAATGTGAGCCTAAGAAAAGAAAAACTACTGGTACAGAAGTCTCCATGTAAATTTGAGGAAATATTATGAGTCGCACTTCATGACACTGTTTAAAGAAAAATCTCAAAAAGCTTTGTTTGGAGTGCTTGCATTTTAAGGAATCACTGAATATTGATGGCCTGCTTAATACTGTAGAAAACATGGAAAGAATCAAGTGTCTGAAACAGAAAATAAACAAACTTGATAAAATATCCAACTTGATAAAGAATATTTTGTAGAAGAGATACTGCTGTTATATAAAATTGATCTATCCCTATGCACTCACTGTTGAAAGACCCTTGTAGAAAAAGGCTGTTCATGTTTTCTAAGACACCACCATAGGGAGTGTGCTTATTATTAATATCTTTATTTCACTGGAAGGCTTGTGATCTCATAGATGGACTGACTTCACTCAGTCATACAGTCATTGTCAGATCTAGTGATGTGTCACTATGCAGCTTTGGGGTCTCTGCCATAGTCCTTCAGATTGTGAACATAACGTCAAAGACTTGTCATCAGCCAGGAGCAGTGTTTCAGAATAAGGAACTGTAATTGGTGATGTTAAGGGAAATAAACCATGATTATTCTCAATTCTCTAAAGTTTGCTTTGAGATAATAATTTTGTGTCAGTGTATGTTAGATTGCTGTAAACAAAATGAATTGTGAAGAAAGTACATCTCATCAGAACCAGGAAATCTCAACCTGTGAGAGCTGTTTAAAAACATGTGTAGATGATATCCTGGGCAAGCTTAGTACCAAAGGTCACATTTGAGATACAACCAAAAATCAGAAGCTGAGAACTGTTGCTCCAAACCTGAATATTTGTCACTATAGTTCCAGAATAGCAGTTTACTTTCTCTTCGGCTTCAGTTTACTTTCTGTTTGTTGGTGTTTATCTGTGAGCTAACTTTAACAAGGCACAAGTGATGAAATGTACTGTTGTTTACACGTTACAAAAATTATGGTGGTGTTTTCTTAGAAGTATTTTATATGAAAAATGGGAACGTCCACTCCTCAAAATTATTTTAGGAGACATTGGGGAAAATTATGTACTGAGACTTGGGCTTGTGCAACAGAAGGCAGTGACTTAGAGTTGTCATACAAGTCAGAAAAGCATTTTATTTGTGTCAACAGCATAAATCATCTTAGAAACAGAGAGTTCAAAATAGATTTGATCTATGTTTTTTGAAGAATTTTGTCAGGCTTTGTTTTTCTTTTGTGTTTAGTTTAAGGCCGGTTAAATGAATTTAAAATGCCTGGCTGCACCTTCAAAACTGAGTGGCCTGTTGACTTACACTGTTGGGGTAATAAAATTTAAATATTATGTAAGAAAAGCAGATAAAATGCTTTCTGTAAACTATAAATCCTTTATAAAGCTCAGCTATACCTTCAGCTGGCAGAAAACACCTTAGATTGTTTCCCTTGCAGTTGAGAAAGGCCAGCAGTGTTGCCAGTAGGCTTCCAGCTGATGAGTAATAACACATTTAAACTACTGTAACCTGACTGCATCTACATCCAAAGAGAAATCTGTGGGAAATATCCACGATCTTAAATTCTCCAGAGCAGCAGTTGGTTTAAAGTTATACATTAATAAATGATAACCAGGCTGTCTGTATTCCATAAAGCACAGAAGGGCTTCAGAAATAGTTTTATATTAACAACTTCTTCAGAAGCTTTTTTGGTTTCATGTTGTCCTAGATGAATGCAAGTTAGCAAGATGTTCTACTTTATAAATGCTTTCTCCTGTGTGCAATTGTTGAATTTGAAGAGCTATTTCACTGTAAAGTTACTGCACAATATTCATGGGTACTTTTCTTTTGCTTTGATTTTGTTTTTTAAGAAAAGGATGAAGAAACAAAAGCACTGGAAGCACTTCTTTCTAATATAGCCAAGCCAGTGGTAAGTAACAAAAGTTTTCCATAAAATCAGAATATATCTGTTGCTATTTTACACAGTTGCACCTCCATTTCATTCTCTTAAGTTCAAGAGGTCTTTAATTTTCCATACTAAAGCAAATTCACTTAACTTCCAGTCACTATACATTAAACAACCAAAGCAATTTTTAGTGTATTAACATTTATGAAACTAAAATTATCTTGATACTTACACTGCAGAATTCTTCCTGGCTAGTCTGTGAATCTCAGTTTTAACAGAATTTTTTTTAAGCATAGAGATTGTAACATTGCCAGTCGCATAATGATGCTGCTTAATGGAATATGATGCTTAACATAATATTATACTGCAGAATCTGTTCTCAATTTCCTGCAACTTTGTTTAGTCTTAACTGTTCAGGAAGCAATTTTACACACCACATATCTCTAGGTATGAGAGATACCTGGAAAGGTTTTGCAAGCATCACCAAAAATGAGGTTTTGTAAAACCTTATTTGCAAAGTAGAGAAAAAATATGACTTATGTCTCTTAAAAGAGTTTTTGGCAGCTTCAGGGAAGAGAGAAATGAAATTCATCACAGAAGGTGACTGTCAGCAGTGGACTTCTGACCTACCTACTTGAAAATTTACCAACATATTTTCAGTTTATAAAACTGATGCATATTTTTGTGTAGATACTCCTTAAAACATTGTTGCCAAATTCAGTAGTTTCTTGAATTTTAGAGCAGGCCAGTGTTTTTTTCTTTCGTTGTCTGGACCTTCCCTGGTCCCAGCCTCGCTATGAAGATTTGCACATCTTTTCCAAAAATCTTCACCACAGTCATGAGTCCACCATCTTGCCTGAGTGAAAACAGTCTGTGTTCCACATTGTAGTGTATTCAGTCCATCCAACTGAAACTCCAGGAAGAGCTTGCCATGGGTTTGTCCAGTCAGTCAGCTACTTCCTCCAGTTGTCTGCTGCCTACCTTCTTCCCTTCACTTTCCAGGAAACTTTGCCCCAGTTTAGTGCCCTAGTCTTGATTCTTCTTTCATATGTTTCTTTACAGCCTGATGAGGAGAGGCCAAGAGAGCTGGGGCTGTTTAGCCTGGAGAAGTGAAGGCTCAGAGGGGATCTTATCAATGTATATAGATATCTGCAAGGCAAGTGCACAGAGGCTGGAGCCAGGCTCTTTTCAGTGTGCCCAACGTCAGAACCAGAGGCAGTGGGCCTAAACTGAAACACAGGAGGTTCCCTCTGAACATCAGGAAACACTTTCATACTGTGAGGATGTCAGCTCTGGCACAACTTGGCCAGAGAGTTTGTGGAGACTCCCTCTTTGGAGACGCTGAAAAGCTGTCTGGACATAGCTCTGGGCAGCAGGCTTAACGTGGCCCTGCTTAAACAAGGGAGTTGGAGCAGATGACATCCAGGGCTTCCTTCCAACTTCAGCCATTCTGTGATTCTGTGGTTGCCCAAGCACTGAGCAGGGATTGTATAGAGAAACACCTGGTGTCCTGAACACCTGGTGTCCTGCTGTGTCCAAGTATCAGGATGGGTTGACATGTCTTTAGTGCTCCTGTGTCATTGGTGGCTAAGCAGCAGGGAGGTGGGAGCTGTCTGAAATTGGGATGTTAGCAATGACTGCATTGCCAAGGAGAGCTCCGAACTCTCTCTGAATGAGACTGTGAGAACAGATCAACAGGTGTGTTCTTGTGCTGTGTTGCTGATGACATAGGAAGAAGCAGAGCAGTGCCAGTACTTAACATGTTTTCTTTCACTTCCTTCTGCCCTCAGCCACCCGTGCCTTTTAGACAAGCGCCCTGGTTCCTCTCCCCACCGTGTTCTTGCTTGAACATCGTTGCACATAGCTGTGTGCCACGAGTGATCTCTGCAGGCCTCAGAAGGCATCACAGGCAGAGGTACTCTGCTACAGATTCAGAGTGCACACAAGGCCAGGCTTTCAGCACTTGGGGAGGCTTATGCTTTAGGAAGGCAAGGCACTGTCAGGGCTGTGAGAGGATGGAAGTCTAGCTGATGTTGCAGCTTGGAGGAGTGTGGTCTGATGTGATAGGAGTCTGTGTTACCTACTTGGGCCTTGCAGGATTTCAAGCCACCCTCCTGCAGTTTCATCAAGGAAATGTTTTCCTCACTTTCCCTCAAATGACCCAGGACATTGTTTTTTTCACACCTTCTCCTTATAGTTCTCATTAGAAATATTCCTGCAGTTTTTTTATTAATGTTGTGGTTGGAACACTTACTATGAGGATTGTGGTTGCTGATGGATCATCAGTACTCTGTTCCCAGGGTGAACCATGTTGGCACGGGCAGTACTGGCTGTGATGGTGGCCATACAATCAGATGATCATGCAGGGTGCTGTCCAGTACAGTGTCCATTGCACCATGTCCTACTCCAGACAGCCAGGAGCAGTGCTGAAGGCTGTGACCTGTCCTGAGCTGTCCCATGTCTCAATGCCCAGGTCCAGGGATGCACATCTAAATCAGGTGGTGTTCTCTGTCATGATCTTTCATTCACAAATACCTTTCAGTTCTATGCAGTATGGGATGCATCAATTTTGCTACCTCCAAACTCCTGTTGGATTCTGACTTCCTTTAGCTTTCCCCTGTATGGATCCCTCATCCTTTCATACATTGCAGTGTTAAGTCAAGTTGATTACATGATACTGACACCAGATGAGCCTTCTACTTAGGAGTCTTGAATTATTTATACCCAGATGTAAATTGGAGTGGTTCTGCAGATTGCACTGTGGTGTTTGAGCAAAGTCTTCACCAGCTGTCATGTCTCTTAACCAAATAAAAAAGCAGAAAAGAAGACTGAAAAGGCAAAAGCCAAATGAAGAATGATGCAGAAGGCTGAATATATGTAATAAGAGGCAATAAAAGCTGTGAATTTGAGGGTTGGTTATATAGCATGTAAATCCCTTTGGAGAACATTGTATTTTCTGGTTCTGTGTATGTTTGTGGACTTATGGCATGTGATGCACCTCACTCACAGTTAAGTATCTTGGGTTACTGTGAATGCAGTCCAGATGGCACATGCTAAAAGTGTTTTTTTTGTTTGACCCAAATGGCATGTGTATCATATTTAATGAGGAGATTCACTTTGGCAAACTGGATTGCTGATGAAGACGTGCTCACCTCTTGTTTCCACAGTGCTAGAGCCTGACCCAAGTATTATACTCTGCTTTGCAGAAGCACATAGTGTTCAGAGTTGCAACCAGAATCCATTGCAGCTGTTTGCTTAAGCATGCAAAGTAATCAGTAATGCCAAGTTTTTTGAAAAAGCCACTCCCAAGTGTCTTAGAGCACATAATAGTAGTGGATTCTTCTGATCTGAAATCTTGGCTCTTCAAAAATACTTATTTTTTCCTTATGTCTCAGAGAGGTAGAAAATATCCTATGTATGAAGGAAATCTAATCTGTCAGGTGGCAATTTGGCAGTAGCAAAGTGTTACATGGGCTGTTCTGGGCAAAGCACTAAAGTCAGTCAATCAGTAGGAGGTAAGGAGAACGGTGAGAATTAGCAGATTTTATAGATGAGGGGAAACTCAAATGCTAACAGTCTCCAAATGCATGAGAAACAACTGCAAAAGGAAGGGAAGGTGTAATTTCCAGCTTACATGGTGGTAATCCTAGCCACCATGTTCAATTCCATGGTGGCTAGAATTAGTAGGCTTAGCTGGTAGTAAGAGAGACACTGCCTGGACACTAAGGGAGAAAATTCAGCTGTTAAAGTAGCTAAACCTAGGAACAGATCATCTTAAAATAAATCTAATAGTCCTGAAGTACAGTAGGTCCTTGGAGAACCAGAGGGAGCATTTCTTTCCCTCAGGATCTCCTGCCACTTGCTGCAACTCAGGAGGGTGGGGTAAAAATTGTCCAGGAGGGAGCTTTGTCAGATGCTTCCCACAACTCCAGAGACTTCCAGAAATGCTAGAATTTCACTGCAGCACTTATAGATAGTGTTAATCTAGTTGGTGATTGCATCAAGATAGTAGTGGAATTTTTCTTATCAGATTTTAAAGAGAAACTTCAGTGTTTAGTCATACCAACATTTGATCCCTTTTAGGATATCATGTACAGTTCTGCTAGTGCATAACGGTTTAGTGACGTTATTTCCAAGACACTGAGGCTCACATAGTGTAATTTTTCTTCCTTTCTGTTTGCTGTCAATAAGTCATGTCCTCTCTGCTTCGTTCTTGAAGCTGACCTATTCAGTTTTTTAGTTTTAGTAGATTGTAGCAATTTGAGAGCAGCAGTTGTGAAGATAGCTTTTTGATTCTGATACTCTGGTAGTAGATTTTCAAAAGCAATTATTCCCAAAATAGACATACACTATGATCATATTGTAAAACTAGTAATTTCATGTAATGAAATGTGTTTTGAGTTCTCTTATAAATTATTGGAAACAGTAGGAGGGTGCAACATATAAACCACAATAGCAGATGTGCAATACTTATGAACAGCCACAAATTTCTAGGCATTCTTCCATAACAGATCCTAAACCTGCATGTACCTGTGCACTCACCTTCAAGCATACGAGCATCCTCAGCCCCTTGCAGCACACATGGGTTTCAGACAGTGCTCACTCTTTTGGGAGTATGGGTGCCCCTAGTCATGTATCTCCTTTGGAGGACGTGGCTGCTTCAACAGCTTCGTGTGTGACTGCATTGTTCCCTAGAATCTGTTGTTCCCTACAGTCTGCTAATCCACAGGCCATTGAGAGGGCTCTCCACCAGGTCACATGCAGTCGCCTGAGCTGCAGATCCATGCCTGCTGTGCCTTAAAATGCTGTTGCACCAGCTGGGGTGCACAGTATCCATCAGACCTGGATGGAGACAGCAGTGCTTGGCAGGGCAATTTCTCACACTGTTAGGCCAGATTTTGATCATGGCTCTGTTCCTCTCCAGCATCTCTTACCCATCTCTCCCATTACCAATTTTCATGCTACCTCTGCACTTCTAAAGCTGATGATTTCTCTGTTTCAGGAGCGCCTTGCGATTCTCTGTTTCCATTTAGCCCACCTGAGGGTCATTGCCCTTTAGCATGATTAGTCTGCTGGGACCACTTGTTGGATAGTTAGAGGTCACACACACTGGTTATACTGCTATTTCTGTCACACCAACTGTTCTTATCCAGGCCTTTTTGCAATGGGTGGGGTGCTCAGGCAAACATGACCACAGAAATTCTTCAGGATATTGTCTCTATGTGTATGTACAGGGACCTTGTGAGCATCCCTTCATCTTCCTGTGTTTCATAAGAAACAAGAAAGTGTTAAAAAAGTCATGGTACCGGTCACTTCCAAGAGAGGTGCCAGAAGCATGGTTTAATGGAGTGCCTGCTGTCCTGGGATGTGCTTTGCCATCCCTGTGCCTGCCCGCTCTCTGGTCCTTGTTTCAGCAGCCCACTGGGTGGCGTTATGTACCGACAGGTGTCTCTGCCCTCAGCCCCCTGCCTGGCTTTAAGTTTTTCTCATTGCATTCCTTGCATTTCCAACCTGATTTCATCTGTACAAACTAGTTAGTAGCTATTGTGTCAGTATAAATACTCTGATTTGCTAACAGTATGTGATTTTGCTTTCTCTTCTTTGATCATTTGTTGCAAAGTAACATTTAGATACAATAGAATTTAAATAGCAGAGATCTCAAAACTTTGTGTTTCTACAGGTATCAGATATTCAGGCAAGAACAGCACTGCTGATGTGGTCCCCTCCATCCAGTGATACTGGGGAAGACACAGACAAGAATGACACACCAGAGGTTTATACTTATGAAGTGATGATTTCAAGTACTGGAAAAGATGGAAAGTACAAAACTGTGTACATGTAGGTGTTGGCTATTTTTATTTAGTCACTGCTGCATTGAAATATGTGGCTTAAAACCTCATTAAAAATCTGCTTGTTGTCCAGAAAGTTAAATATTCAGGAGTTTTGTGAAACTTCTGTTTTGAAATTAGCTACTTTTTCAGTAGAATTTGTTTCATTCATACTGAAGTCTCTGCCATCAACTGGAATGTAAAGATTTTGTTCTTACATGTTGGAGGCATATTTTAGGGCCTATTTTGCTGTATTTCAACCAGCTGCACTAGACACCCCTGAGTTCTCACATAGTGAGGCATATAAGTAGTAAGAAAAATAAATTGTATTTGTTACTTTTTATGTCAGCACATGCTCCTCCTCCCAGTAAGGTTATCCCTTCCTTCACTAAAATTGATCTTGATAGGAGACAGTCTTATGATATTAAAAAAAAAAAAAGGCAAATTCACACAGAACACAGCTCATAGCAACAGCAAAGCAAACAAAACTCTTCAATTGTTTCATTCCTTACACAATGGTTTTCAGTCAGTTTTCTGCAATTTGGAGAAATATGATAGTAAAATATAGAATTAAGGGTATAGAGTTCTCTAACAGTTATAAACCTGTGTATCTAGCTAGTTTTATCTTAGTCACCCTCCATGGATTTCATGCAATTGAAAGTTGAGTATCCCTATCCAAGAAACTAGCAGCAGAGAAATTATCTTTGCTAAGATAAGCTGATGTCAACAAAAGCAGACTAACAGATCTTATTTTGGTGCCTTTTTTGTTTCCTGGGCTCTAACAAGTAGGTGTGTGCAGTCAGGTGCAGTTTTAGATCATGGTTTTTGCAAGGCTGGACTGAGCTGCTGTGTGCTCCAGTACTTCAATGTTTTTTTTTGAGTAATAGCATACAAGCATGCACATGCAGCTTGTCTTACTAAGGAAAGAAGAAAATGATTGCTACTCTTTAGAAAGCAGCAAACAAAAAAGTGCCTTGAAACCACCGGGGCAAAAGAACAGGAATAACACAAGAAACCTCTAAAATTCAGAGATAAATGCACTTACACATTGCTATATTTAGCAAAAGACAAACTCTTAGCAAATACATTTCGTAGAAGGTATGTTGAGTAAGATGATACATGTCTTTTTTATAAATGTGTGGAATTCTGAAACAGATTTTAAAACAAACTTGTATCTCTTTCCAGTGGAGAAGAAAATAAAGTTACTGTAAATGATCTCAGGCCAGCAACTGATTACCATGCAAAGTGAGTATCTCACTTTCTCTTCATTAAATTCAGTGGAAATGTTTTAGAAGTTTCATTGTGTATTTGCCTAAGTCTTCAGAGATGGTCTTAACAACTTCTCATCATCTTTTGAGTCACAATCAACATTTTTGACTTCACTGACCACTCAGTCCATTTTGGACAACATAAGACAAGATTGGTGCACATTCATCCTGCGTTCATGGTCTTTTCTTTATGCTAGCGCAGTCACCTTTTTCTGTCCTTGGAGCCAGGCACAGATGCTGCTTTTCAGTTTTCCACAAGCAGTAGAGGAAAGTACCTTGCCCTGGAAGATGCTCCCTGCTTGGCCACCTGAAAGTCATATCTTGCTCTTTTGCTTGGCTCCAGGAGATCAGAGAACCTGACCCCATATGCATGACAAAATGTGCCCCCAGCTCAGTGTAATTCTACCCTTCTAGCAGAATTGACTACTTCAGTAGGTCAGAAGAAATAGCAGAGGATTGGGAAGATGTGGTTAGGTGTAATTCTTCCCTCTTTTTTTAAGTATTAGAGGATCATCTGGAGCTGAACTTGGCAAGGGATGCAAAGACTCAAGGCTTCTATAGCTTTGTCAGCCAGAAACAAAGGTCAGATAAAGTGTATCCTCCCAAACAAACACAACTGGAAAACTGGTAACTAGGAATGAGGAAGAGGCTGAGGTACTTCACCTTTTTGCCTTAGTCTTCACTGGCAACTTTTCTCACACCTCTCCAGTGGATGGGCAGGAGGACAGGGACTGAGGGAGGAAAGTCCCTTCCACAGTGAGAGAAGATCAGGTTTGAGACCATCTTAGGAACCTGCATAAGTCTGCATCAGATGAGATTCATCCCAGAGTCCTGAGGGACTTAGCTAATGTAGTTACCAAGCCACTCTCCATCATGGCAACCAGGTGAAGTCCTGTGTGCCTTGAAAAAGGAAAACGCTGCACCAATTTTTTTAAAGGTTAGGAAGGAAGACTGTGGGAACTACCAACCTGTCAGCCTCACTTCTGTGTGTGGGAAGATCATGGAACTGATCCTTCTAAAAGCCATGCTGAGGGACATGAAGGACAAGGAGGTGATTTGGGACAGCTGGCACAGCTTCACCAAGGGCAAGTCCTGCCTGAAGAACCAAGTGGCCTATGAACAAGTGACTTGTATTCAATGGACAAGGAGTCTGCAGATGTTAGCTGTCTGGACTTCTCTAAGACCTTTGAGATAGTCCTGCACAGTATCCTTCACGGTGGATGAGGAATTGTTTGGTCAGTCACATTCACAGAATAGTGGTCAATGGTCCAATGTCCAGATGGAGATTAGCGACAAGTGGTGTCCCACAGGGGCCTGTCTTGGACTGGTACTCTTGAATATCTTCATCAGTGACATGGACAGTGGGATTGAGTGAGCTTCCAGCAGAAAACACCAAGCAGTTGCAGTGTCAGCCACCAAGTGGTGCAGTTGACACACCTGGAGGATGGGATGCCATCCAGAGAGACCTGGACAAGCTTGAGCAGTGAGGCCACGGGAACCTCATGAGGTTCAACAAGGCCAAGTGCAAGGTGCTGCCCTTGGGTCTGGGCAGCCCTGGTATCAACACAGGCTGCAGGATGAAGGAATTGAGAGCAGCCCTGCCAAGAAGGATGTGGTGGTACTGGTGGATAGAGAGCTGGGCATGACCTGAAAATGTGCATTGCAGCCCAAAAAGCCAGTTGTGTCCTGGGCAGCATCAAAAAGAGCATGGCCAGCAGGGTGAGGGAGGTGGTTCTGCCCTTCTGCTCTCCACCCAGAGTCTCGTGTTTAGCTCTGGGATCCCCATCATGAGAAGGATGGTCACCTGCTAGAGTAGCTCTGGAGGAGGGCCACAAAAGTTGTTCAGCCTGGAGAAATCTCAGTACTTAAAGGGGGCCTGTAAGAAAGATGGAGACAGATTTTTTAGTAGGGCCTGTTGTGATAGCACAAGAGATGATAGTTTAGAACTAAAAGAGGGTAGATTTAGACTAGATATATGGAAGAAATTTTTCGTACTGAGGGTGGTAAAAGACTGGAACAGCTCGCCCAGAGATGGTGTATGCCCCATCCCTGGAAACCGTTCAGGGAGAGATTGGGCAGGGCTCTAAGCAGCCTGATCTCATTAAAGATGTTTCTGTTTATTGCAGGGGAGTTTGGACAAGTTGACCTTTAAAGGTCTCTTCCAGCCCAAACTACTCTGTGATTCTTGGTTGAAAAAAAAATTAGTTGAATACAGCAGTTTACTAAGAAATGACATTGTGAAGGCAGAAATGAAGGCCTCCTTAAAAGAAGTGCCTTTTCAGGAGATAATGGCAAGTGCAGAGTACCTTCTTAGGCATGACTGAACGTCCTGCCTCTCTTGACTGTGTGGAGAACCCCAGGATCCCTGTGTACTGATCAAGGCAAGCAATTTAGAGGCAGCTAGCAGGAAGCACAGGGAACAGAAGGGTCCCAGTTAACAATGTTCTGCCTCCTTCCACATCGAATTTAGGGTAGGATTTGCCTTGTACAATAGCCTTTTTGACATTTGCTCAAGTGGGAGAGCTAGGTTCCCACTTGAAGGTGTGAAGGGGTCTACATCTCCCAAAACTGTTTTCCAGTGTGTTGTCTTGGTTGTCAGACTTAAAGCAGAAGAGGGTTGTTCTGTTTTTATCACACCCCTCATTTAATTTGAGCCCCTATATTGCCTAGAGCACAAGGTCAGGAGAAGGATGAATGGTAAGTTGGCTCTAAGCTCTTTCCTATGAAAGTGTTTACCTGTGATTTTGTTCCTGTTTTTAGTGTTTTTAGGTATATTTTATCCAACAAAGTTGAAGTCGAAAATTCATGGAGCATTAGGGTCAGTGCCTAGAATTATTTTTTTTTTAAGTGCTCTTCTATCAGGCTGCATTCATATTTTTTCTTGCTTAATTCTGGTTGTTTGTAGACAGAACATGAGAATCAGTGGCTTGGCCATCCAAGCTCTTCCTAAACAGAATTCTGCCAGTATGAACACTGCAGAAAATCAACAAAGACTGGAACGACTCAACCACCAAGATAACTGACATATTGCAGTTATGTCTTGCAATTGTATCAATTGTATGCAAGCACAAACAACTTTGTGTTCAGCTTTAGTCACTGTTTGAATGTCTTCTCTCTGTTTGTGAAATCTATAAAGTCAAATTTACTGTGATTTGCTGTTCATGCATCAAAAATTTATCAGGATTTTTGTATCTTGTTACGCTGGCAACTCAGATCTTACATTGGTAATCAGAGGAATGGGTTTCTTGGAGTTTTGGTTTGGGTTTTTTTCCAAAGGAACAGATGAATAAGAAGAAAGTAATGTGCCATTGACCCAAAGAAGAGGCAAGACAGCTGCACAGCTTGGGGGACAGGGGCAGACCAGATGATCGTCATGTATTTCCTTTCGGAGACAAGCCTGTTGAAAAACAAGCCATTTCTTTGTGAGACAGAAGTAAAATTCACTCTTGAAGTATGTGGAGAGCTAATTCATAGCCTTACTAAAGGAAAGGACAAGGTGAACACACTCAGCAGGACACTTACTTGAGTGCAGAGGATACTCTGAAAATACATCGACAGCGTCGTTGTGCTCATCTGACGAAAGCACTTGCAGAAGAATTATTCATAATATAAGTTTATGTCTCTACAACAGATAATGAGCCTGCAAAATGCTGCCGTTATTTTCCAACCAAAGTACAGCTAATAACAGACATATTTCAAATATAATTGTGAGACTAAAGCCAACCAATGGTAATGATGTATATCCGAAGTAAAGGACTCTTTTCTTTCTTATTGCTTTATTGACCAAGATGTTTCCCCCAGTTATTTATTTATAACGGTGATATTTTAATAATGAAGCAGCAAGGCAGCAACTTAATTTCAAATGCTTGGTTTTCTTTTGAAACTATACAGATTTTGAAGCAAAATGTCATTGACCTTCTTTCTTTAGAGTCCAAGTAGAATGCAACTGTGTAAAGGGGAGCCCTTCAGAAACAGAGAGTTTTACCACAGCAAGTTGTGAACCTGATGCTCCAAATCTGCCCAGGATAACTAATCGGACCAAAAATTCTCTTACTCTTCAGTGGAAGGTAAGGATTGCTTTACAGCCTTTAAAAGAAATACTTTAAACTCATCAGAATTGTTGTGGATTTATCAATAAAATACCCATTTATTGAAACTGAAAATTTTTGTCAAACTTATTAATTTGAGTCACAGTTCCCTGATTGGAGATAGATTTACTGGGTTAAGTGTGGGCTTGAGTAAAAAGAGAAGAATTGACAGAAAAGCAGGAGTCTTTCAAGTTAAAATTACTGAGTGCAGTACCCAATGCATTTTAAGGACTAAATTAGGAAAAAAACCATAAACATGGAACAGGCATTTGTTGTATGACGACTAAACTAGGAATGTCTTAGCAAGCGAAACAATTGCTTAAGGGGAACATTTCTTGTCTTTCACTGTTCTTCTTATGGTTTGATCCATACATGCATTATAAGAGGTCTTGTATCGAGTTAGAATTCTAATTTCCCTGTTTTCCTGTTACAGGCATCTTGTGATAATGGTTCCAAAATCCACAATTACCTTTTAGAATGGGATGAAGTAAGCAAGTTATTCTATTGTATTTTTAGTCTTCTATTTTTTTAAGCAGCTGTATGTGACTGTGCACATTAAGTTATGGGAAAATTAAGATTTCTGATTAGAGGCATGTGACAATAATGTAATTCCTGAAGCAATTATTAAAATACAGTTACTGCTCAGTGATTTTTTTCAGGGGATATAAAATAAAAGTATCCTAATTGCATGATTCTGCCATTCTTAATAGTGGCTTTTTGACTCATAGTCCAATACCATATTCAAGAGCTGACATGGAAGGGTCATTCTCTTGTAGCAGTCTTTCTTTTTTAATAAGTGGGTGGGTCAACTATGGCCCTGCAATGATCTTGCAGTCTCTACCTGGACAGCAATCCTGAGATGGTAGAGGTGCAGTATCTTCATAGCTTTTATTCTTTCAGCGCCAGGGAGCTGGGAAATGGAAAGGAAGGAAAAAAACTGCTAATTTAATACAAAGTTTCATATGCTGCTGCCTCACCATATGGAGATCCTTGAGTTATATTTAATTTCAGAAAAGGATTTTATTTCATGTTTGTATATACTTTAATTGATGGATGCATATGTATTAAGGTCAATAATATGATTAACTTATTACTTTTTAGGGAAAAGGAAATGGAGAGTTTTGCCAGTGTTATTACGGTCAACAGAAGCAGTACAGGATCACTAAACTATCACCAGCAATGGGGTACACCTTTCGGCTAGCAGCCAAAAATGACATGGGAATGAGGTAAATGCTATTACATACCTAAATATGGAAAGCATATGCATCCATGTGTGTGCTACTTTAGAAAAACATGTGGTGGCATTTAAAGAAAAAGGTCTTTTGTCCAAATGGTCTGAAAAAGAATATAAAATATATAATATTTCAGTTGGAAGAGACCTAGAGTGATCATCTAGTCCAACTGCTTAGTTAAATCACAGTATGTGATTGGATTATTCTTTTTGCAGATAGCCTTTGTGCTATTGGGATATTGTCCCTTCATCTGTCTGTTAGTCTCCTGTTACCCTGGGAAATGGAATATGACATTACCATATCAAAGAATTCTTTGGAAGTTCTAGCCCTTATTATCAATGCTTGGGATATGTGGTTCATGCTTTTAATTACTACTTTTCAGATGTTATAGAGCACCAAACTTTGTTTTGAATTTTTGAATTAATGACATGCAACTTCAGTGGAGAATATAAGTAAGAACTTGGGAAAAAATGTTTTGTGAAGTTATGCTTGCATTTCTGGGTGCATTAGTTCTTGAGTGGGCTTCTTGGTCATCAGGCAAAGTAGATGCATCTGGCTAACAATCACACTGCCAGAGCTCATCTCCTCTACAGCAGACTCCTGGTGTGTCCATGCTACCTAGCAGCACTTGGACCTTGAGCTCCTGTGGGGGCATAAAAATGGAGTTTCTCTCACCATCAAAATTGCTTTTTGTGTTTCTTTTATAAATTCAAATATTATGAACACTGTGCTGCAGCTCACTAAGGTGGTCTTATAGCATGAAATAGAGGATGTGTGCTGTGTGTCCTTTATCTGGCAGAAGGAGGTGCTTGAATTGGCCAGTGCCTGATTGGCCAGTGTTAAAGGACAGTGTAAAGAGTAGGGGGCCAGACTCAGGGTCATAATTCATGCAGGCAGAAGGAATTTGCTGCAGACTATTTAGTATGTGAAAAACACAGCTGGCTCAGAGGATCTGAAGCATGTGTAGGGAGGCTTTGGAGAGTACTCAGGGAATGCATTGCATAAGGTGCCTGTTCCTATGTCTTTTCTTAAGTACCTGCTTTGTGCTGCTGTCAGAGGACACTGTAGTGGACTAGAATGACTTTTGGTGTGCTCCAGTAGTCTTTATTACGTTACTGCCTTCTGGATGATGTTCCTGGAATTAATTATTCTCTTGTTGCTCCTGGACTTTGTCTTGTTGAGATTCAGTTGGAACTGTTAAAAATAAAGACAGGGAGGGAGCTGGCAGTTAAGCAGGGTCCAATGCTTGGGCTCTCTTCCTGTTCCCCTTTTACATCTGAGTGTAGCTGTACCCTGTAGGAATAGCTGCACATATTACAGATTCCTCCAGCGTAAGCTTTGAAGACACTGATTGGTTAAGTACCCTTCTTAAACTAATCACACTGAAAAGATTTTTAAGTTAGTATTTCATAGCCTTGTGAAGATGTGCTTTATTGTCTTTGTGGTATTATTTAATTAAGAAGTCTCTTGAAATAATATTTATTAGTGTAGAGTGCCTGTTTATCCCTTATGAAGAGTGTTGAGAACATTAGGCATCTGGAGACAGAATTTTGTCTAAATAATTTTACCAAGAAGAACAGATATTTTATCTCTAAGTTAATAATGTTTAAATTTAATTCTAACCTACATGAAATAATGGTTAAAGAAAACTGGAAAAATAATTTTTTTTTTTCAGAGATAGTACTGTACTTCTGAGGGAATTGTTTAATAGTTACTCCAATATGGCTATGGCTGGAACTCTTAGTTCATTTTGGTGTATTTTGGAGTGGTTCAAGCAAGTTTAGAGATGAAATCTTTTTAAGATGTGGGGTTTTTTACCTTATATCTACTTGAAAGGTGACTCCTTCAATAGTTTGTTTTGAAAAGAGCTACACATACTACTTGTATCTAACCTCTTCATGCTTTCTTCAGGCTCCCTATAAAATTTTAATTTTTTTAGTAAATATATTGTAGGTATCACCTGATTTCTGTTCCAGAAATTTTCTTGCTTGTGACTTCTTACAAGAAAATAAATTACTGTTCCCACAAATTTGGAAGTTTTCTCTTGTTTTTTACTTTTTCCCTTCTTGCTGCACATGTCTTTGGCAGTCCTCACAGACAATATGTTTGTTTTCTGTGCTGTCAACACTCTTGATAATATGCTGTCTGTAAGATTTTTTTCCTTTAAATGCCAAAAAATACCTCAATGCAGACCAAAATGATAACATGTGCATCACTATAATATAGGTTGAGTAAGAGAGAAATTGAAATTGAGTTATCTTTTTATTGAGATTTTTCAGGCAAGTGGGGTTCAAAACACATAAGATAGTTTACTGGTATCTTTGTTTAAGCTATACTGAGGGTTTTATTTTCAGGGCTTCCTGATAGTCACTTAGGTAATCTTTAAGTTTTACATTAAAATTACATCTTTTAAATTAGTTTCATATGGTTAAAAAAACTAGACTGGCTTTAGGCTTGTGATTCTTCAGATCTGATGTGAAGCAGCAAAGCCAGCTGAGAGCAGGCGGGTCTTTTTAGTCTAGCTGGATGCATGTCAGGCTATCTGGGCAAGCATGCTACCTGTTCACTGACTTTTGCATCCCCCTGTTTCACAGTAGCTCTTCATATGTAATTTGTTTGTATTTTCACCACAAGGTGATTCTAATCTCAATCAGATAAGGGTAGCAGTTGTGTCAGGAGATTTACAGGTATACATTCTACTTCTTTTTCTGCAATAAGACTAATTTTTATCATCTCTAAAAGTAGCTCACCACTGAATGAGACTGTTCTATTATTTTATGGATCTCTAGAGAAACCATAGTAAGCTCAGAACACATCAGCAAAGTTTGTTTTGAAGTCTTGCCTAAATGTTTTTATGCCTTCATGTTTTCACTTTGAAAAGGAAGGACACTGTGGCGTTAGTATATTATTGCATATAGAGCTTTAGTGTTTTAGAATACTGAGTTAATATGAAAAAGCAAAACGTTTTGGTTAGCAAAACATTTTAATTATATCATACAAAGGAATCTTTCAATTATCAACATGTTAACATTGTTCAGATATTTTGTTACTGACGGACTCATGGGCAAGTTAAGTTGTTTACATGTAAGAGCTTGCAATTTCCGTTGTGCATATCTCCAAGAAACTGTCATAGCTGTGTTTAGTAAGAATTTTGGTTTTTAGCTATTAATTATTGTGTCTAGTTAGTTTACATACTGTCTGTTTTAAACAGTGATTTTAGTGAAGAAGTCCTGTATCATACCTCAGGCACTGCCCCAACCACACCAGCAAGTCCTTTGCTGATTAATGCTGGAGTTACTTGGTTATCCCTTCAATGGACAAAACCCTCAGGAACACCATCAGATGAAGGAATCTCATATATATTAGAGATGGAGGATGAGAACTCAGTAAGTTTAGAATACTTATTCTCACTATATTTGATACATTATTGTATTAGTGTAGCAATGATTATTTTTGCTAGAATATTCTACAAGGAATTGTATTTTCTGAAATTAAGCTAATGACTTGTCATTGCTGTGGCCAGGCCACCTAGCTTTCTTCTTTTAATTGTGTTTAGTGTTATTAAGCCCCATTTCAGCAAAGACTTTTAAATTGGTTATAACTTTGTGAATCTGTGTGTGCAAGTTAAGCCTTGTAAGAGCTGGAGCAAAGCAATTGCATCATGAAGTATGGTCCCTCTAGATTCATTTCAGACTAACAACATTTGCTTTAAAATCAGTACTGTTCTACCCTTTGAAAGTGTTAGGTAAAATTTCCAGTGGCACTGTATATGTCTTTCTTAGTGATGTTTAGTCCTCTCCTGATTGGAAAATGGTTAATGAATTTGCACTGCTTTAAAAAAAAATTGTGTTTGCACAATGAAGGCACTCTTATTATTTTGTCAGAGAAGCATAATAATTACAGTTTGAAACAGTAATTTATTTGTATGAAGTGTGTTAGATCCTCTGGTGTGCAAAGATAATGTTTCAAATAATCCTCTTTAATTCTGCAGGGATATGGTTTCAAGCCAAAATATGATGGTGATGATCTTACCTACACGGTGAAGAATTTGAGGCGTAGTACAAAATATAAATTTAGGGTAAGATTTTTTTCATATGTTTGGGCACCAGACAAGTTTGAGATTGACTCAGAAGTGGGGAGGGCCTTTTTTAAGGAAAACAGAATTTGATGCCAATTTCTCACAATTTCAATCTCTTAAAACTGTTGGCTGAACACCTGATTATTTTTTCTGCTGAAGCAATAAGAACCTCTGCAAGGGTGTAACACAGTTGCAGGTGTCTTGAAATTCCAAGTTAAAAGTACATGTTCTTAACAGCCAGGGGTTTTTATTTGGCTGATTTGTTTCATGTCCATGGGTGATATTACTTATTGTAGCTATGGATTCTTTGATAGTAAACACGATGGAGGTGTTTGGGTAGGGAGCAGCCTTGATTAAAAAAAATTGTTAGGAAGTCATCCATATTACTGTGGTGCAGAGCCTGTTCTAATAAGCTTGAGGGCTGAACTTTTAGTTTGGGAAGAATTCTGGCCAAACTATGAGCTTTTGGGTGTGGTTAAAAGGTAGAAAGAAGCATACTGGCCCTAGGAAGGTGATCAAATATCCACCAAGGACTACAAGAACTTTGCCAGGACAGGCAGAGTTGAAGTAAAGAAAGCTTAGGATCAACTAGAACTGAAATTGGCCAAAGATAACAAGAATGACATAAAATGCTTCTTCAGATATGTGAGAAGTAGAAGCTCAAGGAATACATACGGAGGCCATTCCTAAGCAAGGCAAAGAGGCAAGTTACTAATAATGCCAATAAAGCAGAAGTTCTCAGTACCTTCTTTGCCTCTGCCTTGCCAGCATAACTGGATCCCAGATCACAGGATAAGGTAGTTGCGACAAGGCTGGAGTTTGCTGTCTTGGAAGGGCACAGTCTGTATCTGGATCTGAAGAAAAGTGGCTGACATTGCTGCAAGACTCCTATCTATAACATTTGAAAAGTTGTGCAGGTCAAGGTATATCCCTCGTGTCTGAAAGAGGGCAAATGTAATACCCCCCATCTACAAGAGGGGCCCAAAAGAGGACCCAGGGAGCTACAGACCCATTAATCTTACTTCAGTCCCTGGAAAATAAATGGAAAAGTCTTCCTAGGAAATACTACAAACCAGACAAAGCAGGCAGTTGGGAATAGCCTACACCAAATGTAAATGATGGCTGACTAGACTGATCATGTTCTACATCAAGGTAACACTTCCAGTTGGTCCAGGGAGATCAGTGGATGTTCTTTACCTGAACTTCAGCAAGCATTCAGCAGTTTCCTACAGCCTTCTCCCTGGCCAAATTGGCAAGACACAAACTGGATAGGTGGTATGTGAGGTGAATAGAAAACTGGCCAACAGGCCACGCTCACAGGGTGGTGATCAATGGTTTCTAGTCAGTCTGGCAGCCTGTCTGAATTAGGAGCTCCTAGGGATAGGAGGCCCCATGCTGTTCATTTTCACAACTGATCTTGAGGAGGGGATTGAAAGTACCCTCACCAAGTTTTCTGGTGACACCACACAGAGTGGTCAGATGAACACATCAGAAGGCAAAGCTATCTTACAGAAACACCTGGACAGCTAGAAGAGTGAGGTAGCAAAAATAGTATGAAGTTCAACAAAGACAAGTGCCAAGTTCTGCACCTGGGCTGGAATAACGAAGGAGCCCGCTATAGGCTTGGAGCAACCTTGCTGAAAGGGACCTTCAGGCAAACTGGATCCTGGTCTGACTCAATAGTGGCATTGCTAGCAGAGATTAGAGATCTTCCCTGTATTCAGCTTGTGTCAGATCACATCTGGAGAACTGTGTCCAGTTCTGATCTGCACAATTCACAAAAGACAGGCAGAGTGGGAGTTGGTCCAAAGGAGAGTCACAAAAATTATAAAAGGGCTGGAGAACCTGCCCTTTAATGAAAGTCTAAAGGAATTACGTATTTTCTCATTGGAGAAGGCTGAGAGGGGCCTCATCACAGTTTGCCAGTACCTAAAGCCTGACCTACAGAGAGGAGGGAGGTTCTCCCTTCACAGGAAGCCCCCTTGAGATGGCAAGGGGCAGGAGTTGCAAGGTGCACTGGAAGGGATTTCATCTTGGTAGAGGAAAGAAATTTTCCACAGTGAGATGTAATCGCTAGAACAACCTCCCTAGAAATGTAGTGGAATCCCCACCGCTGGATGATTTCAAAATGTGACTGGAGAGTGTATTAGATAATCTCATCTAGGCTCACTTCCCCCTGAAGGGTTTAGCCAGATGATCTTTCAGGTCCCTCCCAGCCTGGGCTATTCTATGTTCTCAGTTACTCTTGAGTAGTTGCTTGGGTTTTGGAACAAAGCTAAAGACATGTTTGACAGTATGAATTGCAGAATCATTTTGGTTGAAGAAGACCTGTAAGATCAAGTCCAACTCTTAAACCCAGCACTAAGCCACGTCCCTAAGCAACATATCTGCACATCTTTAAAATACCTCCAGGGGTGATGACTCAACCACTTCGCTGGGCAGCCTTGCCAATGATTGACTGCTCTTCCTGTGAAGCAATTTTTCCTAATATTCAATTTACACTTCTGGTGGAATTTGAGGCAGAGTCAGAATAACCTCATCTGTCTGCAAGTGAAAAATATTGATAGCTGTTGTCACACATACACCTAAAATACTAAGGAAGAATACTAAGTAAAATACTTAGGGAAAAATTGGGAACTGTTGAAGAACAGCTTCTCTTTGCAATATGAGTGGCAATAGTTTAAGCGTTGGTTGATTTGTTTTGAGTTAACACTAAAGCATGTAAATACTCCTTTTCAGATGATATTTTGCACTTCTGAATATGATTTTGTTGGGATTTTTGCATAACTTAGTATTTAAATAATTTCAAATATACAGTATGTTTCTAGCACTATTATGGCTACACATGAACTAAAGAGTAGCTACTTCTCTTGAAACTAGCTTTTGCAGGACATGAACATAGTCTTCCTTTGAAAGTA
This sequence comes from Ammospiza caudacuta, assembly GCF_027887145.1. Classification (NCBI taxonomy): domain Eukaryota; kingdom Metazoa; phylum Chordata; class Aves; order Passeriformes; family Passerellidae; genus Ammospiza; species Ammospiza caudacuta. The sequence continues at coordinate 58,294,144 of NC_080594.1, read as the reverse complement.
ATACTACACATGATTTATACTCATAACTAGTAAATGTATAGTTACTTAAACATCCTAAGTTTCTCATTAAAATAAACTCCAGTGTTTATACCCTATTTTTATTAGCAAAACAATAAACAGAAGTCTGTTCACGCATTCATGGAACATAAAGGAGAAGCAAATGTTATGTTGATGAGGTCTTTAATTTTTATTATACAGAGGAAAGACTTAATTAGTAGTAATATTCCTTAAGGCTTTTGAAAGAAACTTTATAACCATTGGAAACCTTATTATAATACGTAAATGCTAACTGCCTGTTTAAATTGATTTGTAAGGGCACAAAGACAACCAGATGATTATTAATCCTGTAAACTGTATTGGGAGACTTAATGTCTGAGAGACATGTTAGCTTGCATTTCCTCTTCTCAGTCTCCTAACATCACTGCTATCATTTAGATTCTGCTCATTTTTAACACAGATATAAAAGCTGAAAAAACCTCTTTCTTTTCCCCTTTTTTATTTTTCCTAGGTGGTTTAGCTTTTTACTAAACTAAACTACAAAGTAAAGAGTAACAAGAATTTGTTTTCCTAGAATCACAAAAAAGTCTAGGTTGGAAGGGACTCTTAGTGATCATCTAGGTCAAATTTGTGTAGAAAGCCAGGCCGTATCTTAGGCAGTTCAACCCTGTCCCAGCCCTGTTGAGCTGGGATTTCACTACTCCAGCAAGGATGATTCAACCACTTCTTTGCGCTGTCTGTTCTAATGGTAATTAATTTCTTTTCTTATATCCAGCTAGAATTTCCTCTAACACACTTTGTGTCTGCTGGCTCTTGTCCTGTCATTACAGATCCTTTGGAAGGCAATGTCTTCATCTTTTCTGTAAATGTCTCTTAGATGTTGGAAGGCTGTGATTAGATCCTTCCCAATAAAACTTCATTTTACTCAGGCAGAATAAAACAAAGCTTTTTTCCAGTGTCAGGTTCTCTAATCCTCTGATCATCATGCTGACCCTCTTCTGAACTCTTTCCAATTTCCCAGTGTCTCTTGAACTGGGAGGAACAAAACTGGACACAGTATTCCAAGCATGATTTTAAAAGTGCTGAGTAAAATGACATAATTAAATCCTTTGATCTGCTGGGTGAATTCTTACTGATGCAGCCCATGAAACAATTTGGTTTTGCTACTGCCAGTATGCTTTGCTGATTAATTTGGCTTGCTCCTACTCAAATGCCAATGTCCTTCTTAGCAGAGCTGAAAAAAGAACTGGGTAGAGTCAGACCCCAGACTGCACTGGTGCTGGTATTATTCCATCCCAGGTGCAAGACTCTATCTTTGTCCAAAGCTCATCCAGTTCTTGTTCGTGCAATATTTCAGCCTATCAAAGTCTGTATGATGGCTCTTCCCTCCAGCATATGTTTGTCTTCTCCTAGTTTGGTGCTATATGCAAATCTGGGAGCATCACTCGCTCCTGTCATCCAGATCACTTCTAAGGATAATGAATAGAATCTGACATTGGATTGGCTGCTGAGGAAATCCACTCATGAGCCGCTGCTAATTTTTGTTCAAACCATTAGCCAACACTCTTTGAGCCTAGCATTCTGTCAGGTTTTCTACAGCCATCTTGTGGTCCATCTGTTCTATGTTAAGCTTGTCTACATAGATGTTGTGGAGATCAAACTAAAATTAGGCTAGGTGATGTCCCCAGCTCTCCCCTATTTGTTAAGCAAGTTGTTTCATCATGGAAGCACTCAGGTTGTTAAACACAATTTACCCTTGACAAATAAAATTCCTTGTCCTTCACATGACTTTCATGACAACCTTTGCCATAATGATCCTTGGGACTGAAGAGTTTATAAAATCCCTTTGCTGTTGTTAATGCAACTTACCCATATAAATACTTCTTCTATCTCAGTATTTTTGTAAAAGAAGGTGCTGTACTAGCATGGGAGGAATTTTTTTAAGGATTTGGTTTTTTCTGGCAATTTGCATGCATTAATATTTTCAGTATAGTGATTGTTTAACTGTGGGACTAAGGAAAATGTAAAATGAATGTGTATAATAACTAGCTTTTGTGTAAATTTGTTATGTGTCTGTCTATATATACAACATAAATTAATTTGTCCTTACCATAAACAGTGAATAGCATACCACTATCCAATGTGTTTATAGTATTTCATATATATTTGCAGGTCATTGCTTATAATTCAGAAGGGAAAAGCAGTCCAAGTGAGACAGTGGAGTACATTACTTGTCCAGATAAACCTGGAGTACCTTCAAAACCCACAGTGAAAGGAAAAATTCATGCACAGAGTTTTAAAATAATCTGGGGTAAGAATGTTTTCCAGCTCTAATTGGAGTATTTCTTCTGTATTTTTAATATATATTATATATAAAAAATGGTTTTTATACAGAAGGTCAGGTTTTACTTTAGTAACACTTCAGTCAACTGAGCTAATATGATCCATTTATATTGAGAAATGCTGTCTCAAAATACTTAGTGTGGCAGTACAGCTAATTATATGGGAAAAATAATATACCAACTGTGATAGGGACTGTTATTGCAGAGGACTGCAACTCTTCAAAAAGTGCAGTTAATTGATGTTCTAAGAAGTTCTGTTTCCCTGGCACAAAAAGTAGTTGCATGTCATTCTGGATTCTTATTGAAAGAGAAGATTGAAGTTCAACCTGTATCTTCAAGCTATATGGTTTTGAGAGATAAATTTTTATTTGCTAAGGATGTTGAGAAACTTTTCCTTAAGCTCAGGAATTTTTAGCCTTATGCTGTAAAATAGGAGAAGGTTAAACAGTACTGTGCCATGCAGTGCTTTAGCAGAAAATCAAACAGTAAAATACTACATTTATTGTCACTTCTCCCCTGTTTCCATTTAATAATGCTTTTAATTCTTTAGCATCAGTAATAAGAAACTTACTTGAAGAGTACAGATAGTACTCAGCAGGTCCAGCCTTGTATCTTCCCAGAGTGCTTTGCTACCTCAGGACTTGATACTTGATCTTTTATGTACAATGCATAATGTATTAAGTTATTGAAAATACCTGATTTGTGTATCAAAAACGATCTAAAATATCAATTTATATAAAACTGTTAATTGTCTTTATTTGGAACAGTGATGCTCTTTCTATGTGGTAATTATAGTGACAATTTTATTTTCCATTTGGAATAATTTCCTTCCAACCAAAAAAGTGCTATCTGCCATCTAAGTCTCATTTTATTCAGCTGGCATTTTATGATACATAACCCTTGCCTAAGAGCCAACATAATTTCATCCAGCACAAGCATAATGTGATGTTTAGGCAGGAGTACCCTTCTGTGTTGAAGTATAATGCTGTCTTTATATTTGTTCAAAATGTTGTTTCACATTACTTTAAATTTGCTGTTTTCTAAGTCATCTTTGAGAAAAACAGTATTAGGATAATATGTCAAAGAAAGGTCTGTAGATTTGTATCTTGTACATGAATACTGTACCGGGGGGGGATAGTGCACTCAATTTCTAGTGATATTGGAAGTTAAGAGATAAGTCTTAAGTGTAGAGCTCTTGACTATTTTATTCTGTCCCAAAATAGTTAGGTTTTTGAAATTCTGTCCTTAAATTTCAAAATATTTTTATATACAAATCCGTATGATAATGGTCCCAATTACATTAGAGTCTGTGACCCTGAATCCATGCTCAGGCACTTAAGACTGAAATGTTTGTTGTGGCATCTCCCAGGGGTGATTCCCTTGTCCCTTCTCCTGTGTAGAGTGTTCAGAAGGGCTGAGAGCTTTCACACAACAGGACTTGGAATGATTTGCTGCTGCCCTGGACTAGTATGCTCTCTGTCTAAATAAGCACCCATCTCCGGCTGTCTGTTAATTTTGCCATTGGGAAATCCTCCCCAAAAGCTATAAAGCCATTTAACTTACCTCACTTAGTTGGAATATTGCTGTTTTTTATAGATCCACCAAAAGACAATGGGGGAGCAGCAATACATACATATGTTGTGGAAATGTCTGAAGGCTCAAGTGGTAAGTATTAGGATCATACATTGGCATTCACTTGTGTGGGGATTTTTTCCTGTCTCTGTATGCATGTGGGAAGAAATAAAATGTGTATTATGACTGGGAAAGTTATTGCCAGGGATTGACATCAAAAAGAAAATAGAAGCACATTGATGCTTGTACATAAGAAGTTCTTTTTCTCTGATTTAGAAAAGAGAGATGCCACAAAATTCTGTGACGCAAGAGATGCTTTTTGTTTAACTTACTAATTAGGTCTGTTCAGTTTTGGAAATGAAATTACACACTTGAGACATTTTAGGGCAAGAAGACAGGGACATGTAGCTTTGTTGTCTGCATGGCTGATGAAAGAAAAGCTTGTACTCCATTTATCACTATTAAAAGAGAACAATGATGCATCTGGGGTAACTTTCTGCTATTTGCTTTTCTGTTCTTTCGTACAGAAAGGAAACTGACAGAATTTCTATCTAAATTGGACATAAACCTATCTTGCTAAATTATTTAAAAATCTAATTAAGTAGCCTTGTTGAGTTCAGAAACATAGTTACATCAAAAATGAAAGTTTAAACTTCTCAGTGCCGTGTCAGATTAAGACAGGATTGCCCCCAGATATGATGGAAACCCTTTCAGGCTGTTTGTCTATTGCTTTCCTCTCTCTGTCACATGTCCACATTAAGCCACTTTGGAATGATGCACCCAAGCTTTTCATGCAAATTTAGTGAGCTTTGCATTATGTTTCATTCCCAGCCTTCTAAATTCTGTGGTGTATCGAGTTGTTGGAGATTTAATTAAAAGTCCCCAGGTTCCCTGCTTAATATCTTAAAAAGAAAGACAGAATGCTCAAGAGTTTCTGATTTAAGAGTAGCAAATAATGGAATCAGAATTTCATATTATTCTGGGCCATTCAGGAACACAGGAACAAACTTCACCAATTGCAAACTATAGTTACAGCCTGCAAAATGATAATGTAATTTGAAGCTTGTTTTCCATGAAAAATTTTACTTTTGTATCTTTCCTGTTTATTTGGTAATGATGTTGAATGTGCTTGCTGACCAAGTAAGTTCTTTTCTAGTTAAGGTAAATCCCAAATAAGGAAGCTATTTCACTTCAGCAGATCTACATGTAAGAAACTTTCTGAAATTATAGAATCTTCCAGGAAATTCAAACCAGTCTCAATTTCTATTTTTTTTTTCATAAACATCACGCACACACTTATTTTAGTGAAATTTGGATACCTGCTGTGGCTGGTACTGAAGTGTGGCAAATTCCACTTTGGCTCACTGCACACTTATTCCTAACCTTTCAGGAAACAAGTGGGATACAATATACAGCGGAGCCGCGAGGGAACACGTGTGTGACCGACTAAATCCGGGCTCTTCCTACCGGTTACGTGTATATTGCGTTGGGGAAGGAGGACAAAGCACGGTAATATCAGCTAATATTTTTATTAAATAAAATTCTCTCTGTAAGAAAATCTGGTCCAGTAGATATTTAAGCAAATGTTGTGCAGAAGTGCCGAACAAAATAGCCATAATTAGAACATCAGAGAAGTTTCAGTATTGCTGCACAGTGGTTTGAGTTTCTGCTCATTTGTTAACGAAAAATATTTGAGTATTCTTTCCTGATATATTTTGTTTGACGTGATAGTCTTATTTACAGAAACAGACACTTTTCCTATGTGATACATTAATACAATGTTATTTATTAAGGCCTATCCCAGTATAGCAGTTTAAGAAGGGTACTTGAAAAGGCTCCCCATGGAATTGGTCACAGCACCAAGCATAACAGAGTTCACGAAGCATGTGGACAATGGTTTCTCACATAGTGTGATTCTTGGGGCTCTCTTGGGCCAGGAGCTGGACTTTAATGATCCTTGTAGATCCCTTCCAGCTCAGAAGATTCTGTGATTCTATGAATTTAATATATTTCCTACTTGTCTGAGTAGCCAAGTTAGCCCAGCAGGCAGGGGAAGAAGTCTTCACTCAAGCTTTACAGGGTTATGCATCCCTTGCTCTCTCAAGCACAGTTAAAATGCTTAGATTGCCCTGCTTTTCAGTATTCCCACACAATTTGCTGTGCCATACTATTCTCCTTTACACACACACATTACACACACACACATGTGCACTGTCAGTTCTGTGGTGTAGTTCAACTGCTAGTGCCAAAATGTCTTGCTGTATTTGCTCTGCCTTCTCGGCAACATGTGTAACAAAGCCAGCCCTGGCTCTCTGCGGACTTCCAGCAGGGCTTTCCTGTCAAGCTGCTCTCACGAACATCTTAAAGCCTTCCATTCTTGGTGTGTGTGATTTCTACCCAGCCCTGCCTTGTGACATGAAATGTATGTGCTCTTCCTCCACATAGAAGTCTCCTGCAAGGATAACCTTGACTCCAGCCACCTTGCCTTAGGAATAAATCTGGACTCCTTCAATGCTGGTTGGCTTGCAGTGCTTTCCCAGTCATCAGTCCACAAGTCTTTGGAGACTTTTGTTCTGCCTTTTGTTCTGTACTTTCCTACAGCCCAACCCCATGATTTTAGAATTAACTTTAAGTACCAAAGAGAAGATAATTTCCAGAAAGTTCTTATGCTTTCTGAAGGTGTCAGAAATCAACAGAAAATCTATGAAGATGTAATTAACTCTGCTGCAGCTTCTCATTAACATATGCAAAACTTTTAAGTAGCAGCAGTTGTTCAGTGCAACAATATATTCAAAGGAGCTGAAAAGCAGCAGATCATCCAGTCCACTCTTTCTTGAACACACATAGAAACCAGTTGTGAAATGAGATTCTGAGATTCATTTCTTCTGTAAACCTGAAGGCTTTCCAACTTCCTATTTGTTCTGTATCAAGCTGAAGCTAATAACCCTCATTGTCTCTGCTCACTTCTGTCTGCAGCCAGAACAGTCAGTGCCATCTGCTGCATGTGTTATGTTCTTAGGTAATTTTTGCCCAAACTTCAAATCAGAGGTGGAAACTTGTTGCTCATTAGGTATTGCTAAGCAATGAAAAAGTTGAAATATCTTTTTTTTCAATTTCTTCTGGTTGACACTTCTGCCCACTTTGCCTTCTGAGAGGTTTTTCCATGGAAAGTACATAACCCTTAGAGTAAGGGTTTAGAACTCATTAAACTGTAGTCTGATGCAAAATAGATTGAATTTACATTGAATAAGTCATATTTCAAGCATCTGTACTAGGTTGTACTTATGATTAGTCATTGTTTTTAATTCTACTCCTTGCATGTGTACCCAAATACAAAAGCAAATTTTGCATATTGTGTGATTATTTTAGCATGATTTTTATTATGACAAATGCATACTAGATCACTTCAATATCTTCACATATTTGAAGATGTCATTGAAAAGGGGGATGATCTTGTTTCTGACTGAGGTGTTTGCCTTTACTTATGGCATAGCTGATAGTTCTTGGTTTGGCCTGGATAACTTCATTCATCTATCTCTCTTTTTTAGGTAACTGATTCCTTACTGGTGCAGACACCAGCAGTGGTTCCTGGTCCATGCCAGCCTCCAAGGCTACAGGGCAGACCAAGAGCAAGAGAAATTCAGCTGCGTTGGGGTAATTTTATTGCAAGTGTTAGAGATTGTAAGGGATCCAAATGTATTACATGTTAAAATTAAATGAGCTTTTCTTTCTTTCTTATTTCTAGGACCGCCTCAGGTAGATGGTGGTTCACCCATTACCTGTTATGGTCTGGAAATGTTTCAGGCAGAAAATGATGAACACAGAGAGGTTTACCAGGGTTCTGATGTTGAATGCACAGTGGGCAGCCTTCTTCCAGGGAGGATGTACAGCTTCAGACTGAGAGCAGCTAACAAGGCTGGGGTAAGGAGGCAGTCTGAAATGAAATTCATTACTGAGACTGCAATCACTATTGAGGATTTTTTATTTCAAATGAAGCATTTAACAGTAATTTTAAAATTAGGATTTCCAAATGTGGAATCATTTGGGTCACGTAGCTTATTGTTGTGTGGGAACAGACAGTTAAACATCAGTTTATAATGAAAGGGATTTTTAGATGAAGGGAAGAGAAAATAGCTAATTATGTCTTTTATCTGAAAAATAATATTAGGAAATCATTAGGAAATGCTAAGTACTTTATTAAAGCACTGTTACAACTTCATGATTCTCAGGTGAAGTAAAGTAGCAAATTATTTTTGTATGCAGCTTTTTAAATTCATTGACCTTTATTTTTACAGCTGTTGATGTTCAGAACATAATAATTAGTGTTTCCTGACTCTCCATTTTTATATTTAGTTTAACTTCTGAGTACATGTTCTATCAGATACAAGACTATTTTCCCTTTTTGGAGTATTAAATGTGTTTAAATCAATTGTTGCTGTAGAACAAGCTTTTTAGTTACGTACCCAATGTCCTGATTTGTTCAATAATGTACACTTCATTGAAAACTGTCAGGGTGCATTGACACTTTGTGGAGAGGCCTGCAGCTTAAGCCTTTAAAGCACTATCCTAACTTTTATCTTCCCTCCACCCTGCAAAGAATGGCTCATTGTTCAGCAGTTTTGGAATCCTTTATTTCTTTTACATAGGTATAAATAGGCAGTACCAATTGGTTTATGTTCCAGTGCAGCCATCGTGTAACTTCAGAATAAGGCTTTGCATAGTACTTGCCTGGTTTTCCCAAGAGACCTTTGAAGTGTCAAATTTATTCACATTGCATTTGCTGGAGTGAAGAAAAATTTATAGCTGTTCTGGACAATAGTCACATACTGAAAAAAATCCTGAATCCACAGTCCACAGAAATTTATTTTATAAAGAAATAATACAATGTTTCAGGTTGCAGTTACATGTCCCTACTGTGGTAAACTGTTTTTTTTAAAGTAGTAATTTCATTTTTACAATGTAGATGTATCAACTCCCTTTTTAACAGTTTGGACCTTACTCAGAAAAATGTGAAATAACTACAGCACCTGGACCCCCAGATCAGTGCAAGCCCCCTCAAGTGGCGTGCAGATCTGCTGCCTGTGCTCAGGTGTCATGGGAGGTAAGAGTGCCATGCTAACACCTGTCTTAACATAATGGTCTTCTGCATTTTTGAGTTCAGCTTGAAAAGTCTAATACTGTGTTTTAATCACTTTATTTGTAAGCAAACTTACCTGATTATCCAGTAGGTAAAACTTTAGTCATTCATCATGCCATTATAAGGCAGCAGTAAGTTGGGCAGGCTGCAGGTACTGGATGTTACTGTGTTCTTTTGTTTAAAAGTTTTGCCACAGCTGCTGCTCTGCATTTCTGAGTGATGCAGTCTCTCTTAAAATTTTTCTTTAACATAGTTATAGTTCCTCAGAGACAATGTATCCACATAATACAGTAGTTAATTGCGCGCTTCTTGGTTTTATAATCTGATTTAATTTTATATAATTACATCAGTAATAATGTAGCAAAAGCCTCACAGACTTCCTATAAACCCATAGTATTTAGAGATCTGATTTTAAAAAATGCAAAAGATAAAAATTAAGCTTGTAAAAAGAAAGATTCTATCTGGGAATACTCTTTAAACACAGCTTTTTAGTGGCTTAGAGATGGGGTGAAGTATCTGAGTTACAGAACTGTACAGAAAAAAAATTAAACTGCTTTACCTGGAAAGGAGTGTTCATGCTTCCTACTGGAGGAATGTCAGAGGAGCCCTCCTTACATATCTACAAGGCAAAGCCTTTTTTAAAAACACCATAAAACATTCAGGTGGAGTTAATTTGAGTGATGTTAGATGTCTGTTTTACAGAGTCACGCAGTAATTGTCAATGTCCATCTCCTTTTGGGGATCCCAAGACAGGGCATGGTACTGGAGATGCAACCTCACAAGTACTGAGTAGGGGGGAATCATTATTCCTTTTACTCTTCTTGCTGCTCATTTGCTAGTACAACCAATATGTAGTTAACCTTCATCAGACATACAGTGCTGATTCTTATTCAACTTTCTCTCCAGGACACACAGGGGTTTTTTTTTGTTATAGGTTGCTCCTCAGCCTGTACTTTTTTGTAGCAGTCCAGGACTTTGTGTTTGCAATTGTCTTAGTTGAACCTCCTGAAGTTTGTATCAGATTCTGCCTGTTATTTGTATTGTACTAAATTAACAAAGCAAAGAAATGGCAGTGTAAGACTCCTCTAGAACAAAAACAAAATATAGATGTGGTGAGTTTTGTTGATTTTTTCTCTTATGTCAGTATATTTAGCTTCTAATGATTGCTGTCCATTTTAAAGGTGCCAGTGAGTAATGGAGCTGATGTCACGGAGTATCGACTGGAGTGGGGCGGCGTGGAAGGATGCATGCAAATCTCCTATTGTGGGCCTGGGCTCAGCTGTGAAGTGAAAGGGCTTTTGCCTGCCACTATATACTATTGCAGGGTTCAGGTAAAGATGTAAAACTGTTGTTAATGAAATCTGGAAACAGGAATTGACTCTGCCATATAAACATGGTCTGCTTTGGATTTGCAGGCAGTGAATGTTGCAGGTGCAGGCCCTTTCAGTGAAGTAGTGGCATGTATTACTCCAGCCTCTGTACCTGCAGTTGTGACCTGTCTTCGTGGACTAAGTGAAGATGAAGTTGAAAGTCCACACTATTCTCCTTCCACATGCCTTGCTATAAGCTGGGCAGAACCTTGTGACCATGGATCTGAAATCCTTGGCTACAGCATAGATTTTGGAGATAAGCAGCCAATAACTGTTGGGAAGGATCTGACCTATTTTCTAGATGGCTTACAGCCAGATACTACCTACAGGTATGTGATGCACAGCTACTTGACAGCCTATTGTTTCTTCCACAAGAGCAGATGCTTTGTTTCCTTGGTTTTTTTTATTGTCTTCATTATTACTCTCAGAGACACATTAGTGCACAGCCATGGAGCAAAAAGAAGTTTTGTAATGATGATCATCATAAATAGACGTGCAATTTTTATTTTCTTCCAAAAAATAATTTATGTTAGTTTATTGCAGTATTGTTGTATCTGTCCGGTAATGTGTCAATTTAACTGAATTCACATCACATATTCAGATTCATAACTGATTTTAGACTGGTTGCTTCTTGGTTTGAAAAGGTAAAATCCATCCAAGGAAGGACTATGCCCAGTCTAATGACAGCTCATGGCAACTTGCAGTGCCTTATCTCAGAAAAAGTGGAAGTCAGCATGAACAGTATCAGTTTGAAAAATCAGCCAGCTATGCATCTCTTTTGAAGAATCATCAAGGGATGATTGCTGAAATCATTCCTTATGTTCAGTCCAAGGGTTACTGGAAAATATAAATGCAAAAATCACTAGTTTTTCCTGAAGGCACTACATCTCTGTTACAAATACATGTCCTCAGTGTAAAAGGAGAATGACAGTCCCACTGAAGTCAGACTTCTAACACACTCTGATTTCAGTATAATTAGGATATCATGTAGCTATGCAGTTTTCTGAATCCTTAATTACTGTTTTATGGTTTTATGTGAGAATACCGTGTTTCTTTGTGCCTTATAATTATTTAACAATAATGCTGGCAATCTGAAGAGCTGTTGTTCTATGTGTCAGTAGACTGAAAAAAAGAGTCATTCCCATTGCAGAGATAGGTCGATACTTCTGCCCACATAAGTTTTTTTTTAATAGAATACATTGTCAACTCCTTGTGCAAATGAAAAATTGCATGCATTAACCTTAGTTCTGGGCTGTAATAAATTAGCATAATGTTAAAAATTACTGCAGTGAAGGAGAAATATTTATTCTTTAGCCTGCATACACATTTGTGTTTCCACATTTTGAAGTTGTATGGTTGACTGTTTCAAAATTTAATTAGTGTGATTACTTTTTTCCAGTTACCTAGATACTATTTTGGACAAGCAAATATTAAGTCTGCAAAATTAAATTAGACACACTTTGCTCCCTGTGGCTACCTGTGAAGTATGTAAAGAGCCTCTGTTTTCTGCTTTTTCCATTTCAGAAATAAATTTCTTAGCTAAGTCTTTTAATTCTTACTTACAAATGTAATGTACATGGTCTTCCTTGGAGTATCAAAGAAGAAAAAACCAAAACCCTACCTTATCCCTGAATAACAAGTTCTACAGCTTCCTCAGCTTTGTGTCCTTCGGTGACTTTTGGCTTCCCCCTCTCACTTTGCAGGCAGACCCAAGGGGGCTTGTGTTTGCAAGTGCCCAGAGATGTGTTACTGGTGGATACAGCAAGAGAGGTGGCTGGGTACCATTGCTTTATTTTCACATTAATAGGATCTGTTCAAAAAAGTCCATAAAAATGTCTGATAGTCATCCTTGAACTCACCTGATAAAGCAGTCACAGATATGGTATCCCCTTTTTGGGGTGGGCTTTTTGACCTTCCCTCATCACTGCAGTGTGACTGTCAAAATTTTGGTTTGAGGCCTGCACAGTCAGAAAGATGGACCACTCTTGAAGTAATTCACAGAGCTTTTACATCTTCTCACTAATGTGAATTTACTTTGAGTATTCTTATTTCTAATCAAGCCAGCTCCTTAAAATGTACGGAAAGTGATGCACCTGCATATTCTTGACAGTCTATCAAAGCATAATATTGATAAAAGTCTTTATTGTAGATAGTACCATTCTTCTCTATTTATTGACAGTTATTTTTAGAGTCTAATTTCAAGTTAATTTATTCTCTCTTTTTCCAAATGCTAGGGTACGAATTCAAGCCCTAAATAGTCTTGGAGCGGGTCCTTTCAGCCACACCATAAAACTGAAAACAAAGCCTCTCCCCCCAGATCCACCTCGCCTGGAATGTGCTGCATACAGTTCTCAGACTCTCAAGCTGAAGTGGGGAGAGGGAACTGCAAAAGCATTAACTGACTCTATCCAGTACCACCTTCAAATGGAGGATAAAAATGGAAGGTTGGTTTTGGCATTGCTTTAATCTGCCCAGTGTTGCTGTGGTCTGATGCTTGGGAGATGGCAGCAAAGGGCAAAATTCCTTTATGCTTTGGTGAATTTACAGCAGATGTAGGTCATTTCTTCTGCCAAGGCAAGAAGGGCTCTAGGGTCTGTGCTGAGAAGTGCAAGACAAAAAACTTCATTGCTTTTTACTTACAGTTCAACATGAAGAGTTTAATGCTGCATTTTGTACCAGCAGGCTTTTCTCCCTCACTTTTAGTTAATTATTTTGTCAAAGTAACAAGTCCAATCAGTGTTGTAAATTTTATATACTTAATATCAGAAGGGATAAATGTTTTACTTCCTGTTGCCTTATATGCAGTTATTTTAGTGGAAATTAATACCATTTATTTTGAGGGATTCCTTGTCTCATGTTAAATAGAAGGTCAGCTGAGCTGGTACAGAAAGAACCCTTGCCCAAATGGTAAAATAAGCAGTACTGCTACAAAGTGTTTCATGTATGATGAGCAGCTTTAGCTTGAAAAAAAAAAAGATAAAAGAGATCCACTATGTGAAATTGCTGTGCTGTAAGGAGGAAAATAAATTAGACTGTTTAAGTGGAAGGAAATTAATTTTCATTCCTAAAGACTAGATCATGTGCAGGTACCATCTGTTTTAATCTAAAAGACAAGAAAAAGCCAAAAGTAGATGACAACCCCTGCAGGAAGAGAGAAATTTGTGCTGTGTCCTGGGGACACCAAGACTGAAAATCGAACAAGAGTTGCCATGATCAGTTTGTGCCAGAATTGTCACATGAAGGACAGTGGCCAGTGTACAAAACTCCCAGAAACAGATTTGGTATGCTCTACAAGTGTGACTCTGCCCTCCTGTGCATGAGACCATCTCCAACAATGATGTACAAAAACAACTGGATCCATGGCACATTTTTTAGGTGTAAGGGAGAGTTGAAAAGGGGCAAAAAGCTACAATCTAGTTACCTAATTTTGAAAAGCTAAAGATGTTGGAGGAATAGATGGCCAAGCACACAAAAAATGCAGATCATTGAGAGACAAAACTGCTGTCTTTTCTTATTGTTTCAAATGCAAAACAGTTTCTTAAAATGCTTAAGAACATTTTTGGTAAGAGAGAATTTGTAGTGTTCTTTTTGCAAGAGATTTTTATTTCAAAGACATGAGAAATAAAAACTTGTCCCTGGAAAATGAGCTTACTGTTTTATAGCAGCCAGAACACTGTTTAACTGTGAAATAAGTGTTTCTGGGCTTTTCATTAAATTCTGGGAAGTTATAGGAACACATTTCAAGACAATACTGCTTCGGAAGTCCTTGTCTGTGTTCAAAATCAGCTGCTCGTTCCATTTTCAGGTTTGTATCCTTATACAGAGGACCATGTCATACATACAAAGTTCAAAGACTCAGTGAGTCAACATCATACAAATTTTGTATTCAGGCATGTAATGAAGCTGGTGAAGGTCCCCTTTCTCAAGAATATATTTTCACTACTCCCAAATCTGTTCCAGCTGCCTTGAAAGGTAAGAGTGCTTCTTTTTTCATTTGAGGGGAGGGAGGATAGCAGGTTGATTTTGTTATTATGTTTTATTTGGGATATTGAGAATATTAAGCCCTTTTCAAGTGCAGGTCAGGATAGTGGGAGAAGGCTCCTTTCATGTAGTTGCCTAAAATATTCACTCCAAAAATGGAAAACTTGGGGTTTATGCATTCTTTGACCTAAGGAGTTTGTACTTAGTTCTCCTGCTAACCAGGAGAGTGGCAAGTTAAGGTGAAAATGCTTTCTAGCATGTTTAGAATAATTTTAAGCATTGTTGGGGTTTTTCTGGTATATGATGCAGACTTAGTACATTTTATTTGCTTTCTCTTGGGTGTTACCTAAACTAGGAAGAGAGGCCTATATGAATTATTAGTTGCTGCTCCAGAAAACACTGGAGGAAGAATAAATTTGAATCTGAATCTTTTGTTTCTCTGAGATAAGATAGGAGGTAGAATATATAATTTTAAAGATATTAGAATATGACAACATGTGATGGGGAAAGCAGAGCTAGCTGTCATTCTTATGCTTCCTTCCTTCCTTCAGCACCAAAGATAGAGAGAATAAATGATCACACTTGTGAAATCACATGGGAGGTTCTGCAGCCCATGAAGGGTGATCCAGTTATCTACTGTCTTCAGGTCATGGTGGGAAAAGACTCAGAATTCAAACAGGTATGATGTGTTTAAGTTATTGTAGTTTTCTTGGATTATTCTTTGTGATAACTAGTTTAGTAAAACTGGTTGAGATCAGATTTAGTAAAGCTTATTGTGTTCCAGTATGGTTTTAGTCACAGTGTAAACTTTTTTATTACTAAATAATATAAGGTAATATCTCCTAAACCCCTCTCCCTCATTTCAGAAGGAGATTCTGCACTAAATTATAGCCTCTCTGGGTTACCCTGATGTTCACTAAATACAGCTTGACACATCAGGTGGTGAGGAAGCCATCCACTGATGGAACAACTGACAAAAAGAAATCTTTTACCCTAATGGTACAGAATTGACACTGGGGAGAAAAGGGGCGAAGGGTTCTCTTTACACTAAGAGTAAAGGAGCAGTTTGAAATGCCAAGGTACAAATTATCCTGCATTCATTGTTAATTTTGCTTCCCAGTTTGGGTTTTTTTTGCTTCACAGTTTAAACTGCCTGATATTTGACATGAAATTAGGCTTGAAAACTGTTTCATATTATTAAGCTAAGGAACGTTCCTTCCAGGACAGAAACAGTTAATTCTAGTATGTTACCATTTTATTATAGTTCAATATTAAATAAGTTTCACCTGGGTTTTGGTAGATTATAGGCCTTAATATTTTCATAGCTTTTAGTGCAACACTGTGTTTATTATGGCCATTTGTTAAATTTTTCAGTAAAAGATGAACCATAAACCCAGATGTCTTGCCATGTGCATAGTCTT
Source organism: Ammospiza caudacuta (assembly GCF_027887145.1). NCBI lineage: Eukaryota > Metazoa > Chordata > Aves > Passeriformes > Passerellidae > Ammospiza > Ammospiza caudacuta. The sequence goes on along the minus strand of NC_080594.1, from coordinate 58,278,324 downwards.
TTTGTAACTTCCACATTGTAAATGCAACATTAGGTACCTGAGGTGTGGTCAGTGTTGCTTTTAGACACCAAGTCAAATCACACTTTGATTATCAGTGTGTGTTGCCAAATGGCCTGGGCAAGATAATAAAGTTGGCTCTTTGAATATGGCAGTAACAAAGTAGGCTGAGGTGTGTTTTTGCCTCTGCAGAGCAGTCTATCATAGTAAATTAGAATAAAATGAAAAGACTAATTTGCAGAAACTAAAATTGGAACAATCAAGAAGTAAACATTATGAAAACAGCCTTTAAGAGACTTAGACATGATGGTGGCAATTTTATTTGACACAGGCAAAAAATAAACTGCCTGGAAGTCTGCTCTGAGCTGTTCCCTGCTATTTCACTGCCAAAACTTCACTGTCCTCTCCTCCTTCTTCCTGATCTGTCATCCAAATTGCTCATGTCACTTCTCCCTCCATGCTACAGACAAAATAAGTTAATAATGTGCTCTTTGAGCTGTATACATCAGTCAAAGATCTTAAAGGGGTTAGGAAGCAACCGTATAAATAGCCCAGGAAACACACTGGAGGGGAAGGCAACTCCTGGCAAGGCACTGGGGACAAGCAGCTGAGGATGGTAACCCCTGCTAGCTGGCATAGCTGGAGCTGGAGTAGGGTGTGTGTCAGTGGCCTGTTTGCTCACTTCCAAATGCATGAGCCACATTAGCAGAATTTTGAGGAAGCTGCACTTCCAATCGCCTGCCCTGCCTCAGAGAGAAAAGTCTCTAGGTTGTAGATTTCAGTAAAGCTCAGCTTGTCAGAGAACTCTGTGCCTCAGGCACAGCAAGAGCTCTTCAAACAGCAGAATCAGAAGGGATTTCCTGTTTCTTTACATTTCTAGTGTCCATTTTCAGGATACTGTCTAACAGTATGGTAACTGTAGGGAAAGCTCCTGATGATGTGATATTTCTGTATCGTGCTTCCAGTTAAATACAGCAAATCCAGATATTTGGAGGTGGGAGGGTGAAGGGGTTTAAAGAGAGAAATCAAATTGCACTGTGCTACTCACCTAATACCTCCCTAAGTATTGAAGAATCTATAACTGCACCCCTGTGAGGTTTTGTTGGCTTTCACAGAACCTTTACATAGCTGCAAATTTAATTAATTTGAGAAACTGGAGTTTAGATTTCACTGAAATAGGGACTCCATGCAGAAGCATTGTGAACTCATGTTAACCTGCCAACTGAGACACTTCTGAAAAGCACCCTCACAAGTTATCTCTGTCTTGGAAATATGATGAAATAAAAAATCATAAAGAGGACTCTGTGGCTTTCCTGATCCAGTGTTTATTGGGATAAATCATAATATTTTAAATACAGATATCTACAACAAAGTACATTGGATTGGATTAGACTTAATGAATTGGCTTGACATGGAGTTAACTGCCTAAAGTCCCATGATACAATATTGTATATTGCATCACATTGTGAGTGGTCACTAAAACACCTGAAGGCTGGGGCTTGTGACAGAGTTTATTTGATGTGTATTCATCACTCCACACAAGCAAGCACAGTTCTTGTGTTTCACCAAAATAACTGGAGACTTTATCTGGTATTTAAATTGTGTGTTTGAGCTTTTTGTCCATTTTTCTTTGCATGGGTGAAAACACTGGTGAGTTGTCATCCTTTTTAGTTACCTTCACCATAAACAAAACCTTACTAAGATACATGTGTGTATACAGTACTTTTTTACTTGAAGTATCCCTTTTCCCCCCTTATTTCCAGATTTACAAGGGCCCGGACTGGTCGTTCCGATACACAGGCCTGCAGCTGAACTGTGAATACCGATTCCGCGCGTGTGCCATTCGCCAGTGCCAAGAGGCCACGGCTCACCAGGACCTGGTGGGCCCCTACAGCGCCCCAGTGCTATTCATCTCTCAGAGGACTGAGCCTCCAGCGAGCACCAACAAGGACACTGTGCAAACCACAAGGACACAATGGTCACAGAGCGACCAAGTGTGTGCTGCTGTCATCCTTGCACTTTTTGCTATCTTTTCCATTCTGATTGCTGTTATCATTCAGTACTTCGTCATAAAGTGAAGAAAAGAGATCTATTTTATAATGCTGCCCATTACATTTTACTTTCTCATAATCTAAAAGTAATTCTGTTCTCTTGCTTTTACAAAACCAGGCATTTTGCACCGGCATTGGGACTGATGCAAACTTTCTCAGCCACTTTAATATGCTTACTCGTAGGTATAGGCTGACACATGTTATTAAAATGCAAGCCACAGAAATATAATCTTTTCTTTATATGCCTTCATGCAGTACAAACTCGATATGGGGCAGGCACGCAGTGTTTAAGGAAAAGGGTTTGACCAGTAAACACAAGTGTAAAGGTGATTTCCTGGCCCACACTTCTAAGGGTTGCTAACATAACAGGGAAGAATGTGTAGATCGCATTTAAAACTTACACTAACAAACTTGTGCTGTACACAATATTAATCTGATGCTGTGAAAGCAATTTAGCGCTGTATTTCTACCTCCTCATTTGTCTTAATTATTTGGGAAGCAGGATTTATGCTGAAAAACAGAAGGGGCTTTTCTCAGGCAGCAAATAATAAACTGGATGGAAGAGTATGCATGAAGGGAGCTTCTTATCTGATAAATGTGGAGTTCTTCACTGCAAGTAGATGTTTTCGAAAGACTACAAGGAGATGGCATAAGTGGTTTATCTTACCCCCAGGATTTGGTGTTTACTTTAAAAAAATGCCTCTTTTACTTCTTCTGAATATAGAAGGGAGAGTGTGAGAGACCTTCTTAGATTTGTTATTTAAATTGGAAAACACATTTCCAAAGTTGACCTTTAATTGGATGCAGTTTATACAGATGTCTGTGCCCTCTGATTTTGGCTAGTCAACAGAATTTTGAGATAAAATTCATTATTGAATTTTTGCTGTTTCCCCAACATTCACTTGCCATATCCACCAGAAATAAGCACTGCCTTGTTTTGTTTGTTTTGTTTCTATCTTTCTTTCTCTTTTTTCCCTTCCTTTTTTTCTTTTCTTCTCTCTTTCTTTGGGGCACCAAATCAGAAGACGAAGTGTAGTAATTTGCACCAGAAAACTTAAAGCTGCTTTTTTCTTGAGATCCTAATGTTTAATGTAATGTCTCTTTGGATACTGTACCAAATTGTTGATTGCATGTAGTTAATGTTGCATTAGAGCACTTTGCAATTGCATAACTCATCAATGTTTTGTGAGCTTGCATTTGTGAGTTCTTGAATGACCAGACTGAATTTTAACAAGTATCCCATTGAACATCTTGCTAGATGTCAATGATTGCCAGTGACACAAAGCTTGTAGTGAAACTATCTTTAAAAAATCCTTGTCTCATCACACTTATGTTATTTGTTATACACTTTGTAATTAGCTACTTTTAATTTATTTGAGTTACAAGATAGTGGATCATTAATGACTTCTAGTTGTGTTGAGTTTAGCATTTTTAATAGTATTAAACACTTCTGTCAGTCTTAATAATAATAAAAAAAGGAACCTCTGTCTTGTGCTTTGAAGATCTCTGAAGAATTTCTCTTATATTAGAACGGGCATGTATTGTAATTGTTTATACGTCCAATGATCTGTGCTGTAGAATAATGTTGCTGAGTTTCGTTTTTTTTAAAGAAAAAAAAGAAGAAATGGCAAAGAACTTGGCCTCCGCGTGGCAAGAACGATCTGTCTTTAAAATGTACTGTATATTTACATTTTATTTCTAATTTGTCATTTGTACGTATAGGCTGATACCTTCCCGCAGGATACCGCGATAACTGATGTTTTCTAGAACCTTCTTAAAAGTGCCATGTTTGGCAGTGCAAATGAGGTTGCGTGTCACAGCCCAGAGATTTCTTATGGTTGAATGTCTAAAACGGTAAGATTTGTTACTGCAGGCAACCTGCAGTGACTTACGTTTTTCATAGTAAAATTCAAATGAGCTCCTATTTTTGATAGTCATTTAATAGTGTATTTGCCATTTGAGCCTCAGTGCATATTACTGCATTGAAGACAGTTTTTAATGTAATCTTAATTTTACCTCATATACTGTACATTCCAAAAATAAATAAATAAATAAAAGAAAAAGAGAAACTCTAAAGTTTTTAAAACGCTATAGATACACTACCAAACATATCACTTTACGGTTGTACAACGTCGGGCTCCATGAAGACGAACCTGTATAGTCTGATAGAAAATACATAAAACGATGTAGCAAAGTACCTTTAAGAGTCTGTGGACAATAAAAGTACCTTCTTTTTCGCTGCTGGTGGTCAGTCCTGTGCGCGCACCGCCGCCGCCCCTCTCCCCTCCCTCCTCCCCTCCCCGGCTGGCTGAGTGCCGGTTCCGCGGGGCGGGCCGGGGGCGCGGTACCTGCGCGGGCGGGGCAGCCGCGGGCGGGCGGGCCCGAGGAAGGAGCGGCGCTGCCCCGGGCACGGCGCGGCCCCCGGCGCGATGCGGCGCGGCGGCGGGAACGGCAGCGAGGGCGAGCCCGAGTGGCCGTGGCCGTGGCCGCCCTGCGACGAGCGGCTGTGCCTGGCGCTGCCCATGTGGGTGCTCGTTCCCATCACGGCCGTCTGCCTGGGGCTCTTTGTGGTCGGCGTGGCGGGCAATGTCCTCACGGTGCTGGTCATCCGCAGCTACCGCGACATGAAGACCCCCACCAACCTCTACCTGGGCAGCATGGCCGTCTCGGACCTGCTCATCCTCATGGGGCTGCCCTTCGACCTCTACCGCCTGTGGCGCTCCCGGCCCTGGATCTTCGGGCAGCTGCTGTGCCGCCTCTCGCACTACCTGAGCGAGGGCTGCACCTACTGCACCATCCTCCACATCACCGCCCTCACCGTGGAGCGCTACCTCGCCATCTGCTTCCCCCTCAAGGCCAAGGTGGTCGTCACCAAGCGCCGGGTGAAAGCCACCATCGGCGTCCTTTGGGCCTTCGCCTTGCTCTCCGCCAGCCCCTTCTTCTTCCTGGTCGGCGTGGAGCAGCCCGACAACCACACTGACTTCAGCCGCGAGTGCAAGCCCACCCCGCAGGCGCTGCAGTCCGGCCTGCTGGCCACCATGTTCTGGGTCACCACCTGCTACTTCGTGCTGCCCGTCACCTGCCTCAGCGTCCTCTACGGCTGCATTGGCCGCGAGCTGTGGCGGAGCAACACCCGCCTGCGGGGCCCCAGCTCGCTGCTCCGGGAGAAGGGGCACCGCCAGACTGTCAGGATCTTGGGTGAGTCCCGCTACCATCCCCCCGGGCTGTGGCTGGGGCAAGGACCGGGGCTGGGGGGCCATGGCAGGGCTGAAGCACCCGCAGCTCCCGTTCAGGATAGGAAATAGCACAGGGGGACATCCCAGCCACGCTCCCGGGAATGCCACGGCAGGGATTTCACTCCCTCCCGACTGAGGCTTCACCCCCGTGGCGTTGCACATCCATCAGCAGGACTGCCTTCCATAGAAATACCCGTTTCCTGAGTTTTACCAGGCAGAATCAAGTACAGGCTACCGTCCTGCAATTTCAGAAAAACTGTGGTAACATCATCAGTCTCTTCCGGTTGGCAGCAACACCTCTGCATAGAAAATTTCTGCTTCTGAAAATTAAGTTCTTAGTGGTCATTTGTAGCTCTCCAAGGAGTAAATCCACTGATTGTGCAAGGAAACTGAAAAACAGTAACTTAGCCCCTTCGAGCTGTTTGGAGACAAATCCCATAATACCAAAGCACTTCCTACAGGTGTAGGATGCTGATAAATTTTAGTTCATTTTCCTAGTCATACATTCAGTAACCCAGCGTCAGACTCTGGAAAGTTAGAGTTCTTAATCTGCTTTGGGGCTTTAATGTTTGCAAGTAGTGACCAATCTGAAGGGAAAGAAAAAAGAAATCCAGCTATAGACTAAGGAACATTAAGCAAAATGCCTCAATTATTATTATTGCATACCTTTAGTGTAGTTTTTACATGTCACATGGGAGACTTCTTTTACTGAGAGTGTAATCAGCTGGATGGAAATAGCTTAGCACAAAGGGAAGAAACTAATAAGCCTGAGAGAATTTCACCAACTTATTTGAGGAAGGTACTTACAGTGAAGTAGGCACAAGGTTTTCCAGCAGAAACACCCATATCCATGATCTCAGAACCCACTGAATGAGACCAGTGCCCCCTTATCTCAAAGATCCTGCACCACTACGTGTGTGGTGTTTTTCAGAACAAAACTTTCTTTAGCTGCATCCCTTTTATTTAAGCTGCGAGAAACGAGGAGGATGCTCTGCAAATGATTGTTTTAGTTACATGCATTTAAAAACAAAAATAATTTAAGTATGGATACAATAACACACTTATGTAATTGTTCCTCATCTGCTCCTGCTGTGCTGCCATCGCAAGAGGGTTTGTATTTGTTCTCATTGTCCTAAAATGCAGCACAGGACCAGGCGAACAGCTGAAGTGACTCAGGCTAGAGATCCATCCAGGCAAATAGCTGTCTCCAGCAGTAATGGTCTGGGGATGCATGAAAAAGCTTTAGTGGAAAAAAATCAATAGCTCAACTACACTTGTAAGTCTTTATGTTAGATACCATCCTGTCACAATAGAGCAAATGCTGTGGGAGCTTGGGTGGCTGAGGTGCAGCCCGGGTCTTTTTCTGTGATGCAGGCAAGTTAAACAACAGCTCTGCAGCAATTGGAGCTGCTGTGGAGCTTCCACAAAAACTTCTCTTTCTGACTTTTGTTTTCCTTTCTCATATGTGGCATTACAGACATAACCAGGGGCGATTTCTGTAGTGCCTGATGTTATTATACAGATGTTACTCCACTGTTGTTCACATTTTTCTCAGCAAACCTCATCTCACAGTTTAGCTTAAAATTTTACCTTTTACTTCAAAGACTAACAGTCAGACTTGATGCTATTCCCATTTTCATGGTTTTTCCAACAATTTATTGCCATTATTTCTATATATCATTTGTATCAGTTAGAAGAACCTGCAAAATCAGCCACATAAAGTTTAGTTTACTGGATGGTTGAAAAGTTAACTCACTCCTTAACTGCCGCATGTGTTATTTTGTCTTATAGCTGTGGTGGTTCTGGCCTTTGTAATTTGCTGGTTGCCTTTCCACATTGGCAGGATCATATTTATAAACACCCGGGACATGAGGACGATGCTGTTCTCCCAGTACTTTAATATATTCGCCCTGCAGCTTTTCTACCTGAGCGCATCCATCAACCCTGTCCTCTACAACCTCGTTTCCAAGAAGTACAGGGCGGCAGCCTGCCAGCTGCTGCTGCCACGGCGAGCTGCACAAAGGGCTCTCACGGGAGCAAAGGACCCTGGGGGCTACACAGAGACCAGCACAAGGCCCGAGTACACCACCAGCTTCTGAGACTGCAGCCTGCACTTCTTCAGGCATTCTTGCCTAAGGAAGGGAACTTCCTTCTCACGGGAGTCACAAAAGGATGGACATTTGTTAGGACATGTGGTGTTTCTTAACTGTCTTATTGTGGGATACCTGTAGTTTTGGTAACAGAGCCAGCAGGCACCACGAAGTACGGAGAATGAAGTGCAACTCGTGAAAGGTGATAAGTCAATAGGAAAAGCTGGAGTAACTTCACAGTAAAACCACAGGTTTGCTTTATTACATAGTATTCATTGCATATGTTCTGTGCCATTTCAAATCATAACACCAAGGTCTGCAAAGGAGCACTTCTTGGGAGCTGTAATGGGTAAAATTCCCAGACAGCCTTCACCATTTTGAAACGGTTTTCTCATAAACAAAATTTTACAAAACACAGTCACTCACAAGGAGGTGGACACCAAAAAAATCACCCACCAACCTTAACAGCCCTGGAAGAAGAGGCGTATGCTTTTAGCACCTGGTCTTGTAATCATGAAGGGGACTTTCCTGGGCAGTTTCACTAATTTCCCTTAGGAAAGCATATGCTGCACACAGCAGTCTCTGTGCTTAACCCTATTTGATACCACAGGATCAAATAAGGTCTTTTACTTATATATTAACAACTTGTTGTAAAACCTGAGATATCCCTGATCACTTGCCTTAGAATAGATGAGTGGTGCTGGACAATTGGTAGTGGTGTGTCTCCACATGGTGTATTGCATTTGCAAATAATACACCAAACTAACCCACCTTGCCACAAACAAGACCCATCACTGAATGTGCTGGACTATGCCCAGGACTTCATGCTGCATAACACTGCACTGCAAGTCAAAAACCAACTCACTAATTCTGTTCCAAAAGGTTTTAATTGGAAATTTCAACTGTACAACTTAAGAAGGAGGCTAGTTGTGAGGAAGAGCTAGAAGAAGCTGCAACAGTGTTTTCTGTGGAGAATCATTGCCTCTGTACATTTTACTTGTTATATTATTGGCTCTAGTGGTGTAAATCTGGACCAAAATCAGTGATGTGGCACTGCACTTGCAAGAGCATCACTGATGCTTGCCATCACTGTCCATGCTTGCCCTTAGTTCTCTGTTAACTTCTCCCTTCAGGCAGTTGTAGAGAGTCATACAATCCCCTCTGAGCCTCCTTTTGTATAGGCTAAACACTCCATCTCCCTCAGCTGCTCCTGAGTTGTGTTCCAGAGCCTTTACCAGCTCCACTGCCCTTCTCTGGACATGCTCCAGCAACTCAATGTCCTTCTTGTAGTGAGGGGCCCAGAACTGGACGCAGGATTTGAGGTGTGGCTTCACCAGTGCTGAGTATGAGGGGACAATCCCTGCCCTGGTCCTGCTGGACACACTATGGCTGATCCAGGCCAGGATGCCACTGGCCTTCTTGGCCCCCTGGGCACACTCTGGCTCACGTTCAGCTGCTGCTGACCAGCACCCCCAGGTCATTTTCTGCTGGACCACTTTGCAGCCACTCTTCCCTAAGCCTGTGTCGCTGCCCGGGGCTGTTGTGGCCAAAATACAGGACCCAGCATTGGCCTTATTGAGCCTCAGCCCATCAAGCCAGCCTGTCCACATAAATTCAACAGAATTCAACAGCTAGCTCAGAGATCTCAGGGCAGCAAAGTTGAACCCAAGTCTTCTCCAAGTTTTAAAAATATGACCAGTTATCCATTAAAGAGTCTGTAACTCTGAGTCACTGAATAAAAACTAAAAAAAAAAATCTAAAGACAGAAAAAAATTCTATCTCACTGCATACACATAAGGTTTTCTTTTTCTATCAGCTTCATACCGGTGGAGAGCAGTTGTCTGCAAGGCTTGGGTTAGGTTGCTTTTGCTGGGAGGTGACATTAAGATGTTCAGTTATCATAAAGAAACAGCTGGTTTTTGGAGGGGATTTGGACAAGTTATTATGAACAGTAATCTCCATACGTGTATGTAGACCAAAGCAGGGAAAAAAGCTTTATCACATAGTTATGTGGCCATGGAACTGCTTCTGCATGCCTGCAGTCTCCTGATAATGGCTTTTCCTTTATCAATTGCTGCTAAATTGCACTGGGGGTGAAACACTTGCTCATCAGAAATTTCCCCAAAAGCAATTGCATAGGTACCTGAAGCACAAGACTGGTGGAGGAAGGAGGGAAATGCCCTGGTGGGCTGCTGCCCTGAGCCTGCTGTTCTATGGTGCCCTCCCTGCCACAGACAGCCCTGGCAGTGCTGTGCTCTGCTCTGCTCTGTGTGTGTGCTGGGTGTCCAAGGCAGGTCCCTCTCAGGCAGGACTCCAGCTCGCTGCTCCCAGGCTGCTCATGGAGTGCCTGCATTTCTGCAGGGAGCCCCAGGCTTGGGCTGCTCCTGCCCAGCAGCAGATGCTGCAGCAGCAGGCTTCTGCTCTGCTGGCAGACTGCATTGGAGGGGTCCGGTTTTTTGGGAAAGTCTTTGTATCCCTGTTAAAAGGTATCCCCCTTGCATGCCTGGTAGAATAACACAGGCAGCAAAATGCCACCTGTGAGCTTGCAGTGCCTTCTTGTTAATGCTCCCTCCCCACCAGAACAAAGGTTTAGGAAATAGATGAAGTTTGGGGTGTTTAGCATAAACCAGGCCTGGCACTGCTGTCTCTGGCATTCGGTACTGGATTGTGTAAGCAGGGATGCTGTAAAGAAAATAGCACTGAGTATTTCAGAAGTAATTTCCATACCATGAAGCCTATAATATACAAGAGAAAGCAGACCAGAAGGAGAGAGAAAATGAGGCAGGGATGTAAAAGAAAAGCACAGAGACCAGATGACAAAAAGGGAAACATGGTGAGTTAGTCTCTTTCTCAAAGCATGCATGTAGTTACATTGAAAATCACAGGATAGAAAATCAGAAATTTGACAGAGCTCTGAGAAGGAAGGAAGGAAGGAAGGAAGGAAGGAAGGAAGGAAGGAAGGAAGGAAGGAAGGAAGGAAGGAAGGAAGGAAGGAAGGAAGGAAGGAAGGAAGGAAGGAAGGAAGGAAGGAAGGAAGGAAGGAAGGAAGGAAGGAAGGAAGGAAGGAAGGAAGGAAGGAAGGAAGGAAGGAAGGAAGGAAGGAAGGAAGGAGGGAGGGAGGGAGGGAGGGAGGGAGGGAGGGAGGGAGGGAGGGAGGGAGGGAGGGAGGGAGGGAGGGAGGGAGGGAGGGATGTTTTAGACAGGTTTGCTGCACTCAGGTGAACAAAGACCTCTCAAGTTTAAAGCTGCTCTTGTACTTGCTGGAGTGATGCTGTCTCCATGTGCAGCTGGCCTGGCAAACAGAGAGGTGCAGGGACATGTTTCCTTCCCACAGTCATTCCCCTTAAAATTCCATTTGTCACTGTGCTCCATCACTCCCACAGGAAACACAAAGCCTAAGGCTGTCTCAGCAAACAAAGGGATTATACAAAGTAAGAGGGAAAGCAAATAGGTATAAAATGGCCCAAACTGCGCTGAATTAGTTAAACCAACAAACATGGTCTTGGCCTTGGATCAGTCGAGGCTGATGGGAACAAACCCCAGCATCCCTGGGGTGCCACTTTCTATTTGGTTTAGGAGCAGGCTTAACATTGCCAGAATAGGCCAATTCTATGATAAAATTAGTATCCAGAAGTGTATTTCACTGCTTTAGGGAACTATGTACAAACTGGTTTACTGTTGCTATATGCTCCTGGTTGCCTGTGATGCTGCACTTGAGCTTTGGTGGGGATGTCCTGGAACTCAGAAGAAAATTGGGGGAAAACACTGCAAGTGAGGAAAAGGTTTGCATTCGAGGAGTTGGGGAGCAGACATAAAATTTAACCACCTGTTCACTTGGTACCAGTAGATGTTAAAAGATTTTCCATCAGGCAAAGCACAGCATTTTCCACAGGCTCAAGTCCAGTTGTTGCATTGTTGTTTACTGCTGAGGCAGGCTTGGTGGTTCTCATGACAAGGCAGATGAGGGCTTGCAGCATTTGGGTCAATACCAAGGGACCAAAGATCTCTGGTGCCTGCCCAGACGTCACTGATGGAACCTCAAACTGAGCCTCAAAACACTGGGAAGCAAAAGCAGTGCTGTCTTCTGCTCAGTGTCCCTACTGTGGGAACACTACTGTGGTGACCCAAAATGTTAAGGCTGATGTCATCCAGTGCTTCTGTGGGCCACACACATCTTCAAGCATGCCACCAAAGCCTAAGTTTTCCAGAGTGTTTAAGAAAGCCAGTTTTGGATCAGAAAATGGCTGTCCAGGTTGGGAAGTACCTAACAGAGATGAGGCTGGAATCTCCTCCTGCAGCAGCTCCAAGCAGCAACACTGCTTTGTTTTTCCTGGGGCTGCGCACGTCCAAGAGTCCACGTCCTCAGCTCCCCACAGCCAGGATCAGAGCTGCCCTACGCATTATCTCAATTTCCTTCCCAGAGGCTGGGGACTTCCAGGTCCCCTGGACCAGCAGAACTCAAGGGTATATACCCAGGATAGGGGTGGCATATGTCCTCAGAGAGGACAGTGGGGCTGACAACTCTGTCCTGCCTCTCACTTGCCTCATCTTCCCCTCAGATCACCCCATTTGCATGCTGCTCCTTTTCAAAAATGAGTCCCTGCTCCTTCTATCTCCACTTTTGGACTTCAATCTTCCTTCCCCTACCGTGGAGGACAGATAATGCTGTCTGCTTTCCCTCCTTTTCCCTTTCCTTCCCCCAGCCAGAATTCACCAGATGGATTCATTTATTTCTCTTTCAGAAGGTGTCTGTGATGAACATCTCTGCCAAGGGGCTCATCCAGGCTGCCAGGGATTGGTAGGGAGCCAGATGCTTCGACCACAGCCTTTCCCTGTCAGCCATGAGCCTGTATGAGCTCACATTGAAGTTGTTTAAAGTTTTAACAGCACCTCTGTGTGAGCTAATCTTAAAAACAGATTAACCCTTAAGAAGGGCTGGGTCAATTTTTTCCCAAGATATGAAGGCCATGTAAAGCCCTTGCAGAGGTTCCATTGCTCCCCATGGCCCCTCATGGACACTGTCCTAGGGCCCACAGGCAGGGCAGGAGAGGAAATTCAGTGTTTTCCCTCAACCCCAGCATGTCCCCTGCAGGCAACCAGGGATGTATCCACAAGGTCAACCTTCAATGTGGGCTGAAGTCAGGTGTCCTAAACCTGAGACTCCATCAAATACCACTGTCCTTAGCAAAGAGCCAAAATTCAGCACAGTGAACCAGCCTGGGATGGTTTTAGATGCATCACTAAACCAGTGGCAATCACTAAAACCAGTATGAAGTGACAGAAATGCAAGCCACATGGGAGGGTGTATTTACCTGGAATGGAAGAACCAGCACCAGTGTGTTGTTGCAACATGAGGCACGCACATCCCTGCGGAGGTTGGTGCAGTTGCTGTATCAGAGGTGACAGCTATTCTGGCCAGAGTAAGAGAGAAAAGGCAAAGAAAGAATAAAAGTAACATTTTTCCCCCTCCAGAACTTATTTTACATCATCCCCTGTGACAAGGAGCAGCATTTCACCACAGCAAAAGCAAGTCAGCTCTGTGACTCAGAGTGCTCTCAGAAACTCAGCTGTGGTGTCATCTCACAGAGCCTGTGACAGTTCACAGGACTGTTGCTGTATCAGGGGTACCCAAGCACACCAGGCCTCTGCAAGTGGGTTCAATCCCTGTTTGGGCCATTCCCTTAAGGGTTAGACTCAATGATCCTTGTGGGGGCCTTTCAGCTCAGAGTACTCTGTGTAATTCTGCGTAATGTTTCTGCACTCTGAAGCTTTGCAGAGGTTGCAAAGCAATGTCAGGAAACCTCGAAAGGAACAAAAATTACCTGGTGTCTGCTATAAATCAAGGATACCACCACTGCCCAGCTTGCAGCTAAACTGATTATAAAGGGAAGCATATGCCCAACAAATGTGTGGCTCCTGTGCAACAAATTTTCCCCATCTTAACAAGGAAATCAGTTCCCTAATTTGAGTCCAGGTCTGCTTTTCGTCTGTGCTGCGCAAATACACCCCAAAGACAAGTTGTGTTTTGAACAAGTGTGGAAGCACAAGCTGTCCACAGCCACAGAAGAAGAGGAATGTGCAGAGAGGCTGAGTTTCCCCCTCTCCTGCAGCAGCTGAGCATAGCATAGGGAACATTCTCTTATTCAAGGGTTTCAATTCTGCCAAGTCAGGCAGCATTCCCAGCCCTGGACTTCATTTGAGGTTTGTAGGCATTACCTCTTCACAGACTTCAACAAACCTTAGCAGAGCCTGCTGGACTGACCTGGACAAGTGTATCTGTGCCAGGAAATCATCTCATCCACCTGCCCACAGCATTCTGCTCCTCCAGAGCAAGCCTGTGAGATAAGGCAGCTGAGACAAGGGAAGCTGCTCCCACAGAGTGGTAGGCCAGTTTTTTGGCCTCTGGGAAGTTAGCACAAAGATGCAGAAGGGACAGACTCAGAACAAAGAAATGTTTGCACCTTCCCATGCTGCCTGTTGGGAAGGGAGATCTCTCCTGCAGAGCCTGGGGACTAGAAAGAAGCAGGGAAGGATGGACATGGCTCAAAATAGCCCTGACTGAGACAAGCCTGAGAAAGGCAAAGAAAAACACATAAAAGCACGGACCACTCCAGCAAGGAGTTGGTCCCATGGAGCAGAACTCCCCTACCACACATATGGGATCCACCCAGATCCATTTCTTCCCCGTAAACACTTCCCTCCTTATGTATTTTCCCTTCAGTTACTGATTTGATCTTCAGTCCATTTTACAGCTGTTGTTGAGAAACTACAACTCACCAGAAACTTGTACTTGCCAGAGTCCTCACTTTCATTTGGTTTCCTTCTTCTCAGACACCTCTTGCTTTGTGAAGTGCCGTGTGTGTGAGGAGTAATATGCCTCTGTGTGGAAATGTCAAATGTATTACATTTTAGTCTGGGCTCTAGAAATAATGCATTTATTTCTAAATAAAAAAACAAAATTTATTTATTGCCTTCTTGTCAACCAAACATGGGACAAGGCTGTCAAAGGAAACACATGCCAGTAAGAAAAAATTGACAGGTAATTTCTGTTACATAAAGAGAGAAATATCCAAGTTAGCCCATTTGACAGCACACATTACTGCATTACAACTGATGGTCATCAAAAAAGACAACCTTGGAAGAAACTCCCTCTGTGAGCTGGCAGACTGGAAGAGCAGAAAGGGTGCTGGTTTTGTACTGGAGAGTCTTTGGGATATTTACACAACAGAACCTTTAAAACTGAGTTTTATTGCACAAACAACAGGGAGCAAAATCCCACATCTGTGTTCAGGGAAGCTGGACCATGAATGAGTTGGGTCACAGACCCACAGGGCAGGGTGGTGTGGAGTGACCAGGACCTCACACTCATGTTGGAGCCAGTGGAGCAAACTCAAAGGGGATGCTGAGCTACAAAGGATCCTGATAGTGCTTGGTGCCATTTGGGACCAAACCTGGTGCAGCCAAAGGATGTTCACTCACCACCCCAAAAAACACCTCTGCTGTGCCTCAGTGGCTGTTGTTTACCAGAAGGCATCAGCAGGAAAGCATTTGACTCTACGTATCTGTAGCTAACTGCAGAAGCAATCGCTTCCAGGCTGGCTGCACAAACCTGGCCCTGCTTGGAGGCAAGAAGAAAGAGGCATCACTGGCTGCTTTCAATCACCCAGTGAGGAAAAAGCTGCTCATAAAAAAAAGTCTCAGTGGTGCCATGCATCACCAACATGGCAGGGCACTGCACTCCCCCTCACAAAGCAGGGACCGGGGCCTACAACATCTACAGCAGGAGACAGGCAGAGAATTTGCAAAAACATTTTTTTTGCCTCCATGACATAGAGTTGACAGATGCTGCCTTCACTGTTGTCAAATTGACTTTTACATGACTCCTGATCTTGCTGTTTTACAAAGCAGTGGAAGAGGCAGTGAGGGATAAAGACAGAGGCTCTTGGAGGGGCTCCTGCTCAGGGCAGGTTTCCCGGCTCAGCAGCACAGCCATCACAAATCACGCTCCTGCCACCACACACTCCAACACTTCCCTTCCCGCTGCGCGTACTTCAGCACGCTGCTTTGTAAAGCAAGCACATCTCTTCCAAGGTCATTTATGCAAGCGGTGTTAAGAGATAAAAAGAGCACCTTGTTGTGTTTGCATGGTACTAACAAATACCAGATATTTCCTACATGAACTGATGGGCCTAGCTGTTACAGATGCTTAACAGCTCACAGATAAAACTTTCTAAGAGGACAGGATTTGTTTTTTAATCCAGAAGGCAAAACAAAAGTCAAAGTAGAACTCCTAGAGATTAACAAAGATCCAAATCCCCAAGAATAAGCACTATAAGTTCTTCTTAGTAGTCTTTAAACAGATTAACAGCTTCACTGTTTATCATTATACTCCAGCTAGAATTTTGAGGTAGGTGTGAAATTATCTACCTTAAAAGAGTTGATGGTAGTGCAGGAAACCTGGATCCAGGATCTGAAACCTGAATCCAGGATCTAAAACCTGCAGAGCACAGATGCAGAAAAATACTGCAAAGCAAGTAACTGCAATGCAGGAATAAGTTTTCTCAGCAAATCAACCCCAAAAGAGATGGTGATGGGGAATGAGATTTTCAGTCCACTGATACCATGAAGATGAGGGTGCAAAAACGTACTAACAGCGATACAAGAAGCACCATAAAAGCCAAGCAAAACATCTCAGTAAATTTAAACAGTGAGCACTGTTGCTATACCAAATGGCTATTAAATTATTGCAAAAGATAAATCCTGAAAGTCATCAGCCAAGATGATCACACAGCTTCCTAGCTGTGTATCAGAAGGTACCTGCACAAATGGGAACACACCAGGGGTATGAGAACACAAGGGGCATGACAACTTCCAAAGGGCATTGTGGCAGAGAGATCTTTTGCTTTCTCACATCTATCAGATCAAAACACAACATATCAGCAATGACAGCCTTCTGGGACACTTCAAATGGGACATCCAAGCAAAAGGGTGAGTAAAGAAAAAAAGGGTGAGGGGAAAGGGGTGTTAAGCCACCAATCACTTGAATGAATTAGGTTTGTAAGACACAGATGCAGGAACAAACTGCAGCTGTTGAGAGAAGCAGTAGGTTTTTTCAGCAGGTCTCTTTCAAGGACAAAAGGCCCATCCAGAAATTCTTGCCAATCTGTAAATTATAAAAATTGAAGCTCAGAGGGCAGCATACTGGTTAACTAGAAATGTTGAATTGCCCTGAATTGTATATAAAAGAACAGTAAGACTAAGACCCACTTTTCCTCATTACTACCATCATCTTCTCCACTGTAATCTTGCCAAAAGAAGCCCACTTAGTCCCTGGGCAGGAATGATTTCTGCAGTAGAGTTGGTGCCATTTTCCTTTCAACAAATATTGGAGAATGGCATGATTTCTCCTGGTTCTGGAGCGAATGAGTACCGTCTTCATGCTCCACAGAGATGCTGTTGTCTGCTGCCCTCTAGCTTTTACCTGCAGCTTTCGATGCAAGGCAAACAGAAGCAGCAAATCCTTTAGTCCCAATCCAGTCAGTGGGAGCTTTCCAATTCAAGATCATAATTTGATTAAAAGCCATTGTAAGATGGGATCTTTCTTTCTTTCTTTCTTTCTTTCTTTCTTTCTTTCTTTCTTTCTTTCTTTCTTTCTTTCTTTCTTTCTTTCTTTCTTTCTTTCTTTCTTTCTTTCTTTCTTTCTTTCTTTCTTTCTTTCTTTCTTTCTTTCTTTCTTTCTTTCTTTCTTTCTTTCTTTCTTTCTTTCTTTCTTTCTTTCTTTCTTTCTTTCTTTCTTTCTTTCTTTCTTTCTTTCTTTCTTTCTTTCTTTCTTTCTTTCTTTCTTTCTTTCTTTCTTTCTTTCTTTCTTTCTTTCTTTCTTTCTTTCTTTTTCTTTCTTTTCTTTCTCCCTTCCTTCCGACACTTCCTTCCGACACTTCCTTCCTTCCTTTCTTTCCATCTTTCTTTCCATCTTTCTCCTTTATTCCCTTTCTTCTATTTCTTTTCTTTTTTTGATTTCCACTGACTTCAGGCTTACTGACCCTCAAACAGCCCACCTCCATGCCCAGCTCTAAACAGAAACCCTAGAGCACACAAGTCAAATACTGTGTCTGAATCAGCAAGCTACTTGTGAAAAAAGAAGTTTCTATAACACAGGGAGGGGGGGAAAAACTTCTTCAAGGTGTAATAGAGCAGAGAGACTTCTGGCAAATCTTGGTTTGGTTTTAGGATACCAGGAGAAAAATGTACTGAAAGGTGTTACCCTTTTGCTTGATACAGTCTATTTTAACACAGAATTCAGCAATGGTCTGGTCAGGAATTCCTGACCTAAATCCTCAGGAATTCTTTTATTAATTTTTAGTCCTTCTAATCCTTAATCTTTTTTGTCTAGATGGTCTAAGATTTCTGAAACTCTTCAAGATGGGATTTTTTTGTCACTGACTCTGAATAATTATTGGGGGTTTTATACATGACAGCAGTTTATGGATATACCTCCAAAATGTATCTACAGAGAAGCTTTTACATGCCCTGATATATAGAAAAAAATGGTGGGGACGTTAAACACCACCTCAGAGGCTCTGACCAAAAAGCACAGAGGTCACAAGCAGATGCCTTGGTTTATACAGACGCCCAGCAGAGCTTTTTAATGAAGGCTGGTCCCTCTAGACACCTCTGATGAAAGCTGAATAACCTGTCAGAGCACAGCCCCCAGGTCCCTCAGCACAGAAAGTACAGCACAGTAGCAGAGGCTTTTCTCTTTGCTCCACCTGCACCATTTTGCAGCTGAGCCCCCTGTTGCAGTAAATAACTTCCTGGGATCCCTTTCAAGCAAGAGCGGGACTTGATCCTGGTGGAATATTCCAACTCAGAATATTCTGAGTCTTCTTCTGTGGTTCTGTTGGAGAGTGCCCAAAAGAGAGCTACGAATACAGGCCTTGAGGGGAAGCCGTGCGAGGAGCGGCTCAGGGCACCTGGGCTGTCCAGCCTGGAGGAGACTGAGGCGAGCCCTCATGGCAGGCACAGCTTCCTCGTGAGGGCAAGAGGGGGAGCAGGCACTGATCCCTTCTCTGGGGTGACCGGTGACAGAACCCCAGGGAATGGCCTGAAGATGTGTCAGGAGAGGTTTAGGTTGGATATCAGGAAAAGGTTCTTCACCCACACGGTGGTTGGGCACTGGAACCCGAGAGAGCTCGAGAAGAGTTTGGACAGTGCTCTCGGGCGCATGGTGTCACTCTTGGGGGTGGTGCTGTGCCGAGCCAGAAGCTGACTGGTTGATCCTTGCTGGCCGCTTCCAGCGCGGCGCACTCCGCGTGCCCTTCTCCCAGTGTCCCAGTGTCCCCGTGTCCCCGTTAACTTCCCGCTACGGAGCGCGGATCCCGCTGGGAGCCACCGCCCCGCCCCTCCGAGCCCCGCCCTCCCCGCCGTTCGCGCTTCCCATTGGTTGGAGTGCCAGCCCGTCAGCGGCCGTTGCCGTGCGCCCCGGGGGCGGCCATGGGGGCGGTACCGCCCTTGGGGAGGTGCGGGCCGGCGGCGGGGGTGCTCCGGTACCGGCGCCCGCACCCATACCCATACCCATGCACGGCGCGGAGGAGACGGCGGCCGGGCCGCGGGTGAAAGCGGCGAGCACGCAGACCGACAGCATGGCCGGTGAGCCGGGCTGCGGGGGTGGGAGGGAGGGCGGGACGGGCCCTGGCCCGCCGTGACGGAACCATGGCCCCGTGGCGCTGACGGCGGGCCGGGCCGGGCCGGGCCGGGCCGGGCCGGGCCGGGTGGGTGTATGTGAGGGAGGTGTGCGCTGACCGGCCCCTCGCGGGTCTCGCCTCACCCACCGGGTCCTTCCAGGGACCGCCTGGTCTGTCCTCTGTTCAGGGGACACTTTCAGCCTCATACCGGGGCTGTTCGGAGAGCCCGCGCCTTCCCTCTCTGCCGGTGACTGCCGGTGATGCTTCACAGAGTGCTCCTGACCGCCACAGACAGTGCAGTAACGTGCATATATACATAAATATACATATATCTACATATGTATATATATATGCATATATGTACGTGTGTGTATATATAAAGTATCTGTGTACTTATATGTACCTATACTTTCATAAGTAAATATGCGTATAAGTATAGATAGCATATCTCTAGTACATAAGAATATAGATACTTTATATATATATATTTATATGCACTTGATACTATATATTTATAGTGTGTGTGTGTACATTTATGCTACATATACAGCGTGTGTATATATACATAAAGGATATATATACTTATTTGTGTAGTATCTTTAGCATATATCTATAAATTTAAAAAAAAATATATATATATATTCTCCATCCTCCTGCAGTCCTTCTTGACAACACCCTTCTCCACGAGGGCCTTTTGATAACATAGGTTTGTATTTTGCTCCCCCCTTCCATCCCATTACAGCAATTTCTTGCCCTATACCAGGTATGTTTAATGTGCATACAATGCAATGTGCAGGAAAATGCTCACCTGCGGGGTTTTCTAACTAACTGCACAGCAGGCCTATGGTATGGGTTTGGTAGAGAGCAACTTTCTCACAGGGCTGGGGGTGCCCAGGAGAAACAGATGCTGGTAGATTGCACAGACCCCACTGCTGTGTCCCAAGGGAGTGGTGTGTGCATACAGATGTGATGTTTTTGTGGTTCTCAGACTGAGCACCATGGCAGGGCAGCCAGCTCTCCTGGGTGGACATATGACTTTTGTTTCATCCCAGTTTTGTGGAAAGCCTGCTTCCAAGCAAGCAAAATTTATTAAATCTGAAAATGGGTTTTAGTTTCCTTT
Source organism: Ammospiza caudacuta (assembly GCF_027887145.1). Lineage (NCBI taxonomy): Eukaryota > Metazoa > Chordata > Aves > Passeriformes > Passerellidae > Ammospiza > Ammospiza caudacuta. The sequence goes on along the minus strand of NC_080594.1, from coordinate 58,258,149 downwards.
TCCCAGGCAGCAGAGTGATGTCAGTGGAAGCTTCCTCCTTGGTGTCAAGCACTTGTTAGAAGCTTTCAGGCTTTGGGCTAGGAACTCCTGCATTGTTGGCAGGACACAATCCTGGATCCGAGCCATGTCCGGGTAGGCTGTGCCCTGCTCCTGTTGGCTTCCAGGTGCAGCAGGGTTTATGGCACCAGCCTCCACACACACACACACACACACACACACACAAACACACTTTCCCTGGAGCATGCCTCGCCTCACTGAAGCAAGATCCATAACTAGGAGGAATAAAATCATACCTTTGTGTGAGGTGGGCCTGATGCACCTGGAGAGATCACTCCTCTTATGTGGCTTTGCTCTCTGTAGCAGAGAGCCTGATTCCTTTATTTCCCCAGTCTTCTGCAGTTGCTTTTAATTCTGTAAGGCATCTCCTGCCTTTTTCCCAGTCCATTTTAACCAGCCTTCTCTTCATCCTGTTAACCTAAGGGAATGTTTAACTGCCTGAGGTAAGATGCAAACACTCGGATATGATAACTGTAACTAAAGATCTTTCCTTCTTCAGAATATTTTCCTGCTTCTCAATATAAATTCATGTCAGGATGTTCTTCAGTTTGTTTCCCATGCATTTGAGAGTCACATTTGGGTTAGGTGCAAGAAAACAAAGAGTAATTAAAACTATTTCGTGGTGCATGCAGTTTTAAGTCTACTCTGTGTGCCACATTGTGGGCCATTGCAGAAAACACAAAGGTGTGTGTGTTTGCATTGGTATAAAATGCACTGTTGGTTTTACCTTGCCACTTGGGAACTGTACATGTGTGTGCCATGACAGGAGTAAACAGGGGCTGTAATGAGAATGAACTCAAGTGCCCATTTAACAAAACAGATTCTGCTTCTTTAGGTGTGGCCTGTAGACTTTCTTTTTACTGTTGCCTTTTAGTACAGGTGACAACAGGTCTTGGTGTGTGCCTCTTGCCATTTCTAGCACACGTATCTGACTGTGCTACCAGGTGCCCCTTGCAGTGCTGGTGCCAAGTGGGGTAGCAGAGCTGGGCAGCCTCAGGAACAGTGGACAATGTGGCATCAGATAGTGCTGCTGACAGGCCCATATTTGCTTTTCAAACCACTCTTATGTGTGAAAAAAGCTGCTAAAATACCATCTGAAAATGGTGTTTCAGTCATGGATTGCATATGTTTATCTGTTGTTCTAATTGTTTGGGTTCACAGACATGTCATTAAACTAACCTCTCCCTCAGCTAGGCAATCTTAGTATCTGATTATATCTCTTCCAAGCTGCTAGACCTACTTAACAAATGTTTTTCTCTATTCTGTTCCATTCTTGCCACTGCCATTACCTCCTTTGCAAACACTGTAACATTTGTGGGAAAAGATAGAAATACTACTATTGTCAGACAGCACATGTGAGACCTGCAGAGGAATATGTGTTCATTACAGCTCTTTGTAAGCACCCCTGAAATGGGGACTGGAGATATTTCCAAGACTTTATAAACTTCTTGCCAAGTGTGAGGCAAGATAGCTTTACATCTGGAACGGTGCAAGCTTTACTGAGCAGCACAGTCAGTGCTTCCTCCTTTTTCCTTTGTGGGGCACTCAGTAGTGCTGAGTTGTGCTGGCCCTCACAGGACAACTTCCAGATTTGGACTAGAAGCACAGCACAAGGTGGTGCTCTGAGAAGGGATTTTGGATTTGGATATTTTGTCAGAAGTGACAGCCTGAGCAAAAGGTTTAAATTTTTATAAAAAAGCTAGCCAAAATCTAAGCAGACTGTGAGAATCCAGAAGCAGGATCTCCAGAACTGATGTAACTGGAAGGTTTCACAATAGCTCATCCTCTCTTGCTGCAGGCATCAGTGTAAGATCATGATGTGTGTACCTGGATATTTTTGCCCTCTTCTGTGGTGAGCCTGAAGCTGAATTAGAACCTGTCTCAGATTTCTCTAAGCATCTGTGAATCATTTGAGCACATTAAGTTTTGTGGGGTCTGATGGTCCGATCTGTGATTTCTGCTCTACCCCTCTGAGTCCAACAAAGTCACTGAAGCTCAGTGAAAATTTCACCAGTTCGTCTTGTTGTGCAAATCTGATCTCTGCATCTAGATGTGAACGTCATGAGTTGGCAATAACTGCCCTGAAAGGGATGGTGTGGATGTAGCTGCTGCAAGAGCAGAACCAGCTTCTGTAGCAGCTGTGGTATAAAAGACTTGAAAAATAATGTTCAGCAGTATGGAGTTTCTTTATAAATATTCTCTTATAAATATTTCTCTTTTTTTCTTCAAAACAGGTCAAATGCCAAGACTTTCTAAGGTCAATCTTTTTACTTTATTAAGTCTCTGGATGGAGCTCTTTCCCTCACATGAGCAGCAGAAAAAATCCCAGGTAAAATGTCTGTGCTTATTGTTAATTGGTCTTTCTGAAGGGCTCCTTCAGTGAATTTAACCCAACTGCTCTTTAGATGACACATAGTCCAGATTAAAAAAAAAAACCAAACAACCAAATGTAGTAAACTTTTTTCAAATATTTCTTAGAAGTAGAAAAAAATCCAGTAGTAGGAGAAAAATAGCAAGATGGCTAAATAGCATGCTCTTTCTGAAAAACTGTGAAAGGCAAGATACTTACCCCAAAAGGTGAGGCAAGTACTAAAAATCAGCCAGTGTTTTAAAGAGCATGACAAAGGAGGTGTGGTATGTACCCTGTGTGGAAAGTCAGTATGGTTGTTGGTGCAGAGAGACTCTTGTAGAGTTACAATGTTCATGCCTGTAGATGAACAGTTCCTTTATACCGTGGAGGTGTACACGAGTACTTGAAATGTTTGCTGGTCAAGAACTTCTGGTAACTACTTTAGTGACAAGGAAAAGAAGCTGCCCTTGAGAATGGGTCTTCTAAACTGTAACCAGTTACTCTTCAAAGTCAAGAGGCATTTTCAGACTGACCTGGAACAGGATGTCCTGTTGTGATCAGAGTTGTTACTGGGCTTTTAAATGATAACTGCATTGTGCAGAGCATACCCATGTGCTAAGATCCATAGCACATGTATCAGCCAGGGCAAGAAGAGATGGGAGAATAACCTGAGTGACAATTAGGCCTAATTTTCGGAGCTGGGTATGTCCCAGGCTAGATCTGAAGGAGGAATAGATGAGCAGCAGCTACAGCCTTCAAAAGCAGTTTGAAATTTAGTCATTCAGTTAGAAATGGCACTTGGCTTGTACGTAGGGCTTTAGTGAAGTCTCATTTCTGTAACCACAAAGCAGTTGAATAACTTACAGATCTAAGGCAGCAGTGTTCAGTAGCAGCTGGATTGCTTAAAGAGATCTGTGTCACCAGCTTCATCAAACTAGTTTTTATCCAGTTTTTTCACAATACATGGGAATCCAGATGTAGTAGCTCTTGTCTGTGGTGTGCAGACTTCTTCCATGGAAGATTCTTTAGAACCAGGATTATTACATTAATGAAGAGATGAAATAAAGCTAAGGAAGCTATTGGCTCCCAGGATAGTCAGGCTTAAGACAGAAATTAAATTCATGAGCATTTCCAGATGCTGGCTGATTCAGAGAAGTTTCCAGCTATAATTGACAGAATTTTCTATGCTGCTTCTGGGTTTTGTTAAGGGCAAAGAAATGACCAGAAAAAATCAGGAATTTGTGACAAGTCCTTCTTTGGAGTTTGACAGAGACACGGCACCCTGATATTAACCGGCACATGTGAAAAGAAAACAACAAGAAGAAATGCTTAGGAAAGTGCAGATTGTTTAATGATTGGCTTGTACTGAAGAGCTCTGTGCTCTACTGCTGGTTGGTTACTATTATCCAAGGAAGAGATGTAACATCTTTATGGAATCAGTGTTGAAAAAGAGTAAAATAGTAATAATGCCTTTTTCTGTAGGTGAAGAAGAGTGGTCTGGTTGTGGTGAAAAATATGAAGATTATTGGTCTTCATTGCTCCAGTCCAGACTTGCATGCTGGCCAGATTGCGCTCATTAAACACGGATCAAGACTTAAAAATTGTGATCTTTATTTTTCCAGAAAACCATGTTCAACTTGTTTAAAAATGATTGTAAATGGTAAGCAATGACTGTAGTAGAGTGGGAGTAAATGTTACACTTGTAATTATAAACTGAAAGCCTGTTTTCTCTTTGGACTGTCCCACTTGTGAATGCCAATCCCTGATTTGTGTAGTGTGCATTGATGTTTTCCATAAGGAAAAAATGAATGTACATTTCTTGGAGCTGATGGTCAAGAAACTGGGGTTTGCTGCCAAGACCCTGTTTCCCTGTAATTTGCAACCATTATTACTGATGGTGCTTGTCTCTTGGCTGGGATGCACTGCTGAGGTTCTGACTGTCCTTTTGCACTCTGCCAGAGCAGCCCTAAGCCTCATGACAAGGCCTAGATGGATGTATTTTCCCTTGCTTTCCCTTTGCTTGTCACTGACCCCAGGGAAGAGTGGGTTTTTATGCAGAAATCACAGGGAGTACTTAAGGGTTTCCTTTCCCATGAGATACGAAGACAAACCAGATCATTCACTTCCAGAAATGGGATCTGCCGGTACAGCCCTTCTGCAAATATTGATTTTTAATCTCAGCGGCAATGTGCTGCTGAGTGCTAACTGTCAGTGCTAACTATTTTTGTGTGTTGCTAATTTATCTGTTGTATGTAAGATGCAAAATTAGGCAGTCACAAAGATCTGGGAACTTGGGTAACTCAAATTTTTATCTGTAGTCTGATTATCAAGTTGGATAACCCTTGATACTTGTATCTACCGCCATTTTTGTTGTCTAGACACCCCTTAGAGAGGACTTAGGGCCTTAAAGAAGCAAAACCAGGGTTAGACAATAGTGTGTTGAATATGAGCTTTATGTTCCACTGTGCTTGCATGGTTCCTTCTGCTGCATTATCTTCTCTTCCAGCTGGGGTCAACAGGATTTCTTACTGGCCTGCAGATCCTGAAATCAGCTTGCAGAGCGAGGTATCCAATCCAATGAGCACTGAGGATGCAAAGCTGGATGCCAAAGCAGTGGAAAGACTGAAGTCAAACAGCCGTGCTCGTGTATGTGTGTTGCTTCAGCCTTTGGTGTGCTACATGGTGCAGTTTATTGAAGAAACTTCCACCAAGTTTGATTTTATTCAGAAAATAGCAAAATCACAGCCTGACTGTAACACTGACTTTTATACTGCATGTAGGCAAGAGAGAATAAAAGAGTATGAAAGTTTATTTCTAATTTCAAATGAGGAAATACACAAGCAAATATTGATGACAATGGGACTGGAGAACCTCTGTGAAAACCCATACTTCAGCAACCTTAGACAGAATATGAAAGATCTTGTCTTGGTCTTGGCATCAGTGGCTGCGAGCGTGCCTGTCTTTGGATGCTTTGGGTTTTACAGGAGCGGATCCCAGCGAACAAACGAGGCAGAGGATCAGTGTTTGCCCCAGGACGTGGCCAGGCACTGCATGATACAGGCCAGGCTGCTTGCCTATCGGACAGGTGAGTCCTTACTGGGGTGAAGGAATGATCCGTAGGGGGCTCAGCAGTAGAGCAAGTTCCTCGTTTCAGTCTTATTCTTCCAAATACTTCCTTGAGCAAGCTGCTCAATGCCATTCCTACACGTGTGAAATGAGTGCAACAATAATAGTAAAGACTCCTCAGGGGCACACAGTATTGTGTGTGAAAGCTTTCCATGAGGAAATCAGTGCAGGTGTTTCACATACAGTGCTGGCAAACTCTGCCCTGCCAATGTGTCCAACGCCCAACTGATAATAGAACAGAATGACATTTAAATTCTTCAAGCTGCTCTGAGGCTCTTTTTACTGAAGTCTCACAAGATGCTTCTGTTATCAAATAAATGTCAATATTTCAAGCAGATTATGTACTCTTCAGAAAAAAAGCACTGAAATAATATCCTTCAGAAGGACATTAAGTACCATTATATTAAGTCTCCTAGTCCTAATGTTGTTAGTGGAAGTGCTTATATGTCTGGTGGGGATTTTCTTTGCACAGATGCTGGAGTTTTATGTCCAGGTTTCTGGTGTAGAAAGATAGTTATTGATTCTCCCTTGATAGAGATGACTTCTGTTAGCTTCTTTATTCTCTCTGGCTACCAATGCAGGAAAGTGATAAGTTCTTCCAGAGAACAGAAAACTTGGTGGTACTCCATAGAGATGTTTTTGTACTCTAGATATGATAGTTGCTTTTTTTAAACCATTGTAAGCAAACAAATAGTCCATGTACAAAGCTTAAACCATAACTAATCCCCCAACACACCCATCCAAACCCAACCTGTTAAGTCAGGTACCCTCAGCAAATTTTGTCTCCAAAAATTGCAGAAATGACATTTTTTAGATGTAATTCAGAAGTTTCATGGAACCAGTTATGAGTTCTTTGTACAGTTTCCATTATACAGAACAAGATGGAATGACCAAGCTTGAGTACTCTTGGGGCAGCAAAATTCAGGTTTAGCTGTAGTATTAAGCCTGGACTCAGGTCTGGGGTTTGAGCCAACTTTTATTGTACTGCAATGAAATTAAAATAAATAGCAGCTCACACACATATTTAGGTGCTTTACACTATTATATAGGTGCATATAAAGGGAGCAAGAACATAGGATGTTTTCTGTGCTGGTTTAATCAGTCATTATCATCATCTCTTCATCAGTGTCTAATAAATACGCAGAATATAGATGAAGACAGCTTTGATAAAGTACCTTTTTGGCAGGAAAGACCCTCTTTGAGTTACTGCATATGGTAGTGATACTAAGGATGATGGAAATGATTAATGGAAACAGTGTGTTCTGCAATATTAATCAATGGAAGCCTGAAATGTTTTTCTCCTTGATATGCTCAAGATTCTCACCAGTAGCTACTGGGGAAGATTTTCAAGCACCATAAAAGCCATCCAAGTCACATAAGGAAAGCTCTGTACCAGTTTTCCTATGGTGGTGATAGACGACACCACCAAAATCCAATTGTTAAAATTTTGTCTCTGAATTTGGTATAAAATAGGCCTAATTTTTATATGACTTCAGATCAAAGAAGCGTAAACTTAAAGAATAGCAGAAATTAAGTCATTAAATTAATGACTTAATAAGAAGGTTTCTATCAGTTAGCTCTCTCACATTTGTGAACCTGCCCATACATATTCTTGGCATGCATTTTCTTATCCATGTGTTGGTTGCTTCATTTCATTTGTGAACAGATGTACACAGCAAAATCTTAGAATGACTGCCTTGCAGTAAGAACACGCCCAGCTTTTACAGTGGAATCATATGATTTACAAGCTTTTAATCTTTCTGCATTTCTTTCCTCCTGTTCACAAAGCAACAGTAAATGTTATTCCTTACTCTAGGATGTCATATGTTAATGTATAGGTAACTCAGAAGTGCTTTATTTGTTATTTACTCCTAAAATATTATGTATTTTAGAGGATCATAAAACGGGAGTTGGAGCTATTATTTGGGCAGAGGAAAAATCAGTAAGTATTGGAAAAGTTACTTTTTCTTGAACTTACCAATTCATACACTGGATTTGCCTTTGTTATTCTCCTTTAAGTTTATACACTTCTGTTTTTCATGCACACACATGCAGGTTTAGTAACTAAGTTGATTGATTCATTGTAATGCTTTAAGATGAAGGAGAAGTAGAAATTATTTTAGTAACTACAACAGTTACTAAAATAAATGGGAATCCAGATGTAATAGCTCTGGATTTTTAGTGCACCCGCTTCCCCAGTCATTGTCAGTTATTCCAGGTATCCTGGCTACAAGGTGTTGCCACAGCTGCTGATCAGGCAGCATGTGTCCTGCACAGCCCCTCTTTACAGCTCTTTTTAGGAGAGGTCTCAGTGCAATTATAGCCTGATGGTCTCCTGAGGATATTTGTTGCAGTGAAATGCTGTATGGGCTTAAGCACATTCCTTTTTAGATCAAAGCTGTATTTTTCTGTGAATATTGTTACAGTGCTTTTTCCCATCCAAACAGAAAGTTTTTGTTCTTTGTATCTCTGCGTATGCATGTTACCAATCCCAGGAGGCCTCATTCTTCATGCAGCTGCAACATACTCTTAATTTGCTTTTAACACTTCCGTCGTCAGCTGCTTATGGCTATTTTGTTTCTTTTTCTTACTTCAATCGCCAGTTGCCTCTTATCAGCCCACTGGTCACTGAGTCTGTTAAAAGACTGGCAAAACACCATCTCTGGCACATCAGGGATGAACTCCAGCTGTATTTAATCATGTGCATTGTTAAGGAAGGACTAAATCCTTCAGACTTCTTGTCCCTGCTGTCAGTATTACTTGCCAAAAGGAAAGCCTCAAAAGCCTGGTGCAGGTAACAGAGGTGTTACACTTCACCTGTGCAGTTCCTACAGGGCTCAGTGGAGGCACTGTAGCTTCAGACAGGCATGGAGCAGTTGGCAAGAGCTGAGCTGTCTGAGCATGCAAAAGTATGCATTCCACTGTACTTTGACTTAGAACTCAGTTAAAATACCATCCAAATTTGATGCCTTGTTTACTGTTGCAGAGAGGCTGTGATGGAACAGGAGCAATGTATTTTGTAGGCTGTGGTTACAATGCCTTTCCTGTTGGATCTGAATATGCTGATTTTCCACACATGGATGATAAGCAAAAAGATCGGGAAATCAGAAAGTTCAGATACATTATCCATGCGGAGCAGAACGCCCTGACATTCAGGTAATGGGTTTGTTCTCACCACGGAGAAGAATGAGATGGTTTGGAAACAATTCCACAATAAATGCATGTTGTGGTTTAAGCCCAGTGGGGAAGATGCACACCAGGCAGCCTCTTGCTCACTCCCCTGCCCCAGTGGAATGGGAAGAAGAATCAAAAGTAAAACTTGTAGGTTGAGACAAGAACAGTTTAATTGAAGCAAAATTTATTAATAATAGTAGATGATAATAAAAATGAAACCCAAGGTAAAAACAAGTAATGCACAATACAATTGCTCACCAGCCACTGATCAATGCCCTACCCTATCACCAAACTCTGATCAATGTCCCTTCTAGGTAACTCCCCCAGTTGATATACTGGGAGTGACTCTATCATGGAATATCCTTTGGTCCAGTTTGGGTCACCGTTCCTGCCTCTTGTGCAGCTCCTCACTGCCAGAATATGAATCAAAGCACTTGATTCAGAGTAAGCATTACTTAGCAACAACTAAAACATCAGTCTGTTTTCAACATTATTCTCATACTAAATCCAAAGGACAGCACTGCACCAGCTGCTGAGAAGAAATTAATTGTATTCCAGCCCAAACTAGGACAATGTATGATGTCACTGTGATGAACTGTGGATTGCAATCACAGTCTTTTTTATGCCTGTGTGTAGAATTTGGATGTATATTGGCACAGTCAGCTCCTAGGGTTTCTTGAGATTTCTTATATGAACTTGGGTTTTAAAGGATATTGGCTCCTTCAGTTATCCTTCAGATACAAACCACTGGCTCTGGTTCTTGCTAGACCAAAATGAGGAAGTGTGGCAGTTGGTGAAGCTTCCAACAATAATAGGTGTGGAGACATGGGATGGGTGTTGTTCACAGATAGTGATACCAAGCCAGATTCCATTGTGTACTTGTGCACTTGATTAGGAATAAGTTGCTTCTGAGAGTAAATAACACTTCTTTGCTTGCTTTTTGAGGCATCAAATTTGTAACAATTGAAAACTACCAAGATACAAACTCTGAAATTCTGTTTTCTGACTGCTTGTAGGTGTCGAGAAATAAAGCCAGATGAGAGAAGCATGATATTTGTAACAAAATGTCCATGTGATGAATGTGTCCCTTTAATTAAAGGAGCTGGTATCAAGCAGATCTATGCAGGAGATGATGATGCTGGAAAAAAGAAAGCAGATATATCTTATATGAAGTTTGATGAACTTGAGGGTGTAAGCAAATTTACAGTAAGTGTCTAAATGCACTGTATTCTAAAAACTGGGGGCAGCATTGGTGGGAGAGTAGAGTGAGCAGTCATCTGCAGCCAGCACAGAGGAGTGCTGTGCTGTTTAGTCAGGTGAGTGGAATTGAGAGGTTGCTCTGTCACAGTTCTGGGGAGCACTGCTGTGCCATGTGCCAGAGGATGGGGCAAGACCCTCTCTTTATCTACATGGAGGATTTCCCTCTAACTCACTGTTGTTGGAGGTGGTCTCTCCACATGGTGAAGTTCTGTCTGAGCCTCCCCTGTCACAGCATGACAGCTGGTTTCAGAGGTTGCTGTGTGATTTTGTTGATCCTTCCAGCAGCTCCCAAAAGAGCTGTGGTGGGTTTCAAATGTGGCCAAGTGCACCTGCAGTCAGGGCAGTCTCCATGACAGACTGCAGCACTGTAGGTGTGAGCAGCTTTAACATCTGCATGCTGTAATAGTCATTTGTCCTCAAAGCAAGAGGGTTCAAGAGGGAGTCCTTGATTCCCCACCTCACAGGTCATGCCTTTCAGTGAAGGCCTGTAGTGTACTTTTCCTGTCGCACTTAGCTCCTTATTCTGTCTTCTGGAATAAGTAAACATTTTCTTCTTGTTTTATCAGTGGCAGTTAAGTCCATTGCACACTAATGCACTTGAATTCCATGACCCTACAGCCAGGGAAAGTAAGTATTTTTTTCATTAATTCATTTTATGACTGCAATCAATAAGTGAGATCACATTTTAAACTAACCTGATTCCCTCTGAGATTGTTTTGTCTTAGTCTTGATTTCAGTGAGTTAAATTTTGCTATGAAACATTTTCTGAGGTTTTTGAATAGATGAGCTGTTATAGTAATAACTAACTGTAATAGGTGAACTAACTTGTAACAAAATGCTTGTCATTGACACACATTGCAAAATCTAGCAATGCTACTGTGAAGGTCAGCAACATGCTGTTTGGCACGTAGATAATTTTAGACTGCTTTATCATGTTTTAACTTTTGTTCTAGAAAGACTTTTTAGATTGTGTTCTATAAAGAGTATCATTATTTTTCAAGATAAATTGGACTGGACTCCTTAGAGTCACAAAATCCTTGTTGACACACACCCCTGTAGCAAGGGACCTGTCATCTTTTCAAAACAGAGTTTAGATAAGTCTTACTTTGAAGCCTTTTTGTGCTACAAAACAGACCCATCACAGGCATCTGCTGTCAGCTACCAATCATTAAAATGTTACTCATCCAGAGGGGAAAACAACATGGAAAATGGCAGCTAAATAACTTTTGTGCTTCAGGCTTGAACATGCAGTGTAAAGATGCATTGAGTACTGTGTCAGGAGTGTAAGACAGACTGAAGGTAGTTTTTATGGCACACAAATAGCCACATACTCTGAGCAAATTCCTATCATGTACTGAGATATATTAGTGGAGAAGGTGTTTTGTTAGCTACTTCCTTGTGGGCTGGGGGAAGGAGGGAGGGAAGGGCTCAGAGTAGTGTTTATGGCATTAGTGATCACTGCAAAACGTTAGGGCTTGTTTGTCCCTCTCTCTCTTAATGACCCAGCTGGAGAAAGATTATTCCTGGGGTACTTTGTTTGACAGCTTTTAACAGGGCTCATTTCTCTTACAATTTTCTTTAATGTGGTGTGCCTGCATTTTCAATACTGCACTGGTTTAAGTTCCTCTCTTTCCTTGGTGTATTCCTGTTAGCTAATGATTATTGCATGTTCCTCTGTAAGGAGAAGAAGACAATCTCCACCCCATTCCCCACCCCCAGTGTTACTCCAGTGTCCCTGTCCATGCTGAGTATTGGCTATGCTTGCTGTTGTATTAATGGTCCATGCATGTTTTTTTCTTTAGATGGGGTCCAGAAAACAAAATCGCTGGATGACCAGCAGCACCAAAGCAAGAAACTGTGTCTTGGTCATTACTGAATAATTAAGCACTTCCTGCAGTCTTGCTTCGTACTTTTTATAATACAGCCTGTTTGCACTTTCAAATAAGGAAGAGTTTTATTTATTGTTTGGAAAGTGAATTTTAGAATAAGTTTATTTATGATGTCTTAAATGTTTTACAGCGTTACCTGAAGGTCTTTTTAATTTAGAAGCTCCTGGCAAAAAAATGCTGCTTGTATTTTCTGTGAAAGTAACTGGGTGGCTGATCATTTTTAACACATTAAAAAAGAAAACTGAAAGTTCATTGGTGGTAGATCAGAGTAACAATAAAATGGTGTCTTATTTGCTTGTGGTATGGATTGAGGGAATGGATTTATAAGTTCTGGGCTAGAAAATGGCAGAAATAAGCTGTACTTCTTCAAATACAGTCATCAAGGGAATCTTCTAGGAAATGGTAGGTAAATAATCACCAGCAACTCTCTCCCTTCTTGAAAGTGGCTTTTGCTTCTGAGTCTGCTTCTCAGTATAATGGACACAAAACCATTGGGATAGCAGTCATTGCTAGCTAAATGGTTTGGAGACCAATCTTGTCTCTCATACACACTTCTACCATACAGCAGAGCTGCTTAGTTTTCTGGTACTTGCCTTGCTGCTCCGTGTGCTTCCTCACATGTAGTCCATCTGAATTAATGAAGACTAAAATTAGCTTTTCTTTTTCTCAGTTTCTGGAGGCAGGCATAAAAGCATTTTACTGTATGTATCTCACTGGCACATACCTGTGAAGATTGCTAGTGTTGAGGTTTTGTTAATCTTCAGTGACAGGCTCCTAGGACTACAGGAGCTAATAAACCATCAGTGTCCTGTTGTGTCTTAGATAGGATGATCTGTACCAGTGAAATAGCCCAAATCTTTTCAGGTGCTTTTCTCTTGGATGACTGCGCTACAAGGGTGACATTGAAACAGCCCCTGGAACTGCAGTCTAGTGTGGCTAGTTTTGAAGGGCCAAGTAATGCATAACCAGAACAAAGAGTTGTACCCAGAATCTTTTGATTCCCATCTGTTTCCTGCTTTGAATCTGACCTCGAACTGTTTGTTTTAGCAGATGTCCCAAGACTTTCTGTTCACTCCTCTGCTGAGCTCTCCAGTGCAAATGCTTTAAATCTTTTTCTGTTCTTGCTGGTAGGATATGTAAACAGCCCTTTCCCAGTTCTTTCATGCATCTTGTCTTTGCTGCCCTTCCTAAAGTCCTGGAAGGAGAATCATGTCCTAAGATGCATCTGTAGATTCTTTTTGTTTCTTTTAGGTTTTGGAGAAGCTTGGAACTGCATAGCAGGACTGTGACTGGATAGCATACACTGTCCAAATTAGAATAAAAAGTGTGCTGTAGTCCACCCACTGAAATCTTCTTGTTTCCATAATCCATTGGCAATGGTCATCTACTTGAAGTAGAAGCAAGGAAAAAACAGGGCCAGTTTTAAGGCCCCTTCAAGTTTTATACTGATCAGTTTGCTGGTATCAAAATCAGTAAAATCTGTATCTTGATAGGAACAGCTGAAATTGAAAAGTCCCTTAAACCTCATAGGTGGCCTGGGTACACAGAGAAGTAAATGAAGTCAAATATCACACACATGAAATAACTACAGTGAATGCTGCTGCTAGTCTCTGCTTCAAGAGGAGTTAAGATTCTACCTTTACTTTTATTTACTTTTTTTAAAAAGAAGATTTTTTTACAAAACTTTCTGTGAAACTTGTAATCCTTTGTAAGGCTGAAGGCTTGGAAGCCTGGCTTTATTTCTGTCTTACTACATTCTACAGAATCTTCCAGAGGCTGAGAAATTTCTCTAGGCTCTGATCGTCAGTATAACCCTACCTTAATTTTTACTGGAATTACGAAGTAGGGACTTTATCTTGACCAACAGGAGCAATGCAAATGGGGTTCCTCTCTCAGCCTATGGACTCTGTAGGTGCTGCTCAGCTTGTCTGCTTACCAGGGAGAGCTACAGAATACTGGACATCTCCTTCAGTGCTTATTTTGCAAATCAACTCTAGGATGTTTGTTTCTTACATAAAAACTGCAAGGTATTTACTCAAGAAATGTAAAAGTTATATATTTTATACATTGTATGAAATTCGCATATGCATTTAGAGACTCATTCATTTCAGAACAATCATTTCAATTGCAGGTATTAACTATCAGTAATAATTTGGCCTTCTGACTGAGAATTACAGAAATTCTCTGTTAACTGTCTGCCTTACAGCAAAACATGCTTCCTGCTAATAAATTACTCTGACAGTAAGTACTGAAGTGTATTTTTAAATGCTTTGGGTTATTAGGAACTTTACAGAGTGCTTTGGAATGTTCACACTCCTTACAGGCCTTCCTCTGCTCTGCCTGAAGAATTTGTCTCAAATGAGACTGTGCCTCCTGTGAGCCCTGGGAAAGTGCTGGGATCTCATTCCTTGGCCCATGAGGATTAATTTCCTCTTCCTTGGGAGAATGGGAACTGCATTCGGGAGCACTGCAAGCTGCCACCTCCATGGCCTGTTTCTTGGTTGGAGAGGATCAAAGTGGACGAAGCTTTGACCATCCAACAGTAAAACTGGTTCCTGTCTCACCTCCTGCCTTGCTGCCCTGCATTGCATGTGTGGGCATCCCCAGGGGCCCCGGTTCCCAGTCCCCACAGAGCAGAGCAGGATGCTGCGGTGACGGGGCCGCAGTCCGAGGCCGAGGACAGTGCCTGTCCCCAGTGCAGCTGTAGGGCAGCGAGGCTGAACCATCAAGTGGGTGATGCTGGGGCTCTGGCCCACCAGGGGTTTCACATCCACCTGGTTCCAGCCCAGGCATTTGGACTGAAGGCCCAAGAGCCAGTGGAGTGTATTACAGCTATTCCTACAGTTTTCCTGTTCAGCTGAAAGGAATCCACTCAATGCCCTCCAAGACTGGCTCATGTTGCAGAGCCACATACCGTATGTGGGGACAGATGGGAGATGCCTTTCAGAAGTGCTCTTGAACTGAAATGTCACTGTAGATCACAGTGAGCAGTCAGTGGGACGCAGCCAGGCTGGCAAAGGGACAGGCTTCCCAGAGCCATATTTAATGTGGGGACTACTCTGAAAAGCTTTGTAGTCCTCTAAATAGGTTTTTTGTTTCAGCCATTGTGCCTGCAAACCAGACTCCAAATATCTGGCTTTAATTTCTTGGATCCAGTAAGTTACATTGCTTGGAGAATAGGAATGCAAAGAAGGCTGATGGTATGTGCTGATTTCAAATAGATCTGGGTTACAGTTGTGTTGGGTTAGTGTGGCAGGATTTTGGTCATGGGTGGCTTCTGGGGTTGGTTCTGTGAGATGCTTCCAGAAGTTTTACCCATATCTGACATCCAATGCCAGCCATCTCCAGGATGGATGAATCTCTGGCCAAGGCCAAGCCCAGCAGCCACCATGGTGGTGCCATGGGATAATAGATTTAAGAAGTGAAGAAAAGCTGCACCATTGCAGCCAGAGAGAGGAGTGGGAATATGTGAGAGGAGCAACTCTGCAGACACCGAGGTCAGTGGAGAAGGAGAGGCAGGAGGTGCTCCGGGCACAGGAGCAGAGATTCCCCTGCAGCCCCTGGTGCAGAGCATGGGGAGGCAGCTGAGCCCCTGCAGCCCAGGGAGGTCCATAAGGAAGCCTGTATTCCCCTGCATCCCAGGTAAGTCCATAGGGCAGCCTGCATTCCCCTGCAGCCCAGGGAGGTCTGTAAGGGAGCCTGTACCCCCTGCAGCCCAGGGAGGTCCATAGTCAGCCTGTATCCCCCTGCAGCCCAGAGGGGTCCATAGTCAGCCTGGATCCCCTTGCAGCCCAGGGAGGTCCATAGTCAGCCTGGATCCCCCTGCAGCCCCTGGTGCAGGAGGTCCATAGGGCAGCCTGGATGCCCCTGCAGCCCAGGGAGAACTCCATGCTGGAGCAGGTGCCTGCCAAAGGAGGCTGTGACCCCATGGGAAGCCCGTCCTGAGGGGGCTCCTGGCAGCATCTGTGGGAAGTCAGTGGAGAGGAGCCCCTCTGGAGCAGGTTTGCTGGCAGGACTTGTGACCCACATTGGAGCAGTTCATGAAGAACTGCAGCCCGAGGGAAGGATGCATGTTGGAGAAGTTCATGGAGGACTTTCGCCCGTGGGAGGGACCCCAGGGTGGAACAGGGGAAGAGTGTGAGGGGTCCCCTCCCTGAGGGCGAAGGAGCGGCGGAGACAAAAGTGTGGTGAGTTACCACAGTTCCCATTCCTCTTCCCCGAGTGCTGGTGGAGGGGAGGAGGTAGAAAATTCGGGAATGCAGTTGAGCCCAGGAAGAAGAGAGGAGTAAAGGGGAATTGTTCTAAGATACCTTTATTTCTCATTACCCTGCTCAGATTTGATTGGCAATAAATTAAATTAATTTCCTCAGCGCGGCCGCCCCCGGCAGCCGGCGAAGGAAGGCCGGGAGAGGGCGCTGGTGGCGGGGAAATGCCCGGGGAGGCCGCGGAGAGCGGGACCCAGGGAGTGCCGGGCTCCACAGGGATGCTGGCACTCGCGGCGGGCCTCTGCCGCTCAAGAGCCGCTCCAGCTCTCGTCTGCACACAAAATTTGTATTGCATTATTTACATATATTATATTAGTGCAGCAAATGTCTTAGGGCTGGGTGTGTAAAGATAGGGAGGCCACACTCTTTCCAGTGGATCCCAGTGACAGGAGCAATGGGTACTCACGAAGCACAGGGAGTTCCATCTGAATATGAGGAAAAAATTCTCTATTGCATGGGTGACAGAGCACTGGAACAGACTGCCCAGATAGGCTGTGGAGTCTGCTTCCCTGGAGACACTCAAAACCCACCTTGGTGCAATCCTCTGCAGCCTGTTTCTGCTCTAGCAGAGGGGCTGGACAGGGTGGTCTCCAGAGGTCCCCTCCAACCCCAACCACTCCGTGATTCTGTGATTGTGACCAGTACCCAGAGAGTCCTGCTGCTGCAGACAGAAGAAGACAAAGGTGCGCTGATGGTCATGATAAACATCAGAACACTCGAGGCAGCTCTAAGGTCATAAATGGGAAGAGGAAAAATTGTGGCTGGCACATCTGCTGTGTAGATAAAGGGCCTTCTTGCTTGACGTGCAGCAGCACAGGCTTCACCATGCTTGGGCTGGGAACAGACATGCAGAGGAAAATGCTGAGCATGGTTTTTTCCCTGGGGTATATTGCAGTGTGACATTTATCTTCTGCACCCCAAGTATCAGCTGTTTGTACAGGAAATTTTCCACTTTGATTTCCCAGGAAGCCAGGCTCTGCCTCAGGACTGGGTGGTTTCCTGTAACTACAGGATCATTGTTGGAGGGATGGGGTCTGTTCCAGCTTCACCATGTTCCTCAGTGGCACAAGGCAGGTATACTTAAAAACTAAGCCTGACTTTTTCCTCCTTCACCCTCATTGCTCAACTCTCTGTACTTTGGCTCCAGTGAGGTCACCTCACTGCTTTGCCAGTAAATTTTCCACCAGGGCAGTTAAATTTCTATCTTGGAGGAAAAACAAGAGGTTGGAGAAATGTGGGGAAACCATGAAGCACTCGGACAATAACTTCAACAAAAGCCAGGCCTCTGGGACGTGTCACACAAATGCCAGCACAGACACATTTCCTCCTCCCCAATGTTATTTCAGAACTACCTGAAAGACATATGTAAGATAGTGCGAATGCCAGTGCATTCACTTTCACTTAGTCTTTCATTCCTGTTGTGAGGCAAGACAGATTTAGCTAGAGAAAACAAAAGCCAGCAGGAATCAGAGGAGCTTAACTGCATGGCTAGAAGTTGTGTGTATTAGCAGGAGAGCTGGGTCTTTTGTTGGAATGAACATATGTCTCTCCTCCCTCTGCAATGCCTGCTGTCCCCTGGGACGTCCTGCTTTCTTGCCTGTTAGTCCCCAGTGTCACTTTCCTTTGAGCCTTTGACAGGAAGGCTGTCAGCCCACAGCAAGAACCTGCTCTGTGCTATGAGCTAATTGTGGCTCTGCCCTTGACGTTCCTTGGGGCACAAGGCGAGTTCATCTGTGGATATAAAAGTTCCCCCACACCCAGTTTTAAAATGGGGAGGAGATGCCTTTCTCCACTTCCCCCATGGGATTTTGAGAGCCCTGCTCCTTGCAGGCTCCCGCTTGTCCCGGCACACAGAGCCTGTTGGGCATCTGACCATCTGCCCGAGCAAAGGCCGGCTTTGTTTGCTCCCCGCTGGCTGCCGGGGCAGGGCTGTGCCGGGTGTGCCAAACAGCCAGCCCTGGCTGCGTGTTTGCACAAACAGATGCAGCGGGCTCTGCTTTGACAAGGGTATTTTTAAATCCGCTCCAAACGCTTGTCAAGCCAGCTGTTCTACAAGGGAGTTGAAGGGCACTGCCAAAGCTGAGCGCCAGTAGAGACAACGTACCCAGCAATTTGGAAATAAAGGACCTCTATTCATAAGAGTTGAGTAAGGCACTTCATGGCCCCAAAGACAAGGTGCTGTCTTCTCCATGCTCTCAGAAGGAATAACTCTATTCACTGGCATAGTGGTAGCTCTTCCCAGGAGAGCTGCTTTGGGGATTTGGGTGGGTTTTGTTTCTTTAACTGTGAGGAGCTGGGCTATGATGCCATGGCTGGGCTGGTGTCTGTCATGCAACCAAAAAACTGCTCCAACCTGTCACCTTGGTAGTCAGGTGCTGGTTGTGTCCAACTACTTGTCAAACTCAACATGCTGGAGGTGTTGTCTGCTGGCACAGTGTGGCAGTTAAAATACATGGGTTACATTTTTGGCTATGGGACAATGACATTTGGAAATTCCATTCCCAAATCTGTGCTTGGGGGAGAGAGTGGCTCTGAAGAAAAGCACACCATATCCCATGGCCCTGTGGGCATCAATACCAACGTGCAGACCTGAGCGTACACCAAGGGAGGGAGGAGGTTGAGACACGTGGGACACCTGGCCATGCCTGCTGTGCCGTGCCACAGCAGGGCTCTGCAGGGCAGCACGGGGCTTTCCTGGGCCAGTGCTCAGCAGCAAAGCCCTGCCAGCAGCTGCCAGTGCCCGTAGGGCAAAGGAAACAGCCACAGGGCTCTTGTAGCAGTGGTGAGGGTGCAAGGCACGACGGTGTGTCACAGGATGTGCTGGCACCCCACCCGTCCCTGTCCCCAGTGCCCCGGCATTACTGAGCTGGGTGGGGGGAGCTGCTGGCCATGGCTGGGCCATGGCTGGTGCTACACCCCTGGCACAGGCTGTCCTGTGCTGCTACTCAATGTGACACAGCCTGAGGTGGGAAAGGTAATTTTTACCCCCTCTCAAGCAATGCCATAGGAAGGGGGTGGGTTGTTTGATTGTTTTTCCTCCTCTCACATTCCTGGAAAGAGAGGCCAGCTCAAGGCAGGCGCTGTGGAGCAGGACCATGAGTCAGGAGGGTTGGGCTCACCGCCTGCCTCTCCTTGGGGTTTCTGGGGAGCTGGGCCAAGTCACAGCCCTGTGAGACACTTGGCTTAGAGCTGAACCACATGGCCAAAACTGCTAACTTTGTTTTGGGTTTCTCCTTAGCCTGATCCCACGTTGCCTGCCCAGCACCAACTGTGCTCAGAGCTGGCTTGGGCTGCTGGTACCTTGTGGCCTTACACATCAGACCCTGAGGGACTGGAGACTTTGCTGGAGGCAAGGCTTCCCTTCAGCATAGGCCGGGATGGCAATTCCTTCTCCTCCCCAGGCCACAGCAGCTCTTGCTCACAGGATTGCCTCTCACCATGGGGCAGAAGCTCCCACTGGATGCTCTGGGACACCTTACACTCAGTCCATGAAAACCTGCATCTTTGTGCAAGAACACTTAGTCAAGGAGTGGGAGAGTTACATACAATCCCTTTTATGTCATAGGGACCAAAACCTATATCCTCTCTGCCTCAACTTTCACTGCCAGGCATAAGATGTTCTGCAGAAAGGCGCTTTCTGCCAAAATGTTGAAGTGCTACTGCTTCAGAAAGAGAAATGAAGCATTTGTTGGCCCAGAGAAAAAGCTTCTCTACTGACCAAACACCACTGCATCCCTTGGAGAGAGGCCTGGGTTCTCTCAGCCCTGCTCCAATTTCACAAGCAAGAGCAAAGCACATGCTAGAGAACAAATGGGATCTGGATCTCCTCTCCCTCTTGTGAGTGCTGTTATCATTAGATAACAGCAGAGGCCTAAGTCATTCTTTCCTTCTCATCTGATCTTGTCTCTGGAGAATGCAGATTAAGAGGCTCAAGCGGTCTTAACGCCCACATTTGTGGAAGGCCAGAGTCCTTGGCCTCTCTCGGGTTCACACCTGCTGCTGTACACACCAGGACACTCTGGGGAGCCTGTAATCAGATTTTCCTGATTTCAGCACAAGCTGCCCAAATCCCATGACAGAAGCTTATGGTTCAAAGATTCCTGGCACTCTGCTGTATCAAATAAGGTTTGACATTGCAGCATCCTACATCGTATGTCGGCAGAGATTTCATCATGTGATCCAAACCCCCTGAATGCTGTGTGCAGAATGGAATGGAGAGGCTTCCTCCAGCTTCTTTATCTTTTCAGTTTACAGTCTTCTCTGCTGCCTTCACTCTGATGAACCACGTCCTGAAATCACACAGCTCCCTCAGATAGTAATTTCTGATAAACTCTGAGTTCCTGGTGGGAGCACTCCCTTAGGCAGGAGAACCACCTTGACTGAATTCACCAAAGGAAATTGGGAGTTCTGTCATTATTTCAAAGTCACATTAGAAAAGACTTCATTTTCATTTACTTATTGCTGTGTCCCCACCTGCTGTGAAATATTACTATGGTGCTTAATTTCATCTTCACCAATTTTTATGCTTTTTATTCTTTCAAAAATCTAAGCAAGTTGAGCTTGGGGAAGACTCTACTTTGAGATGGGTTGTGTGATCTACTGCAGGACCAGCTTCTGGTAAGACAAGCTGCAAGGGCCCTGGCATGTGTTGTTTTACCCGTAAGACCTCTTCTTCCCCTCCCCTTTGCAGACACACACAGAGATCCCCTTTTTCACAAGCTCTCCTTACCACCTGCTTTCTCATGTGGTACAAAGCCTCTTTGCCCTGGAAAAGGCTTCCTTTGCAGGGCCAGAGCACATCTCCTGTTGGCCTGACACCTCTCTGCCCATGCAGACACCAGGGTGGAGCCTCACTCCTTGTGTTACCATCAGGTTTGCATCTCTTCAAGTGCTCCTCTGCGTCCAGACCATGCAGACAAAGCACTGCCAGTGTGACCCCTCACAGACTCTCTGGGCACCTCTGTGTGGGTCACGCTCCCTGCGTCAAGGGCAGGCATTCCCCAGCAACACACCATGAGACACTTTTTCCTAGCACGGGCTGGAAGCCCAATGTTCTCATGTGACTCCAGAGGCTGAGGCAATGGACACGTGTCTCTGTGTTAATCCAGCCCTGGAGACCAGCCCCACCCCAGGAGCTCAGAACACAGCCAAGCACCCTTTGGATTCAGGCTCCAGATCTCAGAGGATCAGACTTAAATGACTGGCTCCAAGCACTGTGATTCCAGAGAAGCTCCCTTATGGACCTGCAAGTGACCACTGCCAGCAAGCACCACCTGCAGGCAGGGGCTGAGGCTCATGGCCAGGCCAAGCTGGGCTGGGGTTGCCAGACCCCTGCCAGCCAGGGCTGCAGACCTGATGCTTCAGAGAGCATTGGCTTCGAAGACAGTGCTCATCCCTCTCCATCTGCTGAAACAAGCTGACAAAGGAGAGAAGGAATTTAGCACTATATGGAATCTGGCTGTCCTGAAAGGCAAGAGAGAAAAAAACCCAGAGACAGAAATAGAGTGATCAGTAATCATGCCTTTAATAGCTTGTAAATTTTTTTTTTTAATTCCAGGCAACTAAGATGTACGTTTGTTGTGTGTGTCTGATATCTGAAAAAAACCAAGACCACAATCAATTCTGTTTCTTCCCTTTTCTAAACCACATAAATTAAAGTATCACTCACCTCAATATACAACAGTTTAATGAAAGAAAAGGGCTTGTTCTGTTTTTACAATTCAGTGTCACCTGTTACCTGAAGCATTAGATAGAGTTTTAGCTAGAGAACTTTCTTACAGCAAATAGGAAAACTCAGAACTTAGGCTGTCCAGAAAAATTCAAGAAATTTCCACTCCCTGCTTTCAAACTCCACTTCCTACTAAAGCATCAGAATAACATTTTCCTGTTAGAAAACAAAAGACCCCAAAAACTCTTCAAAAACACCAGGGAAACAGTCTGTACCATAGAGCTTATTAAACTCAAAACATTTATGGTGCAACAACCTCCTCTTCCACAACTTTAACACTGAACCTGAATTCAGGTCAGGATGAACAAGGGCAGAAAATGCCAAACTACAGGTGGCCTTTGGTGCCTGTTGCTGCTCAGTGGCCTCCCAGGCTCAGTATCCAGTAAATGCTCTCAGCTGTGGCAGCACCTGCAGGCTCAGGGACCTCAGCCCACGCAGTAAATCTGGCTGAGGCCTTTTCATGATTGCCTTACTGAACTTAGCTCAACCCCGCCTCACACAGCCAGGACTGGAATTTATATGGAAAGACTCTAGGGACCCTCCTCTCACTCTGATGCTGAGGCTCAGCCCTTGTCACAATTCAGCCAAGCAGCTCTGGCTGCCACCCAGTATTCTTGACCGTGGATGGTTTCTGTAGGTTAGGATCACTTTATCAGCAATACAGCATGGCCTTTGATGGAGGGGTGTTGCCCTTGCCTTTTCCCATTACGGGGCACGTGAGCACTGTGTCCATGGGGCTGCTCCTCATGAGACTGCAGGGAGCTGGTAGGAAAAGCCTGTGCTCTAGCACAAGATAGATCACACACAGGGAAATGGGAGTTAGGCAGAAACAGTTCAGATGGCTGATATATCCATCCATTCCCTAGCACTGAATAGAAAACCTCTGATCTAGGGGTAGGGGGAAAGGATGAAAGAACACAAAATGAAGCAAAAACGTGACCTTTACTGCTTTTTCATCTTCCATTGTTTTGACTAAAGAACCTGACCTATAAGTGCAGCTAACTCCAGAGACCAATGTACTCTTTCACAGTCTTGTGTGTGTGCAGCGCTAGAACCAAGTCACAACTACAGGTGTGAAGGAACAATGTCACAGTCCTCAGGAGACCTGCTCTGTGCACTTGCCAGTGCTTGAGTTTGCTGATAGAGTTAAGCAAAGAGGTTCATTCTTCTTGAGCACAAAAACTTCAAACCAGCTTCTATTACAGAGAGATTCTAAACTGACATAAATAATTATAATCTTGATTAAAAATAATATATTATTCTAGATTTTTTGGTTTTTTAGTTCTCATGTAAAACCCCTATACTCTTGACATCTAGGAACAAAGACAAAATAAAAACCAGGCACTTGCTGTGCCTTCTCAAGCACTATTGTGGTGTTTAAGGGACACAGAGGAACTTGTCAACTGGATTAATGCCTACAGTGGAAAACAAGAGGTGTCCTTCATGCCGTTGGCTTTTTCAAGTCTCGGATTTGCTTAATCAGGTAGTTCTTCTCATCAGTGAATTGTTCGTCGTCCGTCCTTTCTTTCTGGAAATTGCTCAGAAACTCAATTAGCTTGGGTTGGTTTTTCAACAGGATCTCCACAATAGGCTGTGTTTTGTTTGGACTGGCCACAAAAACCTAACATGCAAACAAAATCAGGCACAGAGAGACAGCAAGGGGGTGGGGACAGAGAGAGAGAGAGAGAGAGAGATAGAGGAACATCAGTCACAACATCCCCACAAGTTACAGGCAGATCCTCTACTGCTACACACCTTGTTCCAGGGCAGAGAGGAGTTCAAACATGTTGGTTCCACAGCAAACTGAAGCAAAACTATGCCTGTGCGTGGTATCATTTCCCTTTCACTTTGCTCTTTGGTGATAAAAGCTTTTGACTGTAAATCCAGCTGTTGAGAGGGAGCTATCAATCCTTAGCCTCTTCCCACCCACAAGACAAATACACAGAAATTAATTATCAGGAGAACGGAAAAGCTTTGTGTCAGTATTGATATCATTTCCGTATTAAACCAGGCCTAAAATTAGACTTGCCAGCTTTGTTTTGGTTTGGAAAATTATGTCAGAGGCCTCACTTCCCTCTGCCTAATCCATTCATGGGAGCATGGAAACCTACAGCAGCAGGAGCAGGAGGATTGTGGTGTGTCCAGCACCTTTGTAGTCCTTGCTGACCAGAGGAGGGTGGCATTGCAGGATGGTGAGGTGAGACACAGATACTCACCTGGCACAGCCAGCCCAGCACTGTGGCTTACTGGCCTTCTTCAATGCTCTGATTTTTCCTACTATAATCACTAAAGCTGCAGCTCTGAACATGACCCCTCATGCCACAGTGCCGTTCCTTTAACATTTTCTCTGGGTTAAGTGCAAAGCTAAGGTTGGTTGCAAAGGCCAACAGTGAAAGGCTCTTTCAGGGACCCCGGGATGGCACAGAGATGGGGCTCTCTTTCCTGGATGTGGGTCAGGAGGGGCAGGTGGGGCGTGGGGCTCACAGTGGGAGCACACATGCAGCGCCCCGGCCGCCCCGGGAGCAGCTCCCACATCTGGCTGGCTCCGAGGTTTCCATGGCTGGGCAACAAACACCACCCGAGCGCTTGTGCAACGACAGAAATAACTCCAGTTAGTCTCTGCCCCATGAGAAGAAATTAAGGATGGACAGAGCTGGAAATCATCCAGTTTCCCTCCAAGCCTGTCCAAAGCAGAATGAAAACAAACATCTGCTGACAGCACAGAATGGCATGTTGTCCTGCTGAGCACAGGCAGCACCACCGCTGGCTCCCGGTATGGGGCTCTTCTGCAGGTCCTTTTGTCTCCCCTGAGACTGAGCCCACAGGAAAACCTGGGCCACATCCAGCTGCTCAGGGAGGAGCTGTGACACCTGATGAGAATCACACACACTCTGTCCTGGGGGGCTGTGCTAAGACAACACCTGGTAGAGGCTGGGGCAGGGCTTAGGCTGCACCCACCGCTAGGCCTCATACTCCAAAATCAGAGGATGTTATACAAGTGGTGGGGAAAGTGCCACATCAGGGGAACATGTGGAAGGAGTGGGGTTCAACACACACCAACAGTATCCCACTGAGAACTTCTGCCCAAACAGGAAACTAGAAGTACTTTTTCATTTCACAAAGGTGAGACAAAGCATCTGCTCTTAAACCCTGGCATCCTGATGCTAGAGTAATCTTAATCTGTGTCTATGTTTTTGTCTCCCCTGGATCCCTCCTCCTCAGGCTTCTCCTAGAAGTCCCTGCTTCGAAGTACTTTGCCCTTTGCTGTGCAGGAAGAGCTGTAACCTCTGCCATGCTGGGTGAACACTTCCCAAGTGCACTACAAAGTTTTCCTTGATCTGGTGTCCAGGCCATGGTCCCAGTGACAATACACTATCTACAGTTATTCACAAAGGCCTCCACCTTGCCCTTGTCTAATTTCCCTGAGCTATCATCTTAAATGATTCCCACTTGCTACCTAAAACTTCTCAAGTCCAGCACTAACAGCCTCCAAGGATCCTTTTTGAGCAGCCCCTTTCCTGCACAATGCCCAAAGTACTCACAGGGCAGCCTCCTACCAGGGGCACATCTGCCTGGGATGTTGCTGTGAACTGGGATGGCCAGTTCACAGCAACAGCTGCAGCATCTGAAAGCAGCATCTCCTCCTTTGCAAATAACTTTGATACACTGCTATTGATGCATTGGTTCCCCTCAGACTGGGACAAAAAGGGTTTGGGGATGTAAATATGGACGTGCTTTACAGCTTTCCACTCTTGCTTTATCTACACGAATCTTGAGATCTCCTGAGCATGGACATGTGGCTCTGGATGAGGCTGCAGCACTTCATGCTCTCAGCTGGAGCAGGCCCAGGATGCAGCTCCCTGTGTGCTGACCTACAGCAGGTGATCATGGTGATGGAAGCTGGATACTTCCAGGAGTTGGACTATGATAAGCCCCCAGTCATCTGGATGAGCTGCCATGGGGAAAAGCAGGATGTAAACCTACAGGCAGGGATTTACAGATCTTCATAAGAAATTTTTATTTTGGAGTTCAGTTCACCCTGGGTGATGAGGAGAAGAAGCTGTGAGATACACTGGCAAGACCCACATGCTCAGAAATCATGTGATGACAATGCAAATGGAAGCCATCAAAGAAGGCCTGGCCTTGAAGTGCTGAACATCTTCCTTCAATGAATATTAGGCCTCCCTAATATTTCTCTGAAGGGTGACTCTCAAAATGAAGAAGTATAAATAATTCTTGTTGTAAAAGCTCTCTGCTCTGCAAACAGGACTGGAAGGTAGGTGGTAAACCTAGTAAGTAGTATTTCATATTGGACCCACCACTGGTATTACCATAGCAAATAATAAATAACTTAGTTTCATAGAAGCCATCACATCCTGTTTATCTTCCTGCTCAACTATTTATAGATTACAATCTTCCCCTTGCAAAACTGGCAAAGTGAACATTCAAACAAAGATCATCTCAGCTGCCAGTCTTGCTCAGTGTCAACAGGGACTAGTAAAGAGAGAATGCTCAAGGACCAGAAAATTCCTGAAATGTTATTCAATACTTTGGCTAAGCAAACAAAATCAATTCTGTCAGTATCAACTGACCAGTTTCACAGAGCCCAGGAGCAGGACCACCACGAGACTTTATGTTAGAAAGGGTTCCCCTCATTCAGAACTCTGTATTGGCATAGAGAAGGAGATCAATTCCTAAAACCAGAAACATTATTAATGCTATCTGCAACATTTCAACTAAAATGAAGTTGGATCAAACCACAGAGAACTTGGTTTCACCTGTGGTTTTATTATGAAAAGATATATGCTCTAGAGCACTAAATTCAGATGGATGAGAGAGACAGAGACCCAAAATAAAGACAGTACCCATATAAAAATTCCAACTCTAAATATAGCTGTCTCCAAACAGAGAAAGCTCCATTTCATAAGTATTTGCAAAAGACCTGGAATGAAAATCAACTCTAAAGCTTATAAAGTTATTGAAAGTGGAATAGTTGTTACCTTCTCCATTAAAAGTCTTAATGTATTTCTTCAAACAAACATCAAAATTACTTGACCAGAGAATTTGACCTTATTTCCTTACAATTAATAACCAGGCATTACAACCTTCTGGGGCAAGAGCAGAGCAAGAGCAATTACAGGATGCCCTGGACTGAGCATTTTAGGACTTGCTCTGGGGTCATGCACGATGTCACTGTCAGGACACTGCACACACAGAACACACAAGGTTCATGCTGCTTACAGAACAATGCTTCACATAATAATCCTTGTCCTTTAGATTATCCAGCTGAGAAACAGAGAGGACACATCCCCATAAACACGGCCTCAGCTTTGTACCAAGAGCAGACTGTCAGTATGGTCAAATTATGTGAGGCTGTTTGCAAAGCAAGCTGCAGGAGGTAGCTTGTAATGTGCACGAAAGAGAATGGAAAAATGAAACTGAGGTCACAAAACACAGTGTACCCATTCTATTTTTAGATTTAAACAGTAAAATATATCTTGCTAAATGTCCCCTTAAGAGCAAGAAAGTCATATAATCCCAGCTCACTGCTACAGGGTATTTTCCTCAAAATCAGCAAATTGTTTATGTGAAATCTAAGAGAGCTGTTCCTATCCTTTGTTTTTGAATATGTGAGGTCAGAGGAATCCCTGCACCACATTCACATAGGTCTGAAAGATACAGCCCGCCCTACAGACAGACAAACTTGAAGGAAGCTCCACTAATGGAACACATCCCAAACCCACCAGAGGAGCTGGAGAGCCCTTCCCAGTATTTGATCCCCAAAGTGTCTGCACTTGAGACCAACATCTCTCCACTGAAATCACTACAGAGAAGAGCCAGTGACTCTCAAAGCCCACAGCTCTGAGTGATCCCCTCAGATTATTTATGAAGAAGGAGGGAAGGGGTGAGGTCTGTTAGCTTTTCCTCATGATTGAACACTGTGTAATCCTTATGCACACGTTGCCTGGGACATCCAGTTTTACAAAGCAGCTGCAGACCTTTAGGATGCTGCTGCAAGGCAGAAGGTCCATTTTTTTTCAGGCAAAAGAAGAGAAGGGGCTGGAATTAGGAGGAAGATCAACCATCTCCTAAGTGGAGAATGGAAAAAGGCACTCCAAGTGGGCACTCTGTCTTCATTTTCCCACTCACAGTAAGTCGAGTGAATTAAATATTCTCAGAGCTTGGGCGGATTGGCATTTTCAACCACAAAATGTTCCTCCAAAATAAGTTTGCACTAGAAGTGGTCATCACTTTCATCTCTATCTCACAGTTTCAAATCTCCAATAATTAGAAATTGCCTCAGGCAGTAAGAGTCATAAGCCTTTTTTTGGGTCAGCTGGAGCACGGGAACGTTGCAATCTGGATGCTTACAAAACAAACACTTTTTCATTTCAACTGTGTCTAACTGGTAAAACATCTAAATCAGGTAATTTAAACCTAAATCTTTTGGCAGCTCAGACAGAGCAGCAAGTATCCACTTCTCAGCAGACTTTTCATTCCAAATCACTGTGGTTAGTCTACTGTAATTTCAGCCAGGACTGCATAGGTATTTTGCAAGCATAATTTTAAAATGCAGGCACAGTTCAAAATTTATGAGATTAGAAGCTGAGGACAAGATCCAGGTACATTAACATGGAATTCTACAGCTGACAAAAGAACTGGGCTGAGGGACACAAAACCAGAAACAGGAGTCAGGAACACTGCAGAACTGGGCACAAAAAAAAAAAAAAAACTTAAAGACAAAGCCAATCTTTAAATATGTAAGGATTTCAGTAGAATTTAGAATTCTAATTCTTTAATCCTCAAGAATTTAGAACTCAATTTAAGAAGTGAAATCAGGGAAAAGATCTTCTCTGACCCTCTCTACAAAGCTAATTCACAATGCAATTTCCTGTAACAAACCCTATAAAGACCCTTCCCCCTGGGGAGGAGCTGGATGCTGCTGCATCCAGGCAACCCAGATCCTCAGTGAGGGGGATCCTATAAGTGGAGCTGCTGCACCTCTACAGTTACTCTATAGTGTGCTGCTGGAGGTTGTGAATGAGCAATTTCCAGCTGATCAGGTTCTGCTCTGAGTCTGCAGCTCCTCACCATGAGCCCTGTGCATGTGAGGCAGTGTGAAGAATGCCATGGGAATGCCCTGGCCCCCTGAAGTGCTGCTGACTGGCACCACTGGAAAAGACCCACAGAGGTGTGTGAGGACAGAGTTTGGCCCTTTGAACTGAAGAGACACAACACCACTGTTGCTCATGGCTTGTTCTGCTGGCAGTCCAAGGTCCAAACATTATTTCCACATGGCAGCAACTGCAAGTGGTCAAGCAAGGATGAGCCTGCAATATCCCCACTCTAATTGGTAATGGGATGCAACACACTGGAAGGGAGAAATGGGAAGGCAGAATAGGAGGAACAGATATGTGTGACATGGTTGCACACTGGGATCCTTTTACATTATTCCAAGTCCTTTTAAATGTCTCCTAAAATAAGTGAAATCAGCCTTCCCAAGGCCTAGTCCATGCCTATCATTAATTCAAAAATTCAGGAACAGCAACTCATGTCCTTCATAAATAAAAATCTTGCATTTATTCACAGAGTGGCTAAGAAACCCAAATCCTCTGATACCTTCTCTCCACTGGCATCTCAAAGGCTGCAAGTGTCTGGAGCCAGACTGCTTGCTTATCTTGGAGCCACACACCTCCTGATAAGGAGGAGGAGTACAAGTTACTCACAGTGGTTCAGCTAACTGGAGGAAGTCAGCAAGGGAACAGCTTACCAAGCCACTTATTTCATGAAAGGAATTTTCTTTTAATCCTCCTTGAAGATTTTTTTTTTCTTTTACAAAACTAAAAGCTTTTTGAAGAAGCTGCACATTCTCTAAGTCTCCACACTGAAGATCTGAAAGCTTTTTTCCCAAATCAGAAATGGCAAAAGTACAATATTTAACAGGTCACTCTGAATTTGTGGAGGGTGTTGTAACCTCTTCTCACAGTCATTTGGTGTTATCTGGTATCTTTCTTAGCCAGCTTAGGGAAGGGATATCCTTAGAGGCCCAAAATTCCTCTTCTGATAATCATTAACAACTCTATTTATAGTTTGAAATTAACGTGTTCATTCCAAATTAGAGTTAGTTTTGCATAACAATCTGACTCACCCTCTGTTTCAGAGCAGAGAACTCTTTTGATAGGAAAATTGTAAACTTCTAACTTATTAACATTGATTACCATGAAAAAAGGGACACTGGTTGGGCCTGGTAATTTTTTAACTGCAATAATGTCACTGCAAAATGATGGAAGGATAAAACTCATTTCAAGCTCAGATTTACTAAACCTTTCTAATATCTGTAAAAGCATATTGTGCTTGCACTGATGCCCAGCACCAGCACGACCTACTCTTAATATAAGGTAGAGTTTTAAGGCTTTTTTTAATCTTTATTCAGAATCACATGGTAAAATGATCCAGGAGTGGGGAGAAGATCCCCTAGATACTACCTAGAGGTTGTGTACTACTGTAGCAATGGCTACTTGACTGACTACCCCCAGCTTAAACCAAAATGATGCTGCTTTAGGTCTCACCTGAAGGCTCTTTTCAATTATGACACTCAAACACTGCAAGTGACTGTAAACCTCAACCTTTGCCTTAATTTCCCAGACTTCTTCTTGCCTACCTTGAAAGATCTTTTTATGAGGAGAAGAGAAAGTCTGCCACCTCTACAACTCATACTGGCTCACCTTGAACACATGGAATGCTTCAAACTGAATGTTGGGGCTTTTATCTCGCAGCAAGTTCATCATCAGCTTCAGGTTTTCGGGTTTGCTGATGTATTTCGTCATGATGGCGAAGTTGTGTCTGTCCAGGATCAGTTCACCAAGAAGCTGTAAACAAAATTAGAAAAATAATGCTCATCTTCTAAATACTACAGAGGGAGATCCTGTGTTTGGACTGGGTGTAACAGGGGCTGGTGTGAGTATCTGGGACAAAAGCAAGTGTAGACAAAGACCTTCATTTAATTGCCATGTTCCATTCACAGCCCCCTCTGCCTCCATGTGCAGGCCATGCCACACTTGGTGTCCCAGACAGAGACTGCCACGTTACTGCCAAGCTCATTGTAACCATGTTCTGAACCAAAGCACAGATCCAAGCTCAGAGGAGAAGGGACAGCACTCGTTCCATAGAAATGGCCCAGTGCTTCCCCAGAGGCCCAGGAAAGAAAAGACACAGTGAGCTCCTGTGCTTTTCAGGAAGAGTATCACAAGCCCTTAGTCCTTCTGTTGATAGAAGAATGGCTGCTCCATTGCCATACATGCACCTCGATATTCTGCATAACACAGAGTACAAAATTAGGAGGAAAGTGCTGAGAGACTTTACCTTCAAAGACTGTCTCTTTGTTACATAATTCTCAGAATGAAGGAGTTTTTCATAGTCCTCAAAGATCTAGAGTAACAAGAAAACACAAATGCATCAGATGAATGTCCATCCTTCCTTCTCTTGGTCCTTCTCACTGCTGCAGCAGTGCCACCCTCTAACACTTCACTGCAATGCCAGGCCGAGCTCTTGTGGCCTTTCCTCTTGGCTGATTATCGCACAGGGAATTAACTAATGCCCAGGAACACTCCTCTTCCAAGTGCTGCAGAGGGGGAATACCACATATGGACTGGATGGAACTGGGGCTGGTGCGAGCCAACTGGGACACAAGTAAGCCAGTGCCTGCACAGCCTCTCTTACAGAAGGGTGACTGCTGCCAGGACATGTGGGCCCAGCACATGACGTCCACTCACTCATATCATGGTCATGCTGTGTGACTCAATGCAACACCCCAAAATGGCGACGGGGACTCCCAAATGCTCCTTTTGGGAGGTGCCACCTCATCTGCTTTCAGCACCATTACTCGTTAAAGCTCTTTACTCAGCAAGGGTCACTAGGAGCAAAGTGTGTGCTGGTTTTTGCAGGGATGGATCAAGGGGGTATTGTGGTCAGGAAGACTGAGAGACAAGGCTGCAATATGGTCAGACTACCTACCAAACAAGCAGGAAAAATCAACATGGTTGTCCAATAGTCACAAAAAAAAATCCCAAACAAAAACCCAAAAAAACTTCCTTAGGCAATTGATACTCAAAAATGTAAAATGTCAAATAAATGTAGAATGGGGACTGTTCCAGTGCAGTGCTCCAGTATTAAGAGAAAAGATTAGCAGAGACACATATTTTGCTCCAGCTAAGCTGCATTAGTGACTCAGCAATAATAAGCCTGCTCTTTATTTAACCTTCATGGTAACCAGAATGAAAGAAATTTGTCTTTTCATTTGGCAGCGAAATAAAGAATACCTCAGGTAACACAAAAACGTGACCCACAGTCTAATTCCATGATCTGTATCAATCCAATTTTAGTTGAATCCAATGGAATTTTTCTGACCCACATTTGGTCCAAAAGGGAGCCAAAAAATCAAAGTGAAAAATAGCAGCAAACCAAGGGGCTAATTGCCTTGGGAAGATAATAGGAATATTCAGACCTCAGTCCCTCACTTAGACACAGGGAATTTCCAGTAATGCTAAAACTTGTTTCAGTAACTCTTCTCAAAGAAGAGTGAATAACACCTGTATGGCCCTGTCAGTGCTGGGGTATCACAAAACTGGTTAAAACCATGCACAAGTTTTCTCCCATGATCTGTTTGCAAGTTTCAGTTCCATTCACACTTGAGGAGATCTGATGCACACGGCGAGGAATAAAACTTGCTCTTAACCTGTGAGTTCTCCTGAGACCTTGGCTGTGTTCCCAGCTGTGTGCAGAGGGGGCATCTGCATTTCACATGCCAGGCATGGATTCTGCTCCAGCACAAAGCAGTGTTTGCTTTTACAGTTCTATGTGAGGAGTTTATGCAGAACATGAAACCCTCTGTGCTTTTTTTTTTTTGCAGCCAAACGTAAACAGATTTTCTGAAAAGCCTTTCAGCATTGATACTTACTACATCATAAT
The DNA here is from genome assembly GCF_027887145.1 of Ammospiza caudacuta. Classification (NCBI taxonomy): domain Eukaryota; kingdom Metazoa; phylum Chordata; class Aves; order Passeriformes; family Passerellidae; genus Ammospiza; species Ammospiza caudacuta. The sequence goes on along the minus strand of NC_080594.1, from coordinate 58,225,332 downwards.
TTTGTTCCAGAAATTCTGCCACCAACAATTTGTGTCTCGTTAGCAGGTCCTGGGGAAGAACAGAGAAAGGTTAGCTGAGAGAGCAAGTGCCTGTGATTGTCTCTTGATTCTCAAATGTATTTCAGCAGTTTTGACCAGAAAGCATTTACAACATGATTTCTATAGGACTTTAGTACTATAGAACTCAATTAATGTAATGCTAACTGAATCAAGACAGACCTATTCTTATACCTTTTCTTTTTATTGCTGTTTCCTTCCCACCTTCTCTTGCTGTTGATAGATCATAGTGCACAGTAGTCACATTAAACAAGGATGGGCAAAAGGAAGAAAGAAAATTAGCCCTTTATGGAGGATGAGCTATGGTCTCCAAGCCAAAACTGGCCTACATGCTACCCCAGAGCTGGGGATGATGCTAAGCCTGAACTGCTATTGCTCATCTCCAAGAATACAAGAAAAATTGGAATTCAACTGTATATCCACCTAGCTATTTAATAATGAAAGCCAGGCACCAACTTCAGCTAAGCCATCCAGGCTCCCTCCACCTCCACTCCCTTTCCTGGAAGGAGTCTCAGGTAGGTGAGATGAGTCTCTTCTGTAGAGCTTTTTCTGCCCGGGGTTGGCTTTCTGACACAAAGCAGCAGCAGCAGACCTTCCAGACAGCTGGACAGACTGCTTCCCACTCCAGAAGGCTAATTAATTCAAATTTAAATTAAAAGAACCTCTCCCACAGAATGGTGATGCTGGTGCTCAGTGACAGAGATGCAAATGTTCAGCTCCAGAAGAAAGTGTGTCTTTTTCACTGGATGAATAGCTGTGAAATGAGTGGCCAGTGTGGGGTATTTAAGTGTGATTTTTATCCCACTGCTTCTTTTAAAACACAACATTAATCTCAATAAAGGCCTGATGAAGTCCATTCAAATTGGTATTTTTCAGTGAATCAAGCTGGTATTTTTCTGCTCTTTTTTATAATCTTTTTCTTGGTTTCCCTACCCAGGCAGAGACTGAAGCTGATCAGGAGCTCAAGCTCAAGCAGATGCACAGACACATCCTCACAAATAAAAGAAATCCTTTACATACTAATCCTTTAATTTATTTTTACCATCAATTATAAGAGGAAAGCAGAGCACTACAAAATCCAGTGCCTGTTTTAAATAATCCCTTCAATTAGCAGGACTGCAGTGACAGCACTTTTAAAGGCTGAAGTGAAACACATGATTCAGGAGCTTTTATGCAGGGCACTTGGAGGCAAGTACAAGTCCTTCAATAGGGGGCACAAATGAAACATAATCCAAAATGAGTTTTTCACAGGAAATGAGGAAGCATGGAGCAGCAGCATTCAGCCAGCACATTCCAACTGCTGCTTGCTCCCTCCACAGACAGCTTGTACCTTGAAATACAAGCCCTTTTCCTCTGCATTTTTAACAACTCTGCTTCCTCTCTGCAGTGCACCTGGATAACTTTAATTAAGAAGTACATCTTCAGATCATAATTCCAGTGCTTCCCTGCTATAAATATCCTCAGACTTTAATGCACATTTAATTGAGCCCTCCTCTGGTGCATAGGCTATCCAAGACTTTCAGCTCTGAACCAGACACCGCGGTGGCAACTGCAAACCCAACATGGGGACACCAGAAATGAAAATGTGAGTTCGGTAATGCAGCAAGCAAACAATCATAGCACTTCTTTTCCCAGCATTAGAAATTAGGTAGCTCCATATTTCAGTTGCTTCCACATAATCTCTTGCTGTTCCAGCTATTCCGAGTAACAGACAAACAGGAGATGAAATGAGCAGCTGGTTTCTTTCCAGAACTGACCATGTATCAGGTGCTAAGAGATAATTTCAAAAAACCTAAAAATGCTGTTTATACATTTACCCCAAGCATTTTAAAAGGTGAACTCTGTCCTTTGTCTGAGGATGAACTGCCCTCATACTCCTCTCTTTCCAGTGCACACGAGGATGTAGAATCTTATTTTTAAATCCTGCTAAAAATACACTCAGTTCACAGGGGACAGGAGTACATGCTGCAGCTGTAGATCTGTGAACAACACCAATCTCTCTTCCTTTTGGGAGGACTGTAGCAGTCTACAGTCCCTGCCACAGCTTAACTGACCCTTATCCCCATCCTGCCTCCTGGCTGGGGTGAACGCTGCTCATCACCACCAACAAACTTTGCTGTTCTGCTTCAGCAGGACCTGGGGAGAAGATGCAATTCCCTTCTGTCAAGCTGGGAACTGAGTCCGGGAGCACATTTTCTGACCAGAGACAAATATTCTTCTGAGCATAGGGTAAAATGTTTCATGCCAGAAACAGAAGAATTAAATACCTCAGTTATGTTGCATTTTTATACCTTGTCTGTGTTTCTGTGCTACTTTGAATTTCATAACCTTTACCTAAAGGACACCACAACAGTGAAACTTAAAATAATGGAAAGATGCTGCAATTGATTAAGGGGTGATTTGAATTGCTAATCCTGCTCAAGTCATTACTGAAGAATGCAATGTTATCTCCATTATGCAAATCTTTGTCCCATTCAGTAGGTTAGTAAACACCAGTAAAAAGCCAGGCTTCAGTGTATGTAGAATCACTGAGCTGAGCTCTAACATTCCTTACAATTACTCCTGAGGTCTATCTAATCATGTTTCTAATTAGCTTTGAAAGGAAAGAATAAACAATGTGTTTCTATGACAGCAGGGAGCTCAGTGATAGAAGAAAAAAAAGGAGTTGGATCTATATTTAGAAGAGTCTTTGACTAAAAAGATTTTCCCTCAGCTTTCTTAAACTGTTTTTCAGAAATAAATTAATCTTCCCTGTATGTGGAGTTCACAGGCATCGAATTTATTTTGGTTTTTTTTTGCTCAGAGACTGTACTAACACTTGGTGGGAAGAATGATGGTCACATACAAGCTCCAAGAAATTTGGCATCTTCACCCAACTAATTTTTAATGCAACACAAACTCTACACAGTGCACACTGCTCTACACTCTACAGAGCCTATGCAGTGCTTCCACTTACTTGGCTTTTAGCACTACAGTCCTTACCCTGAACCATGGGTCACAAAAATAAGACTGAATACACTGCAAAATAATCAGCAGGCTTGGCATTCATCTCTACTTGACTGCTGAGCTCAGAAGGGACAGCAAAAATTACAACTATTTCAAATGTTAGTTTTAAATTTTGCCTTCTATTCACTCGTGTGGTCATGATGGGCAGTGGGTTTGTGGTGGGGGAAGGTAGGGAGAGAAGAAGGTTATGCATTTTACAACAGCTGTAGGTAATACATGATTCATTTGAGTTTTAAATGGTAGCATAAAAGACTGTGAGTTATCAAGGGGAAGAGTGTTTATTAAATACAGATTTACATTTCTCTAAAGATTCTTTGCAGAGTTGATCACTGTTGTGAATCCTGCTACAATCAGACCAAGAGTTAATTAATTATATCCTTTACTGAACAATAAACAAGCCACGCAGTTCAAAGGCACACAGTGCTCAGTGACGACTTCTGATGGAGTGCTGCTTTTGACACAAACTATGATGCATGTACTGAATAATTTACCTTGAATGTAGCAAAGGCATCAGAAGCAATATCAAATGTTGACATTTCCACATATTTAAAAAAGTCTCTGAACTGTTCTGAGAACAGTATGATTTTGGCCAAGGGCTCATGGCGGATGCACTCTCTCAGCATGATTCCACAACGTAAGGCAATATTTGGGGATTCATATCTGGAGAATGAAGAGAAACAGAAAACATCAAAACATAGTAGAGAGAAGATAAACAGGCACCTTTCTAGCAACAGGGAACATTGTGGCACAGGAACACCTATTGGGAGGGACACAGCCCACCGAGGGCAGCTCCCAGCCACAGTGCTGTGCCCAGCTGCAGGACCTCATCCCAAAGCTTAGGAGCAGACACAAACAAGGCTGCCAGAATTCTTCATTGCAAACCTCTCTCTTCCCAAGCCAAACCACATTTTGGTGTAAATTTGCACTACTCCCCCTCTCTGTGGAAAGACCGTGGGGAGTGTTCAACATTTCAACAGAAATCCTTCACCCTTTTGACCTTGTGAGAAAGCACAGCCTGTACAATATAATAACCTCCCTTTTCAGATTCAGTTCTGAGCTCCTCAGTTTATTCAAGAAAACTGTAACACCTCATGACCATCCATCAACTCCCACTCCTCCTCTAGAGGACATCATTCTGCAGTATTAATGAGGAAAGTAGGAAGAGTCTCTCCAGGCAGTCTACACAGGATTAAGCTTTCTGTAGCTCTGAAATTTATTTTTTTTTCTTCAGTTTAGGAGGAGTTGGGCCAATGCCTCTTCTGCAGAGGCTCTGGCTGTGATAGGACACAAGCAGCCATTCCCCAAGCCACAATCCTGCTATGGCACATGAGGCCCTGCAATAGCCAGGAGCCAGCACACATCTCGCCCTTGGAAAGGAAGGAAGGGAGGGAGGGGGGAGGAAATTCAGATCATCTTCAATTTCTATAAAGTCTTGATTTCTTTAAAGCTGAAATTAATCTGAAACAAAACTGTTAGAAACACATTAAAAAACAAAAAGGATGAAATCCAACAGTCAAGAAAGATTTAAAATGAATTTTTTCCAGCAGTCTCCCAGAAATCATGTGAAAGTGGTGAAGTCCAAGGGGACAGAAAGCACTCTCTGTTTCAATAAACTGGTTATATTATATCAGAGCTGTGTATTATCACCCAGAGCTTATCAGCATCATTTTTCCTTTGCACAATTAATTCCTATCACTAGGCCAAAAGAAATACATTTTTTTTTAAAAAGGAAGAAAAACACAAAATGCCATCTGTGCTGTAAGTGAGTGGGCCTCAAATTTACCCCTAGCATGCAGTTTAAAAGAACAGTTGTGTTCTGCAAGCATACCAGAGCTGCATACTTCAACCTGCTGTCAACAATAGTTGGCTTAATGAAAATGGATTGCTATTCCAAACAGGCAAATGAAGCTTCCCACCCTCAAGGAAATGCAGGCGCTCAAGCCCCTATTTGTTTTGGTTTGGGGAAGCATTTGCAAACTTGAATTTCTAACTCTTCAGACAGCAAAAATTCACTGATGTTTCCCGTTGAGGCATCAACTCCATTAACAGGAATACTAATTTTTAAGGAAAATGAGGCAGAGCTGCTCCTAGGAGTGCAGCCAGGAAAATATTTAATAGTTGGCTAATGAATATTTTGGTTGGAATAAAAGCAAATTACATTGTTTCCAGCACAATAACTTTTACAAACATTAAGTATCAACAGAATCATTCTTAGTCAAATGCTCCATTATCTGGAAGTGGGTTATGGACCTTTGGCTGTTCACACAAGCGAGGGAAGTTGGGTTTGGTGCCTGGAATAAGCCTGGAAGAAGTTTACAGGCTGCCCAGTCATAGCTAGCATGTCCTTTGCACCCACACTTACATGCAAAGCAACCAGGCAGGAATGATAGAAATGTGATTCAAATCACTTCTAATGAGCAATTAGTGTTCTGTGTTGATGTATTTCCACAGCAGAAAAAAAAAACAAACCTGAGTTCTTCTCTGTTTGGATGAACTTACAACCTAAAGAAACCCCCACACAGTGAATACTGGAGAGAACTAGAAAATGAAACAATGGACTTGAAGTATTTCAAAACACTTATTGTGAAGTTTGAAAGGGGCAAGACTGAGAGCAGAAAAGCATTTCTGTGCAAGGGGAATCATTCTTCCATGGTTAGTGCAGAAGATGGTACAAGGTGAGGAGCACAGGCAGGAGATTTGGAAGGCATCAAGCCTGGGAGACACAAGGTCTTAAACAGAGGCATTCTGATCTGACTTTACATTACTTGTATAGCCTGAGTTTATCCTTGGATAGACTCAAGGGGAATTCTCCAACCTCAGCCAATACACCACTAAAGCTTTGACTGGGCTGTGATATGAAGAGGTCATCACAACACAGGCTGGGGCAGTGTCTAGGCAGAGATAGCATGTGGCATGAGATATAGATAGATATTCATAAAGAAGCTTCTGAATTTGTCACTTGAGAGAAACAATGCAAGTGCCATAAACTAAGTCCTCAACAGTCACTGTCCTAGAGGGAAAGTATTTTAACTTACAAAGGACAAAGTTATTTCTGGGCTAATGCAATAGGCTGACACCAGAGCAAAAAATTGGCCCAATTACAACTGTTTCTCTATGCACACCAAATACTGCACTCATCTGAAATCCTACACACAAAGCCTGCACACAGAAAATAAGAGGCTATTAAAGCAAGTGCAAAGCAATCCTTAAAGCAAGTGCAGCAGCAAAGTCAAATAACCTACAGAAAAGAAAGAAAGAAAGAAAGAAAGAAAGAAAGAAAGAAAGAAAGAAAGAAAGAAAGAAAGAAAGAAAGAAAGAAAGAAAGAAAGAAAGAAAGAAAGAAAGAAAGAAAGAAAGAAAGAAAGAAAGAAAGTTAGTTGACTATGTGCTGTGTGTTTTCTGAAGCTGAGAAGCTGGAAGGAAGCAGGCAACAAGTGAAATGAAGCCTAAAGGTAGGAACTGTTATCTCAAGTTGGCAGTTCCACTGGAGTATGAGACAGGAAACACTGGGTGGGAGCTCTGATTGAAGATCCTTCCCACCCAACAGAGCTCACATTAAGCCACAAAAAAGGAACCTCTTGCTTTTGGGGACTGACACAGGGCAGAGGAAATTTTGCATCCAATGGAAGTACAACAGTCACAATAATCTTGGCCATTTCTTTTATAGTCATGGTAGAGGTGGTTTTTTTTCTCTCCAGGCAATGTCATGATGTCATGTAACAAACACAAAACGGCACAACTCAGCCAAACCCACTTTCCTTTAGCAGAGTTTGATTTCCTATATTTCCTATAGCATTATATAAATATATATCTATATAGTATAAATAATATAATTCATTCAGCATTAAATACATAAGAAAACATGTCCTCAAGTCACATTTTCATGTGGTGGTGCCTAACATGAGGTGCTTGTTTCCCAGTCCTGCAGCTGACTGCACACACACCCCCACGCTGTGGGCATGCAGCAATCTGAGTGTTCAGGGCCCTGCCCTGGCTGCAGGCACAGATTTTGGGTCCCATTTTTAGACAGTCCCAGCAGCAGGACACAGGCTGGGAAGGCATCATCACGTCTGACATCATTACACTGTTCTGCAGCAGCTGCTCGGGCTGGGCAGGACTGACTCTGGGCTTCTACTGTGGATTCAGCTGCACTTTTTAACAGAAATTACAGAAATGGCAATTCTGAGCCAGTGCAGTGCTGCAGAGGGCCAGTCAAGACATCATGAACAAGGAGCTCAAGGACCACAGACACTGCTGCATGCAGCAAGATTCTCAAAAAAAAGCATCTAAGTGATGCTATTTAAATTCCTCCACCAGCTCAGGTCACTTGCTGTAAAATGTCTGTCAGAAGCATATATGCATAAAAACTTTACTATTTATCTTCTTAATATTCTAGGTTGCTACAGATGCCAAAGAAAATCTGGGACATAATCCAAAAATATTTTTATCTTTAAATAAAGCCCAGACATATGGTAGTGATACATGCTCAATGTGCAAGATCAAAATGAGTGAAAAACTGAAAAAGCAAAGACAGAGAAAAGGGAAGAAAATCATTGTATATACATAGGAAATTAAAAACAGTTTGTAAAAATGACGGAGAGAATTATCATCATTGTCCTGAGATTTAAAAGACCAAAAAAAATTTAATGCTGAAAGTTGTGGAGTTAATTACAGAAAGAATTTAAAGTTGAAGTTCACTTGTGGCCACAAGTGTTGGAGAAGTCTGTTCTGCAGGCACAACTACTCTTTTAATGCATTTTTGTTTCTCTCTGCTCTACCACTCAGTTATTTACAGACACCACTGCTGGTCACTCCTGCAATGCAAAAAGGTCTAAATGAACCTGAGCAGTTACCAGCAATGCTGCACAAGAGTCCACAGTGAGAAATGGAGTACACATCACATGGGGTGCAGTCAAAAACAACCAGCACATAATTATTTCAACATTAAGTTTTTGGTGAAGAAATAACAGCCAAATGAAATAATCTGATCATTAAAAAGTATGGAGTTCCATAGAAAGAAAGTCAACAGGAAAAAAAAAGAGTAAGAAAGCTGGAACAAAATCTGAAACCCCTTTCTTTTTTTTTTTAACTAAAAGTGAGAGAGTAGATGAACTGCAATGCCAGCATGTTCCAGGCAATGCTCTTTAATGAAACTCAAATTAAAGCACCTACCCTTTAAGAAGCATGAATAGGATATGTGGATGGGCACTGATGTATTCCACAGTAGGGCTGCGTGTGCCAATTTGTCTTCTCAAGATGTTGTTGAATATCTGGGAAACATCCTTTTTGCCCTGTTACAAAAGCAAAATATATCTTTGCTTAGAAAAACACGAGCAAACAACCATTTACTATATAAATTTAAAGTGCAAATGAAACTGAAGTCAGAACAGGTCAGCCTTTTTTTTCCTCCTGAGTCTCTGCCTCATATTTGCTCTTTCTCCAATGCCACAGGAAGGCTTCCTCCTTCGGGCAGCTCTGATGGCTCCCGACTTCCCCACTCCCATTTGCACCTTTTTTTCCCTAAATGAAGATGTGCATTCCTCCTACACTGCCACCCTGGCTATTTCAAATGGGAACACTAAAGCACATTAAAAGCAAGCCCCTACCCCGAGCCAAGCCTGCTGCTGCTGTGTGTGCTGTTAGTCCCATAGCCTCCAAAGATGAGTAACAGAGCTGGTACCAAACCACTGCCACACTGCCTACACTTAAAAAGCTAAAGCTTTTTATCAGTCCAGTGCAAACAACTCCAAGTGTGATTACATTTCTGAAAATCAGGGTTAAATTTAACCCGTGCCCATTATTTACCATGGAAAATTGAATAACCACAACCAATAAAATGGCAGCCTCACGTGTGTGTCTCCGCTTTAATCAAAACTAAAGTCCTTCTCTTTTTCCTGATGTTGTGCTGTATGCATCCATCTAGAGAGTCACAGCCTGTCTCCAAATGCTTCCCTGTGCACACAGCTTTCCAGAAGGTCTTTCCAAATCATGTTCTGTTCAGTCAGAGGGCTCACCAATCCATCTTGCATTTGAAATCCACATCCTCCCCCACCACTTTCTCCCCTGGCACAGCAGCCAGATTGATGTGAAGTTAAGGGAGGTGGGAGATGCTGCACTCAGGACCAGTAACCAAGGCACTGAGTCAACAGCAGGTCACTATGCACAGGGCAAGCTAAAGCAAAAGGTCACCTATAATCTGTACATGCTGATTGATCTCTCGTGGGAGGACAAACATTCCTTGGCAGAGAAATTATTGAATGTTTGAAGCCAAGGAGCAGATAGTTTCACACGGAGGAAAATTCCCTGGTTTCACCTCTACAAATAAATCAGTGCCGAGGAACACAAAATATTCTGCCTTCCTACTTGTTCCAGCCCAGCTGGCTTGGAGACTTGGAGACTCTGGGAATTAAACAGGAGAATCAAATCAGTGCAGGCCAGTCCATCTGCCTTTATCTGCAACACTTTCTTTGACCCTGGGACATAATTTCAAATAGGCTAATTCTGTATAAAGTCATCCCATTCTCCCCTATCTTTACAACACCCATATCATATGCCTGGAATCCTGTGATCCCCACGGGCTTCAGCAGTTATTCCAAGATGAAAACAATTCAGACAGAGAAGAGCTGTTGAAAGGGTGAGGTAAAGATGGCCAGAAATTAAGTGATCCTCTCTGCTATGCCAAATTTTATATTGGTTACTCAATACTGTGTGCATTGCAGCACAATATCCATGAGCAGAGAGGAGATAGATACAGATATATAGATATATAGATATATAGATATATAGATATATAGATATATAGATATATAGATATATAGATATATAGATATATTGATATATTGATATATTGATATATTGATATGAGTATCCAATTATAGCTAATTTTCTAGAGATCAGTGACAGTGAAAGCCAGAGTTGATCTCCATGGGTTCTCCAGGAGGGAATGGAGGCAAATAGAAGGGAACCATGACAGATTTCCCTCACCACCTGACAAACATTAAAATTGTAGGAATACTTTTGAAACACTCCTTACTTGGATCTGCAATTGAATTTTGCCTTATAATGAAATACATGTGGCCATGAAGCACAAGATAAGGCAGCATTAAGAGAAAGTGGCTAGACAAGAACAAAAGAAACCTGCCAAGAATGCATTATTTAAATAAAAAATTGTATAATACCTATATCATAATTTAGCCCCTGTTTCAAGGCAAAGTAGGGAAAAGATTATAAAATCACCAGTCCTGGGCTTGTAGTTATTTACTGCCTATTTTAGGGGCTTTACAGTTTGTGAACCTTTAGGCTTACACACAGTAACATGTACATTTTTAGTTGACTTCTGTTGTTTGCACATTTGCCTCAGTTCTTTAAAGTTCAAAAATAAATTTCATATTTTACATTTCAGAAAAGCCCAGATCTTGATTCTGGGCTCCTGCCCAAACCTGGCTTTAATGCTTCAAAACAATATCATCACTGAAATTATATCTTGTTTGTTGAGTGGCAGAAGCAATAAACCTGTGTCTTCTATGGATGTGTGATGGATGTGTGATGGAAGTCTCCCCTACACTGTCTTTGAAAACACATCTTCAAAGGGAAGTTCAGCTGTGAAAAACTGGGATCAAAGTGGGCAGCAGGGTTGGTGAGGAGGACACAGGGAGTCAGGACAAAACAGAGTAACATTATTGCCTTCAGAAATCAGATTTTCGGTAGTTTATGATTTGCTTTTTACCATTTCATACGGATCAAAAAATTAACTTGCATTTAATGTTACAGTGAGATGCAATTAATGTTACAGTGAGATGAAATTGCTTGTTCAATGAAACAAGTTAAATACCAGCTGTAGCCACCAATATAACAAAATGGAAACAGAAAAGTTGATAAACTGGAAAAGTCAGTGGGAAGACATGAAGACAAAGCAGCACATGCTCTTACTGTCCTCTTGTTCAGTGATGTTTGGTTTCCAGTGTTTTGTCCAAAGAACATGTATAACAGCGTGGCTAAATGATTGGAAAGCTTTTGCAATGAATAAAAAATATATTTTGCAATAAGAATTATGAGAATTGTTTGTAATAACAGCAATTCAACAACAAGTTAAGTATTTCATCCAGTGCTTGCATTTTAGGACTGTGTGTTTAATATGTTGATACAAAATTTTTCTCTGGCAAAAGCAGTACAGACTCTCATGTAACTAAAAAAATGCAGAAGTCTCCCTTCTGTGCTTTCAGTATCTTCTCCTTCCCTCTTCTCCATTTCTATTAAAGGGTTTTTTAAGGGCTTGGTTGTTGGGGTTTTGAGTATTTTTGTAATTAGATATTTAACAGTAACCAGAGGAGGCACAGAGAAGTCAAAGCATTAAAAAAAACCCTCCTGAACTTAAGACCTGAGCCAGAGTGAGAGAATTCCACTAAAACTTTTCAAAAACTGATACATTCCATTTTCAAAAATCATTACAAAATAAATAAATCAGTCCTTGATCCTGGATTTACTGGCGGTAGGGGGTGGAGTGGAAAAAATTAAATCACCCATTTTCCTCCTTTTCATTCATTTACAAAATGGAAAGAAAATAACTTCTACACATGACTCCCACAAAAAATGTCTCTGAGAGCATCAGATCTCTTTGAAAAGCTAAATTTTTCCCTCCAGCAGCTACCTGTGCATTGGGTGCTGCTCCTGTTCCAGGCTCAGTGGTGGAGGTTTGGCTCCTGGGCTCGGGGGATTTCCCGCTAGTGGTTGGACACTTGGGAGGAATCCCCAGGGGCCACAGAAATCATGGAACCCATACCAGCAGTTATATTCCTTTATTCTTTTAATTGAAACAGCTAAGTGGGGGACAGCCAAATTACCTTGTGACCTGCTGTCTGTTTTTAACATGTTTTTCAATTCCTTTCCTCTCAGCTAAACCATTTTAATTCTTTCAGTCTTTGTCATATGAAATTCTCCATGCTTCCAATTATTTTTATTCCATGTCCCTGAACCCTCTCTAATTTGGACACTCTTCAGAGACAGCAGGTAGCTCCATTGGCACTATCCCAAAGATCATCCCTGCAGTTTACAAGGTTGGTCTTAGACAGTATTCCCAGCACCATGTTGTATCTTGTTTGGATACACATGGAAATATTTCTTTATATTTTTTGTTTTAATTTTTAAAAATCAGATTTACTGCCAGTGTCCTCAGGACACCAACCAATCTAGAGCAGCAACTTTCTTCAGCCTGTGGAAAACAGTTTTGAATGCAATGAAATTATTTAAACTTCAGAAAAATATGGCTCTAGTCACTGACAGCACCAAGACCAAGGAGTTGAAAAAAGTTTATGAATGTTGACCTACCTCAAAATCTATCAGCTGCAGGTTGGCAATGAGTGTCACTAGAAGGCCACTATTGTAGAGCTCTTGTGCCAGCTGGGCCACGATTTCTGTGGGTGGCTCTTTGTCTGTGGTCCCACACAGAATTTCTTTCATTGCTTGCAGAGATTTTGACACTTCCTCTGATGCCTTTTTGCCAGCAGATAATGGGTTTTGTTTTAAAAAATGAAACAGGAAAAAAGAAAAAGGTGTTCTTTTAAAAGGCATGCATTTCAAAACAAATGTTTCTAAATGTACTTACAATGATCATTATCTATTGCAAAATGATATCATAATTCTAGGTAATCATGGAGGCTGAAGCATCCATACTATACCCTGCAGGCCTTACACAAGATAAATTCAATTTATACATGACACATCACCATTTACAGACCATGAGCACAAAATAGGGCCAAGAGATCAATTACCAACCAGCACCAGTGAGATCCTTTAGCAGGTTTGGAGGCAGGCACAGCCCTGCAGAGGCAGCAGCAATTTCACTGTCGCTCCCCCTGTCCTCCCCAGTGGGCTCCATGGCACTCGTGGGGCAAGAGGCTCCAGATGAAGGTGCCAAGCCTTCAGGTGGCTGCTCCCACCAGAGGGGTGCTGCTGGGCTGCCTGCCCACCCAGTGCTTCCTGGTGGGCTGTCCCAGCTCCTCTGCTGGGAACCCAAACAAACACTCACAGCCCTGTGGCACTGCCTAACCCAGCAGGCAGCTGAACCCTGCACAGCCACTTGCTCACTCCCCTCAGCAGGATGGGGAAAGGAACTGGGGAGAGGAAATAAACTTTTAGGTTGAGCTAAAGATAGCTTGATAGGATAGAAAAGGAAGGAAGAAATAGCAGCAGTAAAACAACAATAACAACAACAAACACCCAGTGATGCACAGTGCAATGTCCAGCCAGTTCTGAGCAGCAGCCCTGGCCAGCCTCCCCCCAGCACTGTGTGCTGAGCACAATGCCATGTGACAGGGATCATCCCTTTGGCCCACTGGGGTCAGCTGTCCCAGCTGTGCCCCCTCCCAGCTCCTTGAGCCCCAAACCACTCTCTGGTGGGGTGGGCTGCAGAGCAGAAAAGGCCCTGACTCAGTGTAAGCACTGCTCTGCAACAACTAAAACATCAGAGTGTTGCCAACTTCATTCTTATCCTAAATTCCAAACACAGCACTCTACCAGCTACCAGAAAAAAAAAAAAAATTCACTTTATCTCAGCCAAGGTTGACAGCTTCACATTGCCTCATCTCATTTCTCCTCATCAGGTGTGGTTTGAGCCAGCATCTTCCACATGGGATTTGCTCACTGAGCACACAGGCATTTCAGCCTCAGGTTGAGAAATTTAAATGAAACAATTTGCTTTAGTAAAGCTCCACAGCTGCCGCCAAGTGAAGTAAAATAGATCTTTCACATCTTTTGCTCCCACCTAGAGTATACTAATCCTGTGCAATGTTTCAGGTATCTAATGTAGAGAATGAATCAGAATTGCCTTACAGAGAACCTTGACCAGCAGGATTGCAAGAGGGAAAGGAAAGAGCCATGCCTGTAAACAGGTAACAGCTCAGCATTCATGCAGTCAGCAGGTGAAAATCAGATGTGAGTGATAATACAGATTCCCAAGGAAAAGGGCCACTGGCTACAGCATGGCAGCTCTGGCTCACGCTCTCCTCACAGCTATGCTCCACTGTGAACCAATAAAGACTCTGTGGAGGAAAGGAGTAATTTTTTTTTCATGTGGATGTGTGTGCTGTAAATCCCACCTGCTCCAGCCACGGGGCTATGGAGGCAATGGCTCCTTCTGTGTCGGGTTATATTTAATACACACATCACCTGCAGCAAGGTTGATTGGATTCTTTGGCAGGGAGTGGGAAGGAAGTAAGGATCAGGTCTGAAAGCAAAGCTGAGAATGACAGCAAACGGCCAGCAGGATGCTGAAGACAGCATTTCACATATTTGAAAAACCTTGACTTGGAGTTAGCCTTTTGTTAGCATAGCAGGTGGGAAAAAAATCAAGACAAACACAGAAAACCCAAGAGTGACTTGTAAAAGCTGACTGGAAATCAATGGATGTTCAAAGCCACATCAATAACTTCAATATATCTCTCACATACATTGAAAGGAAAAACATCATGCTTTCAAATACCACCCCATCAATCTGCACAACATAACCCCACAGTGCTCTGAAGAGGCATCTCCCACCTGCTGCTGATTTCCCAACATTTTCAATCACAGATTTTATTCAAATTAGTGAATAAAAATGATACAAAAAACCTGGATGTCTTAAAAAAAACTAAAACCAAAACCAACCACACCAAAAAGCAACTTTTACATTGCAGCTACCTGGAAGATTTAAGCATTGATTTTGCACAGCATAAAGAACTGCTCTCCCCCAACCTCTTTGTACCTACATGCAGTTTTCTCCTGGTTGAGATAGGTCAGCATGGGCAGTGTGTAAATGAGCATGACTGTGTGATAACTTCTAACAGCAGAAATCTTGATGTTCCTTGCCATCACTCAGCAAAAGAGCCTATTTTTACCTCAAATGTTAGTCGTGTGTCACTTGAGATATCCCACAGAGTACAGATGGGATTAACAACAGGGGCTCTATCTTAGAAACTAAAGCTCTAAATCTTTATAAGAGCTAGGGAAATATTTTCATTTCAAAGGCAAAGCCCATACATTTTTGGCTTTCCACCCTTTCTGCTGGGCTGGGTGTGAATATCTCTGGCATTCTGTAGTTTAAAAAAAACATTAATAACTTTCCTTTCAAGTATAAGCAGTCCTTTCTGATATGTAGAAAAAGCTCTGCAGGATTTAGCTTTAGGTTTAATTCTCAAAAAGGAGGCAAAAAAGAGCAATGTGAGAAAATGAAACATAGAACACTGGTGCTGGTGGGCAGAAGTGGCCACCACAGCTGCATTTCTGTAATCACCTGCCATCCCATCCACTGTCTCCTCAGCTTTCCCACATGCCATTTACATTTCATGTGCCATTTCCTCCCCCTTCACAGCCTCTCCATGGTCTGTGTTTTGATGTGCAACTCTCCACCAAAAGTTATTCACGGTCAAATCTAAGGACTGCTCCTCAGTGGATATCCCTCACAATATATCTGGAGGAAAACCATAATCCCAAACACAGATTCTTAAATTAACAGCCTTCGTTTTGACATTTCCACTTAATCTCACAGCAATTTTAGAATAATACTTTAAGTACATAAGCACTGTTTCTGGGATGGAAACTTTCTTAATACTCAGAGAAAAAAGACATTCCAAGATCCAAAGACCCAACATCTGTCCAAAACAAACAACAAAGCACATTTATTCACTCAAATACATGGAAAATACAAGATGACAGAAACATATCTGCATGAGAAGTCAGACCAGTCCTGAGCCTCTTTAGGAAAAATTGCAAAAACCTACAAAAAGCTTCAGCAAGACATCCTCACCCCAGCTGTGTCACAAACAGAATTTCAGTGACAAAAAATAAAAAGGATTCACTAGAAACCCCTAATTCTGACTTCTTTGCTATTTTTTCTTTTCAGTGGCAAGAGCAACAATAGCAAAGTGCTGCAACCATCACTCCAGCAGAAGTTAGAGTGCAAAAGAAACAATTTCATGAAATATAAAAGCATTTCAGCCATTTGCCTCACTCTTGCAATTAGGCACAATCTTATTTCCAGCAGATTTTCCTTTACTCCCTTAGGTACAAGTCCTTTCCATCATGACTGAATTTATGCCATTATATCTAGAGAGGATCTTGTGAATAGAGAGGAAAAAAGAAGGCAAGGAGAAAACTACACACATAATCCTAAACAGAACAGCTTATACTTAGACAAACTAATGTCAAAAGTGGAATATGCTGAACTTTGGACAATCAGAATTTGCAGGTAGGGACAAAAAAGTGAGATTGAAATGCAAGCTGATTCCCAGCACACACAGACGAGTATTGCTGTGCCTGCACAGGTGTCAGGATGTCAACCTCCTAAGCCAAGTTTCTGGTCTTTCCAACAAGAACTGACTCTGCATCCACAGAATGTAGTTTATAATGGCCATCAACCTACAAGAGGTTTTTGGGTCCATTTTGAAAGACAGGATTTTTTGTAAATGTTGAAATTTAACAATCCTTGGGTTACTCTGCCAACCCTACTGGACTAGATGATCCGCAACAGCCTTGAAGGTGGAAAACAGACAGTATAGATAAACCTGCATAACTTCTCTATGTTAAATTATAAACATGTTCAACATCCCCTCCTCATAAAGCTGATTTTTTGTCAGTTTTTATGTGTCTTTCTAAACCTACCAACAGCTTCAACCAGAGCTGGAAATTTTATAAGTTGAAGATTTTTGTCTTGGTTTATTTTCCTCACACATCAAAGTTTTGTCACTGTTGACATAACGGGAACATAACAGAAAGAAAGGAGCTTACAGAAAAATGATTCCCTGAAATTCAATATGAAAAAATCTTCCCTGAAAGACTGATTGATCTTCAAGTGTGGGATAGGCTGTGGAGGGGAGAAACACAAGAATATGGCAAATAGGCACATACAGGTTCTGTCTGTGTACCTAGCACATTTCCAGGTCCAAAATCTCTCTATAAACTGTTTCTCTCTTGCACAGCAGCAGAGAGTAACACACAGAGATGCCTACCAGGGCCATGTTAAATACTCCAATGTGTGATTCAGTGATCTGCCAGTACTCCATGCTATATATTGCAACTAAAAGCATAAAGCTCCTTGATTTGGTCTTACCTGGTTTAAAAATATTCTCACTGTGTGATTCAAACCAATTTTTCTCCTAAAATGCAGTGCCAATGCAGCTCTCTCTACATGGAGGATTCCCAAGAAAAGCCATTAGCAGAATCTGAATCAAGCAACCACGTAACCTCAGGATCACCCCAACTGACTTATTCTTGATGCAATTTCATGCTGAACGAATCTGCAGGGACAAACTGTGGGTATTTTGGATCAGGAGGCCTGATGTCTGTTATTTAGCAAAACATTATGGACCTGTACTCAAGGAAGCTGGCAAAGACAATTTGGGCAAGCAAGCACAGCAGGGAAATGCCTTTTAAAAGGATGTATGATCAAATGGACAAGACAGGTTTGCCCCACCTGGACATAAATTCCTTTCCCACTGTTAAGGCTGCACTTTAGACAGAACTAAAGGTTCTGAAGGTCCTTAAAAATAAAAGCAACCAGAAGAGACAGGTTTAAACTCTTGGCACCAGAACCTGATAGTATCTGGAGTTTCTCCCACCTCTAGAGCAATAACAGGCCTTAGCAGAACAGGGAAGCTGAAACATGAAACGCTGCACAAAACCCCAGGACACACAGAGCTAGGAGGAAGGGGTGCCAAACCCTTCTTATCTCATTCCCTTGGTTTCAGTGTGCAGCATGAAATGGAAAGCAATTTTGCAACTGGCAGCTGCAGAATTGCATCCATGGGTATTCACGTTCCCGGCAGTCACGCAACTGTTCTTCCATGCAAATGCACACAGAGCCGTCTGCATGCACCTCATCTCACACACCAGTCCCCAGAGCTCTACCAACGCAGCAGCCAGCAAGGTGAGCAGCAGCCAGGAATGGCTTCCTTGTTGCTATGTAAAAAAGCAGGATTTATTGATAGAAGTATTTGTTCCAGATATCTTGAAGTCTTTTAATTGTAGCCTTAATAAAATGCTGCTCTCCTGACCCTTGTGAACAGCACCAAATTTGTTACAGCATGTGGAGATGAAAGAGAGGACAGATTGCAGTGACCTGCCTGAAGGAGGAGTCTCGTTAGAGAGATTTAAGTGAGAGGGGCAGAAGTGTGACACTTGAGGTTATTTTTACATCTCGCTTCACTGTGCTTCTGAGCACTGACTAAAGGCACTTCAGCCTGCAGTTCTGCCTGACAGGAAAGCACTCAGCACAGTGCTCTGAACCTGCTCTAATGCATTTGGGGTTCATTTTCCACAATAAACCCTTGTCTTGGATCAGCTATACCAGAAACTGCAAATCTTTCAGCCCATCTAGACCACATGCAAAGATTACACCAAGTTTCAACCAACCTCAGATCCGTTTGTTGCACTAAATTAAAAGCCTGTGACACTTGGAAGGCTTTTGCTGCAGGGCAGGTTCAGAAAATGTTACCCAACCTGTAGGCACCACAGATGGCACTGAGTCAGGCTGCCACACCCCAAGGTGTTTGGTTAGCAGCGGGAGGGCCATGTGCTCAAGGATGTCCTTCAGTGACAAACTGGATGCCACCCGCACTGCTTGGTGCTGACTGGGCCCAGCAGCTGAACACAGGGCTTTGAGAAGTCAGGATGTCACACCCCTTCTTTTGTGAGCTTGGTCAGGCACCCTTTCTATCAATGTTCCTTTACAATAGCCATCAACAAAGACACGGCGACACACCAGCAATAAGTGAAGCAGTGTGACCAGAGCGTCACATGCTGTCCATTCTTCCTCAGGTTCAACAGGTGTGGCCTCTGGGTATTATGGCTTCTCTTCATCCTTACTTACATGCATCCTCCAAATGCTATAGGAGTTTGTACCAGAAAGAAGAGAGCCTCAGCTCTAAAGGCTTTCTTTCTTATGTATTTAAATACTTTCCTGCTTTTCTAGGTAGTTCCAGAGTGGACATTTCTCATTAAATTCAAGGACTGATCAATTCTACATAACTGAGATTAAATTGTAATGACATTTATACAATACTGCAATAAAACTTAATTAATTGTTCTTCACCACATCAAAGCCCAAACAGGATGTCAGCAATTGTATATGCTTGAAGAACACCTTATTTCCTTTCAGATGTTGTAAGAGAGGAGGTTTATTGACAAAGAACATTTTAGTCCACTTTTCCAGCTCTGTCTTACCCTACTTAATCTCCCAATTATTGCATTAAACTTGCCAGTGCTGCAATCCCTCATTTAAAATAGATATTATTTTTTTAAATCTGTAAAAACAAGGTATTAGAAAGAGCACTTCAGAAGAAAAGGAGAGCCAGATGTGCTGGCGCTTCTCAACCTGTGGTCTATCAACCATCAAAATGTAGCTGAGAAAATGGCAAAGCTTTAAGCACACATATATCCATGCAAGAAAACAAACAAGAAAGCCTACATAAAAAAATAAGAACCAAACATCAAAACTTAACCTATTTTTTCAGCTGGGAGTGTTAAAAAAGCATCAGAAAGAACTATGGCAACACAACACATTAATAGTTTCAAAAAAACTAGACACATGGAGAAAGTGGGTCAAATTCAATTCTTATCTAAGGAGACAGATGCTAGTGAAGTCAATAGAGTTTAGCGAAAGCTTGAATGGGTACTATTCCATGAATAACAAAAAGCATCATGAAGGAAGGGTGCAAACCTCTGTATATTATGTGTGCATGTGGAAATGCCTCAGAAAATATGTATAATTTCCTTTACACTTACAACTGGCTTCTCTGCATTCTGTCTATCAAGTTATATCCTCTACCCTCTTCCCATTGCCTGAGAAGTCTTAACTGCTGTGCTGCAAAGTTCCCTCTAGCTGTGCACTCCATACCTTGGCAGGAATGATCCTTTCTGCAGTATTTAAAAGCATCCCCTCTAAGACACAGATGGTTCCTGATGAAAGTTGCACAAAGTTGTATTAGAAGCATCAAGCCCCTTTCTGTCTGACCTTGTGCTCTCCTGGCTGCCCATGGCATCTTCACCTCATACTCACAATTTCTCAGCTGGAAAGGAAAGGCGGTTTTCTGCCAGCCCTGCAGTTAATTCAGGCTTTGTCCCACTTCTCTGCCAATTCTGCCTGTATTAGCAGCTTTTAGCTGTCTCAACCCACATACCACATTGGCTGTACTACAATAACAGCTTAATTGTCACAGGATAAATCTTCTTGTTTAAGCATCTGAAGCAAGTCCTAGTTGGAAACTACTTTGCATGCAAAATCAGGGATGCTCTGGAGTTGTACCCTGGAAGTACAACTGGGAACTTTGGTTTTATGGTGAGGCATAACAATACTCTTTTAGTTCTTACAGCAGACTAGGAGCTAGAAAGCTGAAAAATTGGACGGCCCTGAGTCACAAACTTCCCAGGTCACAGGGCTACAGGGTCCAAACCCAGCTCTGAGACATCCAGGGTCTCTGGCTCTTGCAGTAGCTAAACCTCTAGACACTTTCATGAAAGTTTGACAAATTTCTTCTCCCTCCAGAAATCAAATTTGAGGTAGAGTTAAAAACCTTGCTAGGTTTCCAAGAGCACAGAGTACAGCACTGTGCTTTGTTTCTCTTTGCTTTTGTTTTCAGTTGCGTTTCTCCAATTATTCTCATGAAAAGACATTACTCATTAGCATTACTGAGTATATTTTGAAAACCTGCGGGCCACTGAAAGTCTTCCCATTGTCTTTTCTTCTCCAACTCAAACTGCAAACAGAAATGGCATTACTAAGCTCACAAACCTGAATGGATAGCAGCAGGTGTGATAGGGCTGGGTGGTTTTGCAAGAGCTGTATTTTTCCTGCCAGTTTTTAAAGTTTATCACCATCTCAGTAGTAAAGACAGTTCTTATGATTTACTTCCATAAACTCAGGAGAATAAATTTAGCTATTTTCTTTAACAGGTATTTATTTCAGGACAGCTCAGTGGAACACTTCAGATGAAAGGCAGAACTGCCAAGGAGTCTGTAACCTTTCCTTCTGCAAGGAAAAGGACGCTATGTGCTTCCTTGACATTACAGTACAAAGCCCTGAGTCAACAGGCCACATAAGCTTAAACCAACCCAAAAAAAGGCTTTCCTCACCTTCTGTCTTGCTGCTGAAGGGACTGCCTTGTCCCTCTCTCTCCTCTCCCCCAATCACCCCCATTCACCCCAGGAACGGCCTCTACCCCATAGCAAAGAAGTACACAAAAACTAAGTGAAAATCAGCCTCTTCCTGTAAAATAGGCACCACTGAGTTCATGAGCTGTTTCCATTCTAACACACCAGGGAAGCATTCTGTATCTTTTGCTCTGGGAGGAAAACACACACCAGCTGTTCTGACTTTCACAACAAATTTACATTGAGCACTCAGTTTTCTAAGAAGTCTGAATTTCTCCTTGTCACTGACACCCAAATATACAAACCAGCTCAAAGCCAAAAATTCTCAAAACCACAACCCTGAGGAGTCACTCTGCAGAGCAGATCAAAAAGAAACCCAAGTATGGAGCATCTGCTTTGAAGGTCTTCTTTAATCAGGCTCCAAAGGATGAATTCAGCAGGGCAGAACAGATTCTGCAGATTTATTTAGTTACTTTTTTAATGTTTTAGTTCAGAGTCAAATTCTCTCCATTCTCAGGTTACTGAAGGTATTTCAGAATGAAACATCAAATACTAGAGACCTCCCAGAAATCCATGTGACTTACCTTAGGTAATTAACACACTCTGAGCTACTTGCTTTGAACCAAAAAGTTTCAAGAGGATTTCACTAAGGGTGCAAAGGGCTCCATGCCTACTTTTTGGGTTGGGTTCGTTTTCATACAACTTCCTGCACAAGGTGGGGGAAGCACAACATGCACACATGCAAAAATCAGCTCCATGGAAAATGTATCAGTGTCCCTTATCAGCTATTTTTGCTTCCACTGAAAATCACTTTTAACTTAAAGTTAGTCTGTTGTTAACTAAAACCATATATTTCCACTACAGCAATAGTGTAGAGGGCTAGAGTCTCAGATGCAAAAAATAAAAATAAAAAAAATTTAAAAATTTATACAAGCTCAAATTGCTAACTGGGAGGATTTTGTGTGTTGCATGGTACCTATTAAGTGGTCACTGGAAAAGCAGCAAAAGTAACTCGAGTCTGTGTCATGGAATTAGAAGAGAGCAGTAATATTAGCAAAAGCCCAGCACTATAAATAGAAAATGAGTAGCACACCTCTTTTAGGAAGCACTGGCACCCAGAACATTAGAAAGGATGAACAGAGTGAGATCTCTTTTATACACATCTGGACACATACAGCTTTCCTGGTTTCTGGAAACAGTGTGCATCGGAAGTAGAGTTTTTCTCTGTGGGTACCTACACATTAATTGGCAACCTCATTTGTTATCCTGCTAACACCATTAACAGTACAATAGCTTTCACACAGCCTTCCAAGCTGTTTTGCTAGATTCATCTCTGTATAAAGTAGTGGGAGATCACCCTTTGTTTTGGCTGAGGCTCCTGGATCTCAGCATTTTCTGTCTGAGCCCCAGATTTTTTTGTATTTTATTTATGCAAAAGCCCCCTGATTTCAGCAGAACCATTCAAACACACAGCTACATCCACAGCAAGCACTCACAGAACCAGGGCAGTGACCAAACACAATGTCATTCCCATTATTCTGCTGTTCTCCCAGCACAAAAACCTTTTTGGTCTTCTACAACGTTACCTCATACCTTGTCTGTCTTTTTTTCTTGTTTCTCCAATATGGCCATGTTTTCTTTCAGAACTTTCACAATCTCAGCAGGATTTTTGTGCGATTTACTAAACAAAGGCATGGTCTTCCTCCACCTGGCTTTCTTCCTTCAGGATAGAAGAGGACTGCCTTAAATCAAACAACAAGCAAAAGTAGCTTTTAAGGCTTATACAAAAACACAATAAAACACACATAGACACTATGAACAAGAAAAGGTTGCACCTCAGGCACTACACTTTGCTTCAGCCTCCCAGTGGAGTAGTGAAAGTTCCCATGTGTAGTTCTTGCAAGTTCATTAAGGATTCACAAGCCACCATTAGAACATGAAAAGCAACTACTCAGCACCTGCACAGGAGCTGGATGCTTCCTGCAGGGAGCTCTAACCTACAGGTCAGCACTCCAGCAAGTCCATGCCCATGCCCAATGTGTTTTGGACACTGCACATCCGGCAGGCTCCACTGGATTTCACATATGGGTTTCCGTCAGACTTCACCAGCTCCATCACAGGGCAGAAAACCAACTGTGGGTGACAGCACACCAAAAGCACCCTTTGTTTAAAGCATTGCAAAATGGAGTCCCAGCTTCTCTGCCATCTCTCCTTCTTCTTCCATTGCTTTGCTTTGTCAGCCTAGGGGATCTTGAGAGGAAATTATTTAAACTATCCCCTAAGTTTGACAGACTTCAAGAATCTGTGGGTCAGATCTCACTTGTGTAGAACATTGCCTGAGTTAAATAAAGAAGAGAGGATCAGCCCCAAATATAAACACAAATATATTCATTACATTCAAATGACAGACTGAGCATTTTAATGAAAATGGATTGTTTGTTTAATTTGAAATGTTCTTCTTCTGTATGGTTAGAAAGGCAAATACTACATCACTGTATTTATATATGAAAGAAACCAAGTAGCTCAGTTTCTGCTTAGGCTGTGAATTCTTATGGGTTTTGCTGAGGGTCCAATACAAAGATCTATTGAAGTCAATGACTGACTACAGATGGGAATATGTTCTGGTTAGAAGCTCAGCACTGTTCTGGACTGCATTCCAGTTTGTGCAATAAAAAAGAGGTAAAAGGGGAAAAAAAAAAGAACAAAAAGCAAAAAATTATCTCAAACTTTCATCTCCTTCCACAACACAATAAAATCACAATTCCTCCACACACACATTTGTAAAATTAGTTGTGAAAACATGAATACACACACAAACTACTTCAATCCCATTATTCACCAAGATTTGCTGTTGAAAAAAAGCTTTGTATGAGAGGTTTCAAACAAGAGAACTACAGAAACACAATACGCACAGTTTTAAAAAAACCCAGTGGTCCCAAAGAACAAACTTCTCTCATGCTTCATTGTTACTATGGGCATAGTACAGAATCCATCAGGAAATATGATCCCATTTGAGCCATACATCCATGTGTTACTAATCCCCAAATAACCTATGGAATTAATACTCAGATTGGGCATACATTCTATTGCAATTATAAATAGTAACCATATAGAACAGCCAAGTACGAAATGAATTCAAACTTTAAAAGCAAAATCTATACAGACTTTGTCCTAATATCTTATTAAAATAATTTCAGAACACTTCTGCAGAGTATCTTTACAAGAAGAGTTTCCATGACACACAGGAAATATTTTTGAATGTCTTATTTAAAACAAAAGCTCTTTTACAGTGTCCAAAATAGGTGAGTTTGTATATAGCTTCTCATTTGTTGCTAGGTCAGTTTTACAGGGATATTTTCACATTCAGTGCCTGAAACCTCTCGACTTTTGAGTTCCCATTTTCAAGCTCCTCACGGTCCTGCTCAAACTCATTTTTATTTCTCCAGCTTTGGCTACATGACCTTCACTGCTCAGCAGAGCTCCCAGCTGCAGAGTCCTGCTCCCATGCAACTCAGAGGTGCAGGTTTTGGCAGCACCAGTCACCAGAGCAGAGTCTCAGCCTGACAAGGTGCAAGGCTGAAGCCTGGGTGCACTAACAAGTCACCCTTTGGGGCACACACAAGCACTGACACAGACTGTGATGACAGAATTACACAATAAAGTTGTTTAGATGCTGCTAGCAAGCGCCAAGCACTCTGTAATCCCAAATGTGGTGCAAATAGAAGATTAATAATTCACAATACACTTTGAGAAGGACCTGATTCTGCATGTTTTTATTATTCTGAAGCATGGCATGAGGATGTGATGATGCAAGAGACACAGAGTCTGAAATCAGGAGCTTAACAGGCAAGTTGCATTTCAGAAAAGAATTCTTTTCATCCAGGGTGGGACAGGTATATTCAGATTGCTAAAGTCATCCCTTCATCTTTTCCTCTCAGAAGTCTTCACACAAAGGAAAGGGGGAGATTACTTGATTTTTTAAATTAAGAGCTCATGAGCTTAATGTTCTGAGATTTTTAAAAACTGAAGTTCACATTTCTAACAGAAATGCTGACAATAAACTATTTTTTCCTCTCAAAAGTAACTTACATGGCTGTCTAGAGTAATGTGTCTGCATTTCAAATAATCACTAATTTTACCATAGAACCAGCACTTTTCCACTGCACAGTTCCAGCATCACCAGCAAGTCACCAGAGCACTGCTCAGTGATAAAACACCATTTTTTCCCACTACATTCCCTACCAGCAGCTTAATCACAACAGCAAAAACACCAATAATAGGGCAGAAAGGGACTCAAGAAACTGTTTAATTCATTGCTCTGTTGAACAGAGCCAAGTCTCTGCATTACTTCATTAGATACAAAGTTTTAGATACAAAGCAAAGAAGGAAGAGCCACAGATGTGCATGAAATAACATTTTTGGATTCATCCCTTTTCAGGATACAGTTTTTAACCAGGCAAAAGACGATCATCGCTTCAGAAAATGCATCCTGGCAGCTGCAGAACCTTTTGGTTGCCCATGCATGAATCTTCTAGGGGGACACAGCTATCTTCTAGCTGCTCACAACTACAGGCAGAAGCACATGGGGGTAAAGTCACTCTACTGAGATTTGGGAGTTGTATTCCTTAGTCTTATGGCTGGCCATCCAATAAGGCAAGTGGCAAAAGGAGGACTCCTCTCCTCCAGCTTTGCTCCCCATGACTGGAGTTTCCAGAATCAAAGAAAGCACAAGCTCTTATTAAAGAATTTTTATCACAGCTGGGCATTCCTGTCCTGTCCTCCTCTTTGTACCAGCCCTCTGCTCTCTAAGCTTTCTCTTTGAAGGTTTTCTGTTCAGTAGAGGCACTAGTTTGGTTTAGAGGCCCTATTAGTTACATCACTTATTTTCAGTATGATTTTTGGAACTTTTTTCCATGCACCTAGTCCTCTGTCAAGGTTGCTTGAAATTTCACAGTAAGTTAAAAGTTACCATGAGAAAAGAATTGGGATGAGAAGTGGACAGTGTGACCACATAAGCCTCATTCTCTCAAGAAACCCATCTAAAAATAACTTAAAAACTAAGATGAATGACAACTAAAAAAAATGCAGCACAGGCTCACCAAAGGTAGCTCATACAATAATGCCTTATAAACATATTTTTAACAGAGAAAACAGAGTAGAATCCATGTATCTAATGTGGAAATGCACCAATTTGAGTACAGTACCAAAAAATTAGTTGAAGAAGAAAATTATTGTGTCATTTGACTGAGAAGGCAAGAGCAATCTGTGGATGGGATCATATTTAGAGAGGCACAGGAATTAAGAACCTATCAAAAAATTGTGGTTACTGAAAATAGAAAGCTATTATCAACACATTACAGGACTGGAATATCATTACCTGGGAAACTGGATGGAGTCAAGAACAAAGGTAATACAAATGGGATAAAAGTTAAGAGTAGAAGGTATCAGATAATGCTGAATGGTAAATGACACACAGTTTGTAGATGTTCCAGATCCTCAGAAACATTCAAGATCAGATTGGACAGGACTCTCAGCAACCTGATCTAGTTGAAGACATCCATGATAGAGGGAATTGGACTAGATGACCTTTAAAGGTTCCTTCCAACTGAAATCATTCCAAGAATATCTGCTTCAAGCTGAGGACTTGCCATGAGAAATGATGAAAGGAAGCAGCTGGTGACATATACAAACACACAAGTACTTTACAGATTTGAGAAAGACAGATGCAAATTTGTGATGAATCACAAAAATAATGGTCAGTTGAAATCCAAGGGTATCTATGCCCTTGTACACAGTGTTGATAGACCTTCATACAGAACACTGTACACCCAGAGTCAAGTAGAATCAACAGAGATTAGAGTGGGTGGAGATAATCACACTGGATGGGCAGAAAAATGGGAAGACCAGCGTGTCTTGGAGGCTAAAGGTGCTCACCTTCATAAGTTTAGAATAAAAATACAGAAAAGCTGAGAAAGTTATTTCAGCTTAAATAACAATAACACTTTATTTATGCAGAAGCAAATAGCTAAAAACTGCTGATGTATAAACTTCAGCTGGAAATGTAAAGGTTTCCACCCATTGGAGCTTTGAGGTTTTGAAATGGCCTAATCTACCAGGCACACTACAGAGCATCTGTTCATAAATTTTTGACAGGGCTGTCTGGCAGCAAGGGACAGGACTGAATGAACCCCTTTCTTTCCCACTTTCTAGGAAAACTTTTCCATCTAATGGTTATTCAACATATGTTTTCATAACATCAAAAATTGATTGTGGACACTCCTGAATTCATAATGGAGAACCAGCCAACTTGTGAAACATTTAGTTTTGATGATGTTATTTCAATGGTGCTCTTGAGAGCAGCTTATGAGACCAAGGAAAGAAACAGCTGTATCCTACCAGACCAACTCTCCTGGTCTCAGAGATTGCCTCTCCCAACCATGAGGAAAATGCCTTGGCAGTGCTGTAGGAGGAAATGAAGTTTCCTAAGCCTGCTGTTTCCATCAGTGTGAACATGACATTTCAGACACCAGAGTTGGAGTGTCCAGCACATTTTAGAAACTCTACTTTTACAAAAGTACTTAATGGAATACCATTCCATCTATGTTTGGGAGAAAAAAATGGCACTGATTTTATGTTAGATAAGCCATAGAAACACCAAAAGGAAACAATAATTAACCACTTTCTAAATGTCAGCCTGTTTCTATTCAAGTCAGGAAAAAAAAAAAACCACACAGACCAAAGCAGTGAATTGAATCCAGAGCTGGATGTGGTTTACAAGACATGACTTTTAGGGTATTCAGTAGCTTGTCAAAGTAGCTTGCCTTCATATTGAGGCCATACAGTCTCTCACAGGTCTCCAACTCCACACACATTCAACAAAGATGGAAAACACAATTTCAAAAAACCTATCTATCTACTTTTACTCTGTCTCCTCTGCAAAGGGAGAAGCTGAAACACAGAGAGATGACAAGACTTACCCAAGGCCACAAACAAAAAAATCAGTGGCTGTGTCAGGAATGCAACCTAGATCATGTGACAACAAAGCCGACACTTTATCAGGCTTCAAAATATCTCTTCTGCCAGTTTATCTGCTCATAAAGAGAATGTACTAAAAAAAAATTCAGCACAGCTATAAAGTACAGAAAGAGATCTAGGTCTGATTGTAGGCACTCTCCACAATTTCTCTGCTTTTAAGTCAAATACTTCCTCAAAATATCATCGTGCAACTGAACTTGGAAGCACAATGAAAGAAAAATGCACACAGCAACACCACTCTTTTCAGCAGCCCATCCCACTATGAAGTGACTCAGTGAAGCAGCTCAGTAGCAAAGGCTTCTTCCTGCCCACAACAGCAAGAATGGAAGAGAGCACGTGAGCCTATCCATGCACTCTTTGCAGACACTCCTCTGGACAAAACATTTGGTCTCCAAAAATAAATGAGAAAAAAATTTTCCTTCCCATGGAGTATCAGACATTGTCTTGCTTTAGCTCCCAACCTTCATCAAGTTATTGATCAGAATCAAAACACTTCAATAACTCATATCGTGTGAGAGTTTCCGGAACAGAAAAAAAGACCTTCATTTCCCAGTCACTGTAGTGTGCCCATGACCCACATAGGTCCTGCTTCCCAGTTAGAACACTTTCTTCATCATTTTGTCTAATTCAGTCTCCACATAATGGAAGAGGTGCTCATTTCTCCCTCCTGCCATTTGGGAAAGCTGTTGCAATGACAGAGCAATGTCCTCAGACCAGGAGATGGAAGCCCCCATGCTCCAGGAGATGGAGCACCCAGAGAAGCCCAGTGCAGTCTCCTCACACAACCCACGTTTTACTTGATATGCAGAAGGAATCTAGGCTATGGAACAAGCAACTGCTCTGCAAATTCTCCTTATGAATTGCAGATTTTGGAAGGTACACTGCAAATGAGACAAAAGATTACCAGAAGATGGGACAGTTTTGTGGTTAGGGTGAATGAATGCCATCCATCTCTGCTTGGCAACTTGATTTTTCCAAAAACTCCAGAATTTACTCATCATAAGTTTGATGTTGCCTACTTGTTGCATTACCTGAAATGAAGAGGGATATTAGCTGAAACTTCACCTGAACACACAAAACATCACAGTAATGCCTACCATCACCACACATGTCATTTTTTTAGCAGATGGTAAGCATCCTGAAGATCAGACAGGGAAAAGAAGTAGGCAGCTCTGCCCTTAATCTGATCACCTCTACAGAATGAGAATAATAATATCACACCATTGTTCAATTCTGTTATGAAACTGAAGGCACTTACGGTGATGCTCCCCTCAAGTGTTATGATGTAGCTCTAAGGAAGCACTCAAAAAAATTATTAACTCTTTTTATCTGAGTGCTTGAATGCCACTTAAGTAAAAAACAATTTTAAAAAACCCTATATATACAGTCTTTCAGTAAACACAGTGGATAAAATGAAACACCAAAAAGCAGTCTGGTCACTGAGGCACTCTATTTTGATAGATGCTTTGTTCTGTGATGGTGACACCCTGCCCCACATGTATTCACATCCCTACAGCCTCTGTGGGAGCCATTCAGCTGTTGCAGGGCTACATGGAGAGCCAGATCAGTGAAGTGATCCAGGTTAACAAGAAATAGCCTGCTGGGGAAAAAAAAAAGGTTACAGGTTTCCAGTCCAGTTCTGCCCAGACAGAGTCTAGGGCTGTACCAGCACAAGAGGGAAAGAAGGGAATGGGAAGAGGGTAAGGCTGCTGGAGCGTATGCTACAGGTCAGATGTTCACCAACCATACCCAGAATGGGGCAGTGATGATCATAAAGGGGGTATAAATGTGTGGCAATGCAAACAAAATACTCATCATAGAATAGTTTGTGTTGGAAGGAACCATAAAGATCATCTGGCTCCAAGCCCCCTGCCATGGGCAGGAACACCTTCCACTAGACCAGGCTGCACAGAGCCCCATCCAGCCTGGCCTTGAACATTTCCAGGGATGGGGCATTCACAACTTCTCTGAGAAACCTGTGCCAGTCTCATCACCCTCACCATAAAAGATTCCTTTTTAATATCTAATCTAAATCTATCATGAGTAGGGTACAGAGAACAGAATTGAAGTTAAGGACATTTTGCTACCTTGTGTCCTTCTATTGGAAGTCCTGTGTTTTCACATCCACTATTATTATTATTATTAATTTATTACGAAACAGCATTTGCACACTGCAATGCCAGGTAACATTCAGATTCTCACCCATGCAGAACTGGCATCCGGTGGCACCATACTCACACCACCATCATTTATGTGTATCACAGGATCACATAGGCTCTCCCAGTCATGCTAATGAACTAGCTAGAAGTGGTAGGTTATTACTTCACATTCAATAAAACTAGAAATATACAAGAGGTTTTAGAAATATACAGAGGTTTTACAGCCACCAAATTTGCAGGATTGATGAGTCAAGAATATTTGGAATCCCAATTTGCATTTGCTACCGCAGAGACCTTTAAAACCTAACGGATTAAGAATTCAGTTCCATGCCTAACTGTAGTCCATAGCAAAACTCCCACAAAGTCAGTCATGCAGAAAGAGCTCTCTTAACAAACGCCTCTGAAGTACACACAATTCTAACAGAAGAGCCCTTAACAGCTTTTCATTTACTTAAGTAAAAGGAAAACCAAGTTAAATATCCATTTCTAGTAGGAATAGTATCTGTAGAAATAATGGAAGCTGGTAACATAATTTAAATAACACAGGCAGCAGCCAAGAGGGAATACGACTTCCTCTAAATTCATTAGTGAGGAAGATGGATACTATTTTTGTATTTGGTCCAATATTACTAAACTTACCTCTCTACACAGCATTCACTTGATCAAGTTCATAGCAAGTCCGTTGTGTTACTTTCAATAGCCTCAATAGTAATGGATTAAAATAATTTTCTATAGCAGTAATTTCACTTCACTCATAACATTAGTTCAAGAAAGAGCCTTTGCTTTTAAGAAAGACCCCAACTTCCCTTAAGCTCCATTAAAGTTCTGCCTGATAAAGACTTCAAGCATGGCCCGTGGCACAGAATCAGCATTTCCAGTGGACAGGACCTGTGGGCTGCAAACGAGGAGGAGCTGGGACATTCACACGGGCTGTTCCTTGTGGCAGCTCTCACGGGCGCTCATCTTCCCTCCATCTCCCTCCTTGCCCTGCCTTATGCAAGTGGCCACGCTCTCATTCCTCTGCATCTCAGGAGCCAGCCCGCAGCCCGCGGAGAGGAGCGGGAGAAATGATATATTGCAGATATTTTATTTTTGGAAACCACACTGTAAATAAAGCCATTTCCAGAGATATTCCATGGACACGGAGTGCTTGGTCGCAGAGCCAGCGCCTTATGTAACAGGAGGAGCATTGTTTAGGGTTGCCTGCGTTAAAGAGCCACTCCTGGTAACACAGTTTACAAAGCTATAAAAAGCT
This sequence comes from Ammospiza caudacuta, assembly GCF_027887145.1. Lineage (NCBI taxonomy): Eukaryota > Metazoa > Chordata > Aves > Passeriformes > Passerellidae > Ammospiza > Ammospiza caudacuta. The sequence continues at coordinate 58,193,703 of NC_080594.1, read as the reverse complement.
ACCAGCCTAACTATCGAGAGCGAGCAGGCAAGCGGTTTGTTACCAAAAGGCTGGGAAAAAGGAAAGTTTCGTTAAATCCCTCAACTTTCCGCGGCTCGGAGGCCATCAGCCCGGCTGGCACTTACCGGGGTGGGAAGCTGGGGGCTCCTATCGCAGCGCCATGGCCAGGTGCTGAGGACAGCTCTGCCGCCTCCCGCCGCCCGCGCCGCCGGCAGCGCCCTCAGCGAGCTCCCATTAATTCCGCTCGGCTCCCCGCGCCGGTCGCCCGCAAGCGGCAGAGCCCGGGGATCCCTCGGTTCGGCCTCACGCTCCTCTCCCGCCGGGCGCCGTCAGCCTCTGGAAAAGCGTGAGCAGAAAGGATCTCTTGGACATGCACAGGCGCTCACAAGCAGCTGTAAATTTCCACTCCCCGCTGCCTGCGGCTGCACTCCCGGCTCCTCGCTGTTCCTGCTCCGACGAGCTCTGTGCCTGGGTGTGCGTTTTCCCCCACTGCCCTCCCCGCTTCCCACTCCCTCGCTCGTCTTGCTCACAGGCTCACACACACACACACACACACCCCAAACTCCACGTCACAGGAACGCGTGGAAAAGCAAGGGATGAAGCGATCACTCCGCCGAGAGATTTCCCCAGGGTTAAGGGAGGACATGCGACAATTTCGCATCACTTCTGTAAGTTTCCATTCCTGCCCAAAGTCTGCCGGTGCAGGGGGAGGCATCGCTGACGGCTCCTCGCACCATCACGTGGCGTAGGCTGCTGGAATTAAATTATTCACCTTGCCGTCCTGCTAGGAATGCAAATAAGGGAGCCCAACAGCGGGTTGTTGTTACAAGATAATAAAAAAAATCAACATGCTCACGCACCACATCTTTCGGCAAAGTCCTGTCCAGAAAAGCTGCAGATAAGCTGCTTCCTGCCTGACTATATATTATTACACAAAGATCCAAATACTTTTCCACAACAATACTTGAGGGGATAAAAACATCCACCCATCTGCAGTATACTCTGAGCAAAATTTAAATCCTGATGAAGAAAAACATTACCCCTAAGTATTTTTTCAAAGGCTAATGTGATGGGGAAAAAAATCATAAAGTATTCTGAAACGAGCACTACCAGCTATTATCAAGTGTACGAACACAGCAAAATGTAATTAAAGGAATTTTTAGTGCTTCATTTTTCTCTCTCGGCAACAATTGTTTGGCAAGCACCACACATTCCCAAAGGGAATGGCAAGTGCTGTCCCCTCTGCCCCCTCTGCCCCCAGCTGTTAAGAGCAGGGGAAGAATGATGCTTTACTACAGGCACTTCAAGGTGGGATTTAAAATGTATCTTCATCTGGATCTTGGCCGAGTCCCAGCTGGGATGTGTGCCCAGCATGTCTTTCTGCCAAGCTCTCCAGCTTGGGGGGAAAACTTTACCTCCCATCACTTCTTCCTCAGGGCATAGCCTAGCCAAAGTCCTACATTATTAAAAATCATTTGCTATGCTACATTTGCTTGGGGAGCTGATCTCAGAGTTAGCAGCACTATAGTTGCATCAGATCTTGATTTAAGGCTCACCTGCAGTAGGTATTCACAGCTCTACATTACAGGCAGCCAAAAGTGCATGAGAAACCTAAATTCTGAGGAATACAGATGAAACAGACACCTTTTAAAGGGCTATAAACCTTTGCTTGCAATGCCAGCTCCCAATGAAGCACACAGGAGTATCCCAAATCCTCACTTTGAAGAGCCACTCACCTGTCCCTCCTGGGCTCAGGGAGGCAGAAGCCACCCCTGCTCCCTTAACCTCCTGCATTTGCTCCTGCCTGTGCACAGGAGGCACCAAGCCAACCTTAGATCAGCACATTTGTACTCTCAACTTATCAGTAAAGCACGTCACCACCTCTGCTCACACTTTACCTAACAGATCATCAAGATACTGCATTCCTGTGTTTTTGGACCGCCCTGAACAGCACTGGGAACAGGCATTAATTAGTGCTGCTCCCACTGCACCAGAAAGCACTGCAACAAGTGACACCAAGTGGCAATTTCTGCTCCAAACCCCTTGTGAAATATTCTTCCAGCACCAACTTAAAGGCTTCACATTAGCCACCACTGAGCAGGTTTCCTCTCCAGGCAAGCCCCACAGAGATCTCAGCAAGGGACACTGCGGATGCCAAGCTCTGAACAGGATGAGCCACCCACGAAACTCAGGAGGCACATGAACGACCCGAGGAGATGTGTCATGGCATGAAGGACCCGGAGAGAAAAGCTGGCACTGGGCACCTTTACAGCACCAGCTGGGTGGGGAAGGGAAGGGGAGCTGGGCCTTGTGGGACCTCACACCCACTCTGACATTGGACCTTTATTTTTTATCAGATACCTCAGCCTTTGGATAAACAGCAAAAGTCAAATGATAAACACTCTACCCTTGGGCTGCTGATGACAGCACTGGCTTTTCCTAAGGCAACACAACAATCCAAGTGCATCACTGCTTCCCCTGTGTGTTTTTAAGAGAAAAACTTTTTTCCTCTACCTGTCCCAAGAAAAATTTTATCTTTTCTATTGTAAATCCACCATCCCTTCAACAGGTAGAACCCCAACTTTTTGCTGTACTGTGGAGTTCAACAGTGGTAGGTGTTACCCTGAAATCAAACCATCACAAAAAAAGATTGAAATATCACAACAAATGTGTTTTAGCTGCACATAAGGAGCCCCAGTGGGGATAATTTGTGTATCACCGCACTCCATAAAATATTCACAGACCATTCTGAGTATCCCAGCTTTCTGGAAGTATAAGAAATTTATCTACAAAGTAACTGTCCTTTGTTTCAGACTAAATATGCCTGTTTTCCTGATTCAGAACATTAAATTGAATTTGCACTCAATTACAGTTCAACTTTTCCCATCTTCTACCTGAAAATCTTTTAGGGCTTTAATAGGAGCCCTCTTGAGAGCTGGAGAGCAAGAAACCCACCCACCTCCATCCCTGCATTGCAGCAGAAGAAACTGCACAAAACAAGGTAGCTAAAGGGGCAGGGGAAAAAAAGATTCTCTGCTATTCCAAAACTCTGTTTCATCTTAAGTAGAGTTAATTCTCAGATGACAGGAAAAGGCCCTGAACCATTCAATAGGAATTAAGCTATAATTACTTGGTGCTCTTATCTGTTTGTTGGGATTTTTTGTTGCCAAGAGGTTATTAAATATTTCCAAAATATGTTTTCTTCAATTCTTAATTTGTAGCCATCTAAAATCTAGAATGATGTAATTATAAAGAGACAAAAAATCTTTACAGTCCTGAAGTACATGGGGAAAAAAAATCTCTGCACTGCTAAAATACTCCAGCTTCCACATATTTAAATTTCATTATATTTGTTTCCTTTAAAGAGGGCAGAGTCCTCAGGCTAAGGCATGGTTAAAGTACTTTTGAGAAATGTTTGTCCTTGCTTTCATAACTTAAAATCATTCCATCTAATAAAGACCAAAGGAAGAAAACCCCAGTTGATTTTTCCTGCTCTAACCATTTCTTTTCTAATGTGGAAAAGAGAAATTAGGGAACTTCAACAGTGAGTGAAATTGCAATAAATTGCAGCAGCAGATGATAAACACACAGCGTATATATATAAATTCTGCTTATTTAATCATCCATTTCCAGTCTGCCTACCTCCTCTGAGATTACTTCCAGCATTCCAAAGCCCAAAGCAGCCTCTAATAACAATAACAACAACAACATCCTTCCTTCCCCCCAAGTTGCTCAGTGCCCCAGGCCATCAAAATTCAGCTCTCCACAGCAACAGGTTTAGTTGTGTAATGCTGAATATCAAGAGGAGAAGTTTTAGCATACTAAAAAGATTCCCCCACCCTCCAAAACCTGGAAACTAAAGAACATCCCCCACAGGATTTAGTGCTATTCTTACAAAGCCCAAGATATGAACATTTTGATAGTTTGGCAGTTTATTGGGGTGGAGGGGAACTAAAAACAAGTCACTTATATAATCTACATCGTAAAGCTGTTACACTTTAACTCAAAGCATTTAGCATTACGGCACAGCAATATAAAAAGTGCCCAACAACATTTCTAAAACCTCATAAAATAAGATGCTTTACAGTTACTTCATACTTCTGTGTTATTCTGTGAGTCCACAGATACTCAATTTCTTCAGATCCCTGCAAGAGCACTGTGGCCACTTCAGACTGATGCAAATAAATTCTTCTTCATGCAGTAGATCCCAAATACAGACATCCAACACACACTTTCTCTCTGTGTAATCTTGGAGGGACACAAGCTTGGAACTGAGCCTGTATACCAGTCCCCACAAAACAGCTACCAGCACCAAAAGGCAAAAATAACATTTGGCTGCTCATCCAAATACAAAATAAGACAAAAAAAAGGGGTACAGTCTACGGAGGGGCAGGTGGTCTTCCCTACAGCCATGTAAAAAGCAGCAAAGCTTCTGGCCTCTCTCGGGACTAGAAAATTTATATTCCTTCAGTGAAGTATGGGAAACAGAAAGCAGCAAGATGCAGTGGCTGACCTGTAGCTGCATTTTAGCTGGCGTGAGTGGAAGCATTTAAATGGATGGTTTATATAAGCTACTGCTAAAAATGCAGACATGTCTTCCACGATTATGTTCCCTTCCTCTTCCTCCTAGCTCCCTCTAGCGCTTTTAAGGACATACGGCCTTTTCCCTCCTAATTTATGTAATGCAAATACAGTTGCTAAGATGTTTGGTTTAGTTGGGGTTTTGGGGGGTTTTTAAGATCTGCCATAGCTCTTATAAACTGCTCATGAGATTTTACTGAATGTGTTATTCATATGTACAATCCCTCCAGAAACCAAACACTGACACTGGCCTTTCTACCAGAAACGTTTGTATATTAATACTTTATGTACAGGCCAGTATATTTAAAAGTTTACTCATTTTAAAGGGCATCCAGCTCCATCATTAGAGAAAGTCAATTAAAATTAATCCCTTTCCTTGAGCATTCCCTCTCTCAAGTGAATTGTGTCTAAACAGAAGGTTACTACAGCCCAACAGCTGAAAGATATAACATATTAAAATTTTATGTCTGCCCTAAAGTCACTTATAAAATGTTAATTGTGCACCTTATCTACTGTGTCCCAACATAAACCACAAATAAGAACCATACCTGCACTCCCACTTTTATGAGCAGAGGAACACAGACTCATGACCACACCAGGCTTTTTACCTGCAGACTCATGCAAACAGAAACTAGGCCCCCAAAATCAGTGACTGCCTGAAGAGCCAAGCAAGTATTTTTAAAATAATTAAAGTTTTCACCTCTCCAAACTGCTTCTGTCCCAGTTCTGTACAGTCAATCACCTCAGTGGCCATGTTTGTTTGTTTGTTTCTTTAAGGTCCAATTGCAGAATTAAAAATGGGAAGAGGAAAGACCATTTCAAGAGGTGCAACAAAAAGAGCTTTGCTGAAGACCTAAAACCACTCATCACTTGTGTGCCAATCTTGCAGTTTCTATAGCAGCACACAAAAAACCATTTTTCTTCATGGAATTGAATTTTAAGTGTATAAAAGCATTTATCTGTGATCTCCCATTTCTGAAACAGTCAAACAATATTAATAGTGTTTGGTGTTCTTGAAATGATTGAATTTAGTTACTGATCTCCACATAACTTCACCAAGCACTTTTCTTAACGTTAGGCAGAACAGGTTAAGACATCTCCTTCCACCAGGCTCACTAACCAAAAACCCTATAGATGTTCCCTACAACTTCCTTGCTGGTCAAAGACAACAGAGCTTTAAACTTCCTAAGAGTGCTTGAAGCCAAAAGCTGAAAGTTATTGCATATTGACCTCAGCAATGGTGATATGCTGTGAAAATGTTGGGCAGATCAACTTTGATGCCTATAATTACTTGAAACACAGTGTGTGACTGTTTCTGACAAGCTGGAAGACAGTTTGGGATTTAAGACTTCTCCTCTGCTGACCACTACTATAGAAGGCTAAAGCATTTTTCATCAGATGCTTTCCAGATGACTTGCAGACAAACAAAATTAAGTTAAATTTAAAACACAAGTTAAATGCTCTTGTGAGGCACTCACTGTAACACCCAATTTAATATGAGGCAAGTGAGGTGGCACCAAGGGAACACCCAAAGGTGTGCAGTCCAAAATGTTAAAGAATAAGTTTATACTGTTAAAGAATACTGTTAAAGGAGATAGGAATTGTCATTCTGGATAAGACAAAGCTCCACTAAATCCCATCTCTAAGAGGGGCTGACACCAAGAGCAAACTAGAAAAAGAAACTTATACCATAGGAAGGACTACTCTACTCTTCCTCTGCATCTGGCAATCAGCACCTTTGAGGTTTCCTGAAGCAACATCCCAAATCACCATGATGGATAGTTACACACCTTTCACTTTTAAGATCCCAAAGGAGCACTATTCCCCATCTAGGGGGACTCTTAAATCACTTCTGCATACTCAGATACAACAGATTGCTCAGGATTGCTTCTGACTGTCAAGACTGAGCTGCCAAGACAGTTCAGAGACTGCTATTTCCTGTGGGTGAGGGACCAAACAGGACAAGATCCAGCATCAGTTTATTGCCTTCCAGTTAGTTCCTTCTTCAGGGCAGCAAAGGCAGGATTTACCTGCAGAACCATTGTATTTTTCAAGTGGCAACCCCAAGACAAGAGAACAAGTATTTCCAGAAAGTCCCATACAGAGGCATGGTGTTATACCCATGAAGATGAGTTCAGGTCTAAGAAGTGTCAGCTCCTATTTATGTCACACTCTGTGATCTTGGAAAAGCCACTTAGTCTCCCCATTGGAAGATTTATGTATTCAAAACCATAAGGTGCTTTGACACTGCAGTGATGGAAGCCAAACAAACACAGCAGGCAGTACCCAGCTTACTTGTGTCCTTTTCCTGCAGACTGTGATGCAGGAACGTCCTGCATCACACAGTCTGCAGTTTGTGTGATGCAGGTCTCCAGAAACCATGCCTACAGACACAACAAACTTCTGAGTCTCTTCTCACACAGGTTAAGAATCCTACTAAAGCAGAACAGTCGAAACAAAACCAGAATAATACTAGTTTAAAGGTCTAAACTGGTGCTTTTAGATGAAGAATTACAGTTTTTTCCCAATGTCAAATAATTGAACCCAAGCATTACTATAATTCTTGAAAAACAGCTGTTATACTTAAGCAAGTGTTGCCCTAAAGTGACTTGCCTAAAGTCACACAAGAAAATCTCTGGTGCCAACACTGCTCCCCTGGAGAAAGAGAACCCACATCTCTCACATTTTGCTCTTTACCAGTTTTGTCCTGCAAAGACATTAGTTTAAGACATCGGAAAAGGATAGGGAGCCTTGAGAACTCATCAAGCTCAAGCTGCACAAGGAGAGATTGTCTTCACAAGTACCCCAAAGTCATTCCTCCTGACAATTAAGTTTATTCATCACTTGACAGATTGCAAACATATTTGCCTTCATGTGATAGATACATGGCCAGTTGATGAAACACGGGGTGCTTGCACTTCTCTGTCCCACAGTAATATTTTACCATCACCTCAATGTTATCTTCCTGTTAGGTGGTGAACAGTTCCTGTCGTCACGAAGCCCCTATCTCAGATTTTAGTAACATATTTTTCTGGTCCCGGGAAGGCGCCTCCAGTGCCTTCCTAAAGACCCCTGTAGTCCATTCTGGCCAAAAGTTGACTATATTGAGCAAATTAACCTGTAGGGTATTCTTTGGAGTCCTCAGTGGGGAAAACCTGTCCATGCACATTCCCACACTACTAAAAAGCCATCTGCTGTTCCCCCCATCCATGTTGCCCAACAACTGACATTACAAATTAATTATTATGTCAGACACATACAATTACAAAGTGTCCAATTAAGGGCTGAGTTCCTTTTGTTTCAATTAATAAACCAGGGTCATGCCTTGAAGTCCTTAAATGGCAGCAGGCATGCTGCAGATGGCATTTTTTAGCCAAGTCTGTCCTGTCCAACAAAGACCAACAGGAGCAGTGTGTTCATCTTCTGGACAATTTCTGTTTTGGAGGAAGAGCAGCTCTGGCACCTGGGTGTGCTTTGATTCAACTCCATTTCTGTGTAGCCTCAACAGTGGAGATCCCTGACAGGCTCTGGATACCTGGAAGAAAAGCACTCACCGCATGACATAAATGGCAAGCTCCAGATATATAGGTTGTAACAGGTCAAATATGCTCACAGAAATCTTGGCAAACATCACTCCTTGAGACATCTCCTAATGAAATCTGACAGCTTCAACCTCACACAGATCTATACTCACAGACTTTGTCACACCCTCTGAAAATAGTTTAAGAAATCAGTTTTCTCAGGCTTTCTCACATACCTGTTCCCTTCCCACAGAAGCAATTGATAATTTTCTTCTCTGCGTGTGTTTTGGTAGTGTGCATTTGCAAAATAGCTTTATCTGCCATCAAAATCTACATCTCTGAAGGGTAAAAGACTGCTACTGTCCACTTATAAAAGTCATGTTTAGCACCGAAAATAAGTAAGGTGTACGCCTCTCAAATGAAAAAAGAGTCTCAAGCTGTAGCAGCCCAGACATGAGAAGTTACCTATTATCTTTGCAAAAAAAATAATATTTTTAGCTAGATGCTATCGGAGCCTGATCACCTGCAGAACATGTTTTCTAATATATTTGCATGCAGTACCTTGAATTTATGAGAGCTGTAGGATCAATAGCAGAATTCAGGGATCAAAGTCTCAAAACTTTCTTTCAGAACTGCAGCGCTCATAAGGACACAAAATTATGTCTGGCATTGTTGCAAACTTTGGAGTCTCCACCCAAGTACCACTGAAAAGAAATGGCTTGTTGTCTGGGAGCAGGCAGAGCCCCGTGAGAAGGTCACCCAGCAAGACTCATATCAGTTCAACTTTCCATGACCACAGCAAGAGCAAGGCAGTCTCCCCCAGCTGTCATCATGGGATGAAATTACTTCCACAAGCATAAGAACTTCCATTGAAATATTCCAGCACACAAAGGCCTGTATCCAGAGAGCTGCATGGCAGCCAGGTAACCAAAGATGTGAACGTAAGCTATTTAATACCTTGGCATTTAACCCAACAACAACATTACCTATTTTTATGTTTTTCAATTAAAAAAAACCCCTAAAAACAGATGACATAGAAGTTCAAAAGTAATAAATAGTATGACACTGTGACACACTACACAGACTGGCTTTTCTTTCAAAACTAAAGATAGTTCTATATGATTCCTACACTTAGGAAATAAGACCTTATTTGGATTTAAAATAAGTTTGAAATAGATTTTTTTTGTTCTTCTCAAAACAATAAATGAATGTTGTTAGTATCAGCAAAGGCATTTAAAAATTTCAAATATTTACTCTGATTCCCCAAAGCTTAACAGCTTCTTGAACAAGAGCAGCTTTTTAAAAGATTTTGTATCTTTACACTAATTTCAAGTGCTGGAGAATCTGTGAAGTCCATTAATAACATAGTGCAACAGTTAATTGGTTACCACTTTGAATGTTTCGGGGTTTTTTCCTTTTCTGAAAATTCATATTCTGTTTTACTTTCTGCTCTCTGAAGCTGTGATTCCTATGTTTGCAAACATGTGTTTTTTGAAGGTTCCTAATTTTATTCATGTATAGATATGTGATTAAATCATTTCAACAAACTCAGAATTTACTTCTTCATCACCACCTACATGAAGTGTACATATACTGTTTTCTGACATCTACAACCAGTACTGACTTCAATTAAAAAATGTCTTGAAATCAAACCTGATTACAGAAGTGAGATAATTAATACAGCAAAAGAAATCTCCCACTCTGCATTCAGTGTTTTCAACTCCCATCAGCTCTTGGCTACCACTCATCTACAGGGAGTGCCTTGTCCACTGTTTGTGGCGCATGAGTCTTGACACCTTGAGGTATTTTCAGACACTGTTCCTCATCTTTTAAGGCACATCCAGCCTCTTCCCATGGTTATTAACTTCACAAAGCTTTGAGTCCATCTTTTGAAAGAGTCAGCCAAGATGCCTTTTGATTCAATCAAATACATGAGGCTATGCCATCATTTGTCATCTCTCTACTCTGCATGGCCTAGATAAAACTGTCAGAAAGGATTGTGCATTTCCTTTCAACTGTGTGCTCATTTGGGGATTTTTTTTTTTGCAGACAAACATCCAGTGACTGAACATCAACAAATTATTTATCAATTAAAATATTCTTAATGACAGTAAAATTTTCAATATTGAGTTTCTTAGCCAGAATACATCAAACCCATAATCTGAAATACTAGACATTTTATAATATGTTTCCTATTAATCATGTTGAATATTTTGCTTTATGACAATCCTTAGAATTTCAGAGTTTTACATTAGACACAAAAGAAAAAAATTCAGTCTCCATAAATTTTCAAAAGTGTTCTTTCAGTCTTTATTTACCGCTGAAATATGATGGATTTGTTCACAGTTACGTGATTACTTTTAATATTCATCTTCATTCTCACTACAGAAACATGGAACAGTTCTGTATTTTCAGCATCACTGTTGACAACTTTAGCACAGCCAGCAGACAAATGTCACTGTTCTTTTTGCTCTTGGTACTTTAAAATTTCTTATTAGCCTTAAATCCTAAAGAAAATCCAGTGAGTTCTCTGTAATCATCTTTATAAAACTTACTTGTACTAATTCCTATGTATTGGCTGCTGCCTTGGAACCATTTCTAAATCAAGATATGACTCTCCCTTTGCTGAAATCCTCTTTCTGTATCTGTATCTATTCCAGACAGCCATGTGTTCCCACGTCCCCAGCTGCTCCCCAGCTTTGGGAGACAATCTTTAGGCAGGGCTAGAAGTGTACCAGTGATGTAGCAGCACATCACATCACATCCCATCACACAGAGGAGATTTGCTGAGTCCCTCAAGGTTTTGCAGCAGTCTTCTCCCATGGCCTGATGACCTGTGCTGAACTTTAGGAACCCTGGTGAGGGGACACTACAGCATGGAGGGAGTTCAGCAAGAAAGGAAAAACAATGGATAACATCTCTATGGATTTTTAACTAGCACTTAACTGCTGCCCAAGCCACCAAAATCACATAAGAATATCTCAGCAAATCCTCTGCTAGCATTTTCCCTTCCCTGACAAAAGGGTGGAACACTGAAGAATTGCAGGGGTGTGTATCTCCTCACATTAATGCTGCTTTTTTGAAGGGAAAAACTTTTCCAACCAACACACAGCCTAAAGACCAGCAAGCCAGCTTGACCTCAGAGTACATTCAAACCTGTCCTCATTCAAACTGCCTTCAACCTAGAGCACTTTATCTTTTACTTCCATATTTTGCCCAAGGCTGTGTGTGATGCTTGCAAACAGAGCAGTACAGATGTTGCAAGCAGATACAGACCTAAACATGGATTGTAATGTAAAAGACAAGACCTGTTAATGGTCTGCAGATAAGTAGGACGAAAGGTCAACACAATTTCTAAGTAATAAGCTTTTATTTAGAAGGTTCAGCCTTTTTTGGTTCACTTACTTACATTAATTTGTAAAAAAAAATTAACCCTCCCCCCACAGATTTTTCCCAGGGACTACATGGTATATACAATATTTGCCCTAACAGAGGACTACATCCAGCATGCAGTCCTGCACCCACTCTATAAGGTTCAATTTGGTGCTTCTCTTGTAGCCAAAAGTAACAGGCAGTGAATTACCACCATGAACTGGTAGTCCAAAATAAGTTTTGCTTATTTGCAGAAGTGAAAGAGAGCTGTCTGACTGCCAGTGAACTGCAGAAAGTGAGAGAGAGTACACAATTAAAAGGTAAACTTGAAGAGGGAAAGGTGATATAGCCGTGCCTCCCTGCTGACATATGAAAATAGGCAAAACAAAGAGCTGAATGCTCAGGACACTACAGCTGTTGGATGTGAACCCTTCCCACATAACATTAATCTCTCTGTATTCAGCAGTCTCCAGTACCTTGACTTACAAAGCCACACACAGCTTCCTTCCCACACTCAAGAGCAAACAAACTGTACTTTTGCTGCAATAAATTTGCATGTGTAAATTTGTACAAGTGCCTTTGTGCCACATTGACACATGATCTTTAAGTAAGACCACCCAAAGATCCAATGGCTGTCCCCACATTTCAAAATCCAGTTATGCAGCAATACTTTCTTCCATCTTAATTATTGCCTCTTGCAGCAGGAAAAGCAAGGTACAAACGTTACTGTGATATCAGAAAGGGTGATTTAACTAATGCTGTAAAATAATTTCAAAATGTTTCACAGTTTATCAAGTTGCTCTAAGGACACATTGCTGTCAAAATGAGAATTCTAGCCCTTTCTGCCATCACCTCCCATGCATGAGTTCTAGGAATGACATGACTGCAGAGGGAGGCAGATCAGCCTGCTGGGCATCATGAAAATTTAACAGCCAGGAAATAAACAAACCCTCTTACCTCCCCTAAAAGTGCAGCTTTTGGAGAAGTGAGAAGAGGTGTGGGGGACTTACTAATATAAATTGTGTGAAATTTTTGGAACTACCTCTATCAATATGGATAATATTAAAAGAACAAAAGAAAAAAAAAATCCATCTAATCACAAATGTTTTAGTAGGTGTGTGAAAATTTAAAATATTTCTACAATATCTGTTAGGAAAAACAGTTTAAAAAAATGTCCCGTTCTTTTCTGCTAATTTCTACACCGAGGTTGCAACCATACATCTTGATCTGTTAATGAAAGGGTTGTAACACCTTGCTATGAATTTGTTAACAAAATTATTTCATTCTTAAAAACAATTCTTCACTTTAAGTAAAGGCAAAATATGTTACCAAAAAGCTTCTCAAGTAACTGGTTCATCACAAACTGAACAGAAACCAATTCCACACACTTTACTGTGATAAACAGCAGTGTTTGGTGGGCTTATTTTTTTTAAATGCACATTCAATTTATGTGTCGAGAAGCATACAATCTTATTAAAGCTTTTTTAAAATTTTATGCCAGTCTGAATGTAATCTGAATTGTGATTACTTTGTAACAAATAGCATATGTATCCACTTCTGTGAGAGGAAGGCCATACACTGGAGTCACTTGAGGAACATGTCTTCAGAAAAGGGGCTTTTTTTAAAGAAAGGGTTACAATATTTGGGCCCACAGTTCACTTAGTGAAAGACTGTCAAACACATTTTTAACACAGCTTCTTTGGTTCCAGTCATTCAAGAATTTTGCAGGGGAAAAAGTTAACAACAAAGTTAAAGTCAAGCACTCATAAGAGAAACCCATTTGCCTCCACTGTCTGTGGAAAGGCAGGAGGGGATTCTGATCCAGCAGAACTCAGAACATAGAGAGGTCCAGGCTCTGCTGTGTGATAAGACCATCCCAAATAACCTAGATATGGTAAGTATTCTGCCCATACCACCACTTTGCTCATACTGTAGAAGTAGTTGGCTCAAACATTTTAAATTGAGATAAATGACACCAACAATAAAATTAGAAAGCAATCCATTGATTTCCAGATGCTCATTTTGCACCTAGACCACCTCCAGTTCCTTGAGAAAAGCACAAATACCAAGTGGCTGCACGCCAAATGAGATGGGAAGTTATTCAGTTAAATATAGCTGAGCCAAATAAGTTTTTGTGGGTTCTTTTGGGTTTGTTTTGTTTTGTTTTGTTTGGGTTTTTTATTTGGTTGGGGTTTTTTGAGTTTGTTTCTTTTGGTGGCTTTTTGGTGGGTTTTTTTGGTTCATTTTTTGTTGTTGTTTGGTTTGGGTTGGGTTCTTGTTTTGTTTCTGTTTGGTTGGTTTTTGTTTGTATTTTTTTTGTTTGGTTGGGTTTTTTTGTCTTTTTCTTGAACCCCAACCAGTCCCGTGAGTAATCACACAGAGGAACAGGGCAGTCCAAGAAGTCCAGGAACATCTGGACTGTTTCTTTCTTTGACAGTGCCAATTTTAAACGTTCAGGGGACTGTGGCTTCCCTGACCCTTCAAAACACTTATAAACAAACTCAAATGAAATAAATATTAATAGGACAATACTCCATTCCATTCTTGCTGCTCCTGTTCCTCACACCTTACTGCTGGTTTCACAACTCTACAAAGTTAAGCAAACCTAGCACTGATGCAACACATTGAACAGGATTCAGGAAAAAAAAAGAAGCTAAAGAAATTAGAATTTTCTTCAACTAAATTAATTTCCTCACAGGAAACTATGACTAAGGACAGTTTAGTCCAGAATATTCTTATGAAGAGCTCTATTGTTGAGCCTTCACACGACAACACATATCTACCCTGTTTTCTAAGGTTTTAGTCAAATTCCCTTTAGTACATTTGAAACCTTACATGTTTCAATTTTATTTGTAAGTGGTTGTTTCAGCATACACAATAATGACTTCAGGTTGTTGCCCTATGCCTCCTTTTGATAGCTTTTATTACTTCAAGTCCAATTCTACAGCAGGCACTGCCTCTCTAGCCTTTCCATAGCAGCTAGCAAGACCAGCACCAGCCCATCAACCTTCTATCAGCTGGCACCACAAGGGCAGCTGCCTCCACACTTGGATTGAAAAGTCAAAATTAAGTTGTAGGGTCCCCAGAGATCATCTCTTCAGAGTGGGAACACCACAAATTCATTAATTCTTGCAGATTGCTTAATGTCTCCTACGTGTTCATGTAATGAAAGTAGTTTGTGTGCCTACTTTACCCTGCAGGCAAACCCACAAAGAGCCATCAAAAGGGTCAGAATACTTTACAACCACAAGCCTTACTTCAGAAAGTACCAGTGAAAATTTATTTCAAATAAATATATTGCTGTGTTCACATGGAAAAATGAAGATAAAAAGGGTTTTAGGCATCCATTTATTTTGGATTCCTTGCATCACATACATCTACTGCCTGGTTTCCAGAAATCTCAGGCCCTTTCAAGTGCACTTGTAATCACAGGCTTTCAGATCTTGTTAACTCACTCCCATCACCCAAATTAGGTGGCAGTTTTAGGTCTTGATCAGTGTGGTGGGGCTGTGGCACAGCAAAGGCAACACATGCTGCTCAGCTTGGTGTGACATAGCCTAACATCCACAGCAGTCCTTGCTCTCTGTGCTCACACAACTGCCTGGAATCTCTGCTGGCAATGAACACCGAGAGTGGAAGACAGAAATATGGCTGAAACTGAAAACACCTCTGCTACATAAACAGATGAAATTCATTGCACTACCACTTTCCAAATGCAGACCTTGGAGAAAATGCCAGCCAGTGGATGGGTAAGAGTTTCAGCATATTGGGCCAGATTCCAAAATCCTCAAGCCAGTTAGTAATTAACAGACATCTAGGTCCTCCACATGAAAGAAGTCTATTGTTAAAACGGTGACACAAATTTTTCCTTTCCTTTTCCTAGCCAGTCTCTGCCTGTGTTTTAAGATTCCCTTAGGACTATAACAGCCTATGATTTTAGAACCTCCACTTCTCAAACAGACAATTTGTCAGACTTTTAGTTGCCAAGAATGCAAACATGCTTACACCAGAGGTAGAACAAAATTCATTTACAGGCGTCTCAGAGACCCGTAATCTCCCCTGTCTTTCATTTAATACCTGGGGGGAAAATAATATCTGAAAAACCTTCTACCATATCTACAATACCAAAAGAATTACAAAACACAGTAACAAAACATACTGAGGACCTGTAAATACTCTGAGTCCAATTAGTGAGCAACATACCTACAGGGAATATTAGTCTGTGTCTTCACAGATAATGATGTGTTGCAGCAAAATTTCTAAGATAAACCAAATGCTGCCTCACTAAAACCATTTTGTTGATGATCAACTTGTAAAGCAGGAATGATCTATGATTTGCAGTGAATTGCCTGTTCTCTGTTCTGTTACCTTACTGAAGATAGACTTGTGAGTAACAAGAGGCTACATATAAACCACAGAAACTAATCAATGTAATAAAAAAGTAGATTATATCAGAGTTGCATTTTGAAAGGATGAAGTGCAGACATTCATCTGTAAGGGAGCAAGTTAAATCACCAAGGATAACAGGGAGAATGTGACAGAGCAGGAGCTGGCAGAAGTATTCAATGAATATGATGACACTTGAAGAAGAGTCAATAAAACAAAGAGCCAAGCCTATCAGAAAAGGACAGAAACCTCTATCAGAATTAAAAAAAAATTAAAAATTTAAAAAAAAAAACAAAACCACATTTTCTGAATGCCCATGGCTTTCCAAAGTCTATGGCTTTGACTGCTTTGCTACTTGCCAGAGCTTGACTTGCATGTCTCTACCTCACCCAAGTCTATCTGGTCATACAAGGAAAAACCCAAACCCCACTGCATTCACAGTGAAAAAAACATCCCTGGGGAAGACAACTAGATTAATTCCTTTGAGACCAGGTTCACCTCCTCCCACTCCAAGGAACTACTTGCACTCTGCCTGTCTATGCAATTGCTCATTTTAAATCTCAACATATGACCAGACCTATGTAACGACAGCTCAATTCAGCAACTCAGCCAACAGCACCATTCTCCAGGACAGTCATTCCTTTTGCTGTCACCCCGTGGGAGTGCTGCCCTCACCTCTGGGTACAGGGAGTCAGTCCAGGTGCAGACTGCAGAGCCCCAGGAAGCTCCCACTGCTGCTGGAGGAGAGCTGCAGGCAGGTTGCTGGGATGTCAGATCAGCATCGCTGGTGAGCTTCTGCCACCTAACAAGTTTGGGAAGAACTGAGCTTACTGGTTCACCGGCAGAATTTGCTGCTATGTTGCAGAAAGCCTATGTTAGAGTTCCAGGCTATAAGCAAAAGGAAGGAAACTCAGGCATGTTTACAAAGTGCCTCATTAATTTTGTCCTAAGTCTTTAATTTAACGAAAGATGTAGTTACCATTCTTTTTGCTTCAAATAGCAAGTGAAATCTATTAGTACTTTCTAATATATTCATAAAATTCAAAATTTGTCCAAGGCAGGTAGTCATGTTCTTTCAGATTCTTCCAGCATAGGGCTCCATCTTCTCTGCATTTGGCTTATTCCGTATATACAATTGTAAAGCCATAAGTGTTCCCTAGCATTCAGAATTCACAAGCACATTTATTAATAATTCACCAAAGCGAGATTAATCTGCAAGCATCACCTCATAATGCAGAATATTCCAGGAGCAAGAAAAGCTTGTGCTTAATTTTAAAATGAACAATTAGAAGGGAGAAGTCTCTTTTATAAAACATAATAAACGACTATTTTATTGAGAGATTTGCCAGCACATCAGGAGTGCTGAGCCACCCTCCTCCCAGCAATGCTGCTGTGAGCTGTCTCATTCGTGTCTGGGGAGCTGGGCAGCTCTCACGGGCTGAGCTTCAGCCACAGATGGAGGCACGTCTGTGTGAACATTTAAAAGGTTTTATACGAGTACAAAGCAGATGCTGGACATCAAAATCTTCTGGGGGATCTTGGATCAGATGAGAGCGGCATGTCACGTAAACACAGCATTCCCGTCCCCACAATAATCACATTTCTACCCCCCGCCACGAGATGGGAAATATTTTCGCAATTACTGAAGCATGTTTACCTCTACAGTTTTAAAGTGGTGGAAAAAAAGAAGCGACAAAAAAGCAGCCTCCCTGCTTTTTGAGAACAGATTATATTTTTGCCCCTGTGAAAAACATCTCTACATAACCACAACACCAACACTCGCAAAGGCAACGCAGCTGCAAATTTTAAAGGGAGATATAAAACTTTATTTTCGCATTTCGAACAGAAACGGGCAGCCACAATTTAGCGCTCCATACGGCAGCAGCGCAGCCAGCAAGGAAGAAGAGCAGAGGCCACAGCGATGTTACGCAACTCCACGTACCGAACGCTTTAATTTACGAAACATTAACAAGCAGAGGGCAGCCGGACACCAGCCCGAAGCCCCGCTCTCCTCCTGGCCCCAAGATGGCGCCGGCGCCCCCACAGCCCCGCAGGCAGCCCGCCCCCCGGCCCGCCCCTCCAACATGGCGGACGCACCTCCAGTCCCTCGGCCGTGCCCCCGCCCCGCCTGCGCCGCCTCTCCGCCGCCGCGCGGCCCCGCCCCCTCCCCGCCCTCTCTGCTTCTCCATTGGTTGCTGCCGCCGCCCCTCCTGCCACTGTAACCAATGGGAAGAGAGGGAAGGGCTTCTCGCGCTCGAGGCCCCGCCTCATGTGGGCCCGCCCAAATCCAGGCTCTCGCACTCCCCGGCGGGGTTGCCCCCCCTGGCGGTCGGCAGCGCGGGTGCAGCGTTGGACGAGGAGGAGAAGGGAAGCAGCAGCCGCAGCAGCAGCAGAAGAAGCAGAAGCCGGCGTGGGCCTGGCCGAGGCCCCGAGGGGTGCGGGAGTGACCTGGGGCCCGAGCCCTGGCCGCAGGCACGCCCCATGCCGGCCTCCCAGCCCGAGCGGCACCCCGGCCCCTGCCCACCGGCCCTCGGCGCGGGCCCTGCGGCCGTGGCGGAGCGCAGCGAGACCCCGACCTGAGCCCGGCTCGGCGCCGCCACAGCGCCGGGGGCAGCTCTCCGAGCAGAGCCCCGGAGGATGGAAGAGAAAAGCAGTAAGCGTTTTAAAAGTTATATATAGAAATATATATGTATGCGTGTTTTGGGCAGCCATTAGTCTTGTAAGAAACATTTTTAGGAGTCAACTGTCTTGACCTATTTTCCCGTTCAACTCAATGAAGTAACCAGAATGAATGGCAAGGTTTGGGGTTGATTTCTTTTTTCAGTTACAGCATAGAAAAGATGAAGGAGCGAACGTAAATAAGACATGTTTTACCCTGTCTGTGTCATTATGGGCTGCCCGCGGAGGTGGTGGAGCCACTGTCCCTGCAGGTGTTTAAGGGAAGGCTGGATGTGGCGCTCAGTGCCATGGTCCAGTTGGCATCCTGCAGCTCGGTCATGGGTTGGGCTGGATGATCTCAGAGGTCTTTTCCAACCTAATTGATTCCTTGATTCATGGAGATAAAAATTTGGAATCTTCAATGTGGTTGAAGAGTGCTGTCTTACTTAGTATTCTTGCAGTGAAGGGTGTCTTGCATTTGGCAAGAAACAGATTCAGTAATTTATTCGCCTAAAAACAACTTTCCTTTTTTTTCCCTAAATAAATTGATTTAGCTATAGTACTGCTGTACTGAGCACATCAATTTAGGGAAAAAAAACCCCTATGAGTTAATGGGCAGGGGAGTTGTGTAGGCTCATTTGAATGTGCTGGAAAGTTTGGGTCAACTTGTGACAACTTCGTGCTTGAAGGACAGTAAGAAATCACCTAAGTAAAAAAATTTCCTCACACTGCTTGTTTGAGTGTTCCTCAGCTAGAGCTTGACAAGGCATGGGATGACTGTTTAAAAGGGGAGTGACTATTTCAACACAACATATTCTCACACAGTGCTCCTCCACTGATGCCAACTGCAGTATTTACTAGTATAAATTTTGAAAAGCTGAGTAGGTACAATTATTTTTAATTTCTCACCTGATCTCTTACTCACTTGTCCATTCTGCACCTCTTGCAGTGCTGTGTGACCTCTTTGAAGAGGAGAACCTTACCAGTCCCAGGGAGGAGAGCACTGAAGGTAATATAATTCAGATTTATGGAGGGAAAGAGGAAAGTAATGTATATTTGGCACTGCTTCTGATATGAAAATTACTACTGGAAGACAATAGTTTTGCCTTTTATGGTGTAAGAGGTTTGTAAGCAGCACTACAGGAAACATGCACCCAGGTTGTTTATCTGGTGGCTGGAGTAAGTAGCCCTGATGCTGGCTGCTTGTTGCTTGCTCTAGCATCATTCCCCTGCACAATGCTGGGAAAAAAGAGATATGTGGTCACAAGGATTCTGTAAAGGGAAAAGAAAATCCCTGGAGCCAGATGCCAGTGCACATCCTGATCCATCAGCTGGAGAGATGGTTCTCAATGCTGGCAAGGTAGATGTATCTGGTGTCTGCTCATTCCCTGTCCTTCTGGCTGTGGTTGGTGATAGCAGCATTAGCACTGGAGAGATTAGTGGTGTGGACATCTGTCTTTTTTGAAATGAAAGTTATTCTATGAACAAAAATGCAATCTTTGCTTCTCTGTGCAAAACAAAGCTTTTGCTGCTGGAGTTTTGGAGCACTCCAGCATGAGAACTGGGGAAGCATTTCCAAGGTGAGTGTTTTATTTCCCTATAGCCTACACTTTATTATAGCTGAGGACCCAGAAACAAGAAACTGTTCTGTCACCCATCCTCTGAATGAATCCATCCACAGTGCTATCCAGATTTAGTCAATGTATGGAAATAGCTGAAAACATGTAATGAATAAGGACAGCAGTTTTAATCTGCAGTGGAGAAACTTATTACTAGAAGTTCAAAATGCATATTTTTAATTGAATGTGTTCTTAAATTTTTATTTTAAACACAAATATTTAATATACTTTTTGTTATATTAAATTTGTGATACTGTCATGAACAGCAAAGGGTGGGAATGGCACAGGGCAGGTGGTGTCCCTTGGACAGTAGTGTAGGTTTCCAAAAATTGTTGTGACTTTTTCTGTAGTTGGACTTTAGGCTTTCCACCTGTTTAAAAAATTTCTGTTAATATAAGAGATCATTAAATTTTGTTGAAAGTTAGTGCCAAATCAAGCTATTTCACAAGAGAAAAGTACTTTTATTATTGCCTGCTGATATTAAGTGTTATGCCTTTAGCTGCTGGTGACATGAGCAGGGATTGTTGTGACAAAAGTTTGTTACTTCTTTCACTGCTGTCATGGTGCTTTTGAGAGTAACCACACTGCCGTAGCATCACTGGGCTCCAGGTACCCTGGGTGACAGAAGTCATTCTCTACTAAGTCAAAAAAATGAAAGAATATTATTTATGAGCCTGAAAAGAATGCAGTATTTCTTGACTGCTGGGAAGGTGTTATCCCAGCACCAACAGAGATTTGCTTTCTGAAAGTGGAATGTAAAACCTAGTGTGGTGACAGTGGTGACTCCACCTCTAGAAACTGAGTAGGAAAACAGATTAGCTTATGCTTTTGTGCTTGGTCATTGAAGAAGAGCAAAATTAACTGAGAAAGAGCTGGTTCTTTCTTCTGCCATCATCTTTTGGCACACTGAAACATATTTCCTTTTCAAGTCCTTGACAAAGATGCACAGCTAAAATTTTTACAAGACCCTTCATGACTGGGCTTAGCACCTCAAAGGTGCATACCTTTGAAAGGGAAGAGGTTCTAAACCAGTAGCTTAAAAACATTTCTTTAAACAAAATGTTTATAAATATTTCTCATAGAGGAAGGAGGCATGATATATGAGGTGTGTTAGTTATTTCAACTGATACTCCTTGTTGAACAACATTCATCAAACTGCTTTTATCAGAAAATATTTTGAAAGTTTTTTCCCTGACAAAACATACCAAAACTAATGATGGGACAGGATAGTCAGCCTATGCAGCTAAGAGAGGTTACAGCTATAAAAAGAAATCCCAGTGTCTTTTGTCAAGTAAAATATTCGGTTCATTCAGTTGAAAATATTCTCCTGTGTCACTTGAATTTCAGAGATTCATTTTTATTGGGACTCATTTGCTGGCCTTTGAAGAAAAGCTTCCACAGCTCCTTTTCTGATCTGCTTTAAGAGTTGCTTGAAGGAGCATTGTGCACTATTGGAAGCCACTCCAGTTCATCACTTGACTTCTTGAACACTTAACTTGTTTCACTTTCTTGATTAGGTTTAGGAATAGACTTCTGGAGGTTTAATGAATCCTGCTGTACTGATTGTTTTTTCAGAAGTGACTCCAAATCAAATGACTGGGAGCCTTTGCATAGTCCACTAGGAGTTTGCATGTTTTTAGATTTCTCAGGAACTGTAAATGGTAATTTGCATTTCAGGTGATGTGAAGACATTTTGGATACTATTGGGAGGTAGAAGAGTGGATGTCATATTTGAGCAGCTGCAAAATGTGCTGTCCTTGCTGAAGGAAAAGATCAAGAATGGAACTGCAACAAACCAAGGTTTGAAATCCTTATGGTGGTTAAACTGGACTGCAGAGTAGCTGTGGCCTGCATTGTGTAGTCCATGTGATATCTGCCATAATCCATATATCCCTGAATTTTAATAACTTAGCTGTTGGTGGTTTTAAGAACTTTAAAAATGTCTTTTCTTTTTTAAAAAATAAAAGTAATTTCAGGTACAATTGGCTATTTTCCTGTTTTGCCTGTATACTTTTTAAACAATGAATAGCTCTTAAGCACGTGGAACTGAAATATTAATTTTTGAGAAGTAATGAAATATCTGCAGTGCTTTGTGTTTCATTTATCATCAGAAGTTTTAGCCTTTCAGGCTGTTGTCAGTGAATTGAGTGGTTTGGGGTAGGATAATAATCACCTCAGTATTATTTTTTGTCAGAGACTCCATTATAACATGAAACAATAGTAGAAAAATGTGACACTAATGCATTTCAGATTGTTCCTGATTTTCAAGGAAATAAGCTTCCTCTGTCTACATCAAAATACACTAAAATCATAAATCTGATAAGATTGAAGCAGTACACAGATTGCTTTTTACTGGTTTATTTAATTGAGTAAAATTGCTTCTTTTTGTTAAGTCACCTATCTAAATGTAACCTATGGCTCTTAATGGGTTTTTCTTGTGCAAGACAATGTACAGTGGTGTAAGATGCTTTAAAACTAGTATAGCCACACACTCTGCATTATATATATAGCACTTCCTCTAAACTGGAAGTGCAATTTTTTGTGTTCTTGAGCTCCCACATCTTGACTGTTACAGCAAAATATCAAAGCAGTGCAGAGATAAAAGTTGAACTTGAATCCCCAGATGATGCAATGAATCTGTGATGAAGTTCAGTTTGAATTTTTCAGTGCTTTGTCCTGTAAATGTTTCAAGCAAAAATATTAAGGTGGATTTTGCTGAGAGTTGTCTGCCAGCTTGTAAAATTTATAGCATGGGGTAAGAGGTTGAGACAGAAAGGGTGTCTTGCATTCTTCTATCTGAAGGCCATTTCCACCAATTTAGAAGTAGCATTAATTTGGTTTGCCAAGTTCCAGCACTTCCTAGCCTGAAGATGATCAGTCTGTTGACCAAGGCAGAGGTTTACACTAAATTGTCTTGATATATATTGCTGCCACCAGTTTATGTGTTTGGAGATATTCCAGCAGCTTTCCAAAAGCTCATGGATATTGAGTGCCAATTCACAACAATTCACAGTGCTGTGAGCTGTAACAATTTTGTAATTCCTAGATGTGTCTGCTCAGGTCTGTGGTGCAGCACATTTCTAGTAGTATCAGTCTTGAGATGCTCTAGGTGAGCAAGTGAGGAGAAGCAAGTGTCTGTGGAGGGTTTAACACTTGTTTTGCCTATTGTCATCGCTTAAATCCAACTTATTATCTGTTTTGGTTTGGTTTTTTTTGCATAGAGTGCTGGCAGGCTTGGGCACTGGTGAATGAAGCTAATCTAGGTGATCTCTTAACCTTGCCAAATGGTATGTGCATTTCCATTGCGTTTGTCTGGTGTGTGGATTTAATCTGTCTTGTTTTACTCACTAGAAGCTCAAGTCCCTTTTTGAAATCAATAAAATAGATCTGAGAAGGCCATTAGCATTACAATTAGGAAAGCCTAATTATTAATTTCCTCAAGTAGTGAACTGTGAACTCTCACCTGGGTTTGTATTTTTGTGGTTTGTGTGTATAATACTTGTACCACAGGAAGAGAATTTGAACTAGTAAGCCCTTATGAACCCCAGCTGTCTGTGAGCAGTATCCTGTGCATGGCTCCACTGGCTGTAATAGCTTGGCATCCTTTTATCTCTGACAATGAAGGGAGATCTGTAAATGTGTTTCATGTGCATGTTCTTTCTGGTCACTTTGAAAACCACATGGAAGGTTTTTCAGTGGGACACTTGCTAACAAGCTTTTTGTTAGCTGTAGTTCATAGCAATGCCTTGTTTGTAATGTGTTTTGTTAATTATCTCTTTAGTAACTAAAGTAAATTCAATGATAAATTGAAATCTGGCTTGATGAAGATTTTGCTCACATTCAGTTTTTTTCAGTAAGTGACGAATTGAATGGAGATGATGCACAGGAAACCAAACCCAAAGTGCAGCCTCTTCTTCCAGATGACAATGCTGCAGACATTGTAGAAGCTTCTGACAGGTCAGTGCCTTCTTTCAGTTCCTTATTTGACATATTCTCTACTCCAGTTGAGAGAGCTCTAAAATTTGTGTTTCTAAAGTCAATGTTTTAAACCAAATTTGAATCCTTTGAGTTTTCAAAGTGAAAATGTTTTTAACTTGACCTATGTGGAAAACCTGAGGTTTTGGATAGACTTGTTTAATTTCCCACATGGGAACATTGCAGAATAAGGCATGGTTGTGAATAAAGGTTCATGAGTGTTATCAGGGTTAGGACTTGAGCATCACTTCTCAGGCTTTCCTTAGTGTGCAGATTGTCAGCTGTGTAACTTAGTCTCTCTGTGTTTAGTATTTAGCCTCAGGTACTGATTTGAAAGATGGGGGCAAATTCATTGTGTGGTATTTTCTGGGGTCCCCGTGGCAGGAAGGAAATTATGAATCTGACTCCATGTTCTTAGAAGAATAATTTATTACTTTGTGTTACCATATTATATTAAAGAATACTAAACTAAAACTTTACTAAAGAATAGAGGAAGAATACTTACAGAAGGCTTAGCAAGACACTAATGAAAAACCTGTGACTCTCCAGAGTCCCGACATGGCTGGACCGTGATTGGTCATTAAGTAAAAACAATTCACATGTTGGATAAACAATCTCCAAACCACATTCCAAAGCAGCAAGACACTGGAGAAGCAATCATATAATTATTGTTTTCATTTTTCTCTGAGGCTTCTCAGCTTCCCAGGAGAAGAAATCGTGGTGAAGGGATTTTTCCAGAAAATATGACAGTGACAACATTGTTCCTTTTTTTAAAATTTCCTTGCTGTGTTTTAGCGTGTAAGTTCTGGGAAGAAGCTTTTTTTTTTAATGCAACTGGATATGTCTTTATATGTTGTTAGGACAATTATACCATGAGAAACCTTGGGCCTTCTAGCAATGGGGCTAAAAATATTGAACTGCTAAAAAACTGAACACAACACTGGTTATCTAAGATGTTGCTCTTCCTTCTTTTTTTTTAACTCTTTTACTTCAAGTAGTGAAAAAGAGGACATGGAAAAAACCTCCCTTTACTCAGGGAGTAAAGAAGCACCAAGCAAAATTCAAGGTTTACCTTTAAAAGTTCAGTATCAGAACCACAAGTGCTCTAGTGCATGTCTCGCCAACAGAGCAGTGGGTTCCTACAAGGGTGAAAATCCACTGAAGATCCCCATCCTGTTTGACTTCCAAAGACGCCATGCGAAAGCAGACTGCCTTTCGAAGCCGCTGGATGTGAATTACAAAGCTCCTTGTGGGCGCAGTCTGAGAAGCTTTCAAGATGTGCGGAACTACTTGTTTGAAACAGAGTGCAATTTCTTGTTTGTTGATCACTTCTCCTTCAACACCTATGTGCTGTTGGGCAGGAACACCATGAATCCCGAGCCCCTGGTGTTTGAGTTCGACATTAGCGACGGAGCCGAGTCTGTGCCCATCTCCTTCTGTAACAGCCTCGACCATGCAAGACTGCCTTATTTCAAGTATCGGAAGTCCTCGTGGCCGCGTGGATATTATCTCAACAATCTCTCCAGCCTGTTTGTTGATTCCTGTGACTGCACAGATGGCTGCATCGATAGGTGGGTAGAAACATCTCATCTTGGGCCAATGACACACGATGCCTCAATAGCAGAGTAGTGGGGTGTGAAGGCACAGTACCGAACAGAACCAGCACTGCTGGAATATCTTGTGCCATGCTTTGTGTTGAGTGACACCATTGTGTCTTCCTCTTCTCCAGAGCTTAGGTGCTCCCACTGGTCCACCCTCTGTTGTAGGCAAGGAAGCGATCAACAGGTGGATTATTGTGTTCCTTTTCCTTTCTTCCAAACTGGCAGTGCTTCTTCTCCAGGTGGAACTGACAAGCAGATATCTTGGCTTTGGAAAAAGAGTAGGGACGGGAGTCTTGTGCCAGCAGAGGCAGGGCAGGCAGGGAAGGATCCTGCCTGACAATTTCTGCTGCAGTTCCTACTGTTAAATGACATCCTGTAGATGGGGTGAGACAGCCTTGAGGGATCAGATCATTCGGACATTAGTGGTTTACTGAGGGCAGATGAAGAAACATCCCCGTTTCCAACATCTACATGTCATTCTTCCCCTTGTCTAAACAGAAACTACAAAACTCAGTGGTTACAGAATACATTTGTGGTCTGAGCAGTTCCAATACTCTTGCTCATTGTCATCTTTTTCTAAATCCCAGTAACTGAGCTACAGACACTGTGGAAAGCTGCCACAGTTACCATATGCAAGTTTGGTGGTATTTTTGTCTACTTTCTTGAAGGATGTTTGTGTGGTCTCTCTCTGCAGGCATTATTTGGTGTTGCATCCATTCTGTATTATTGACAGCTAGGGCAGTTGCACATGCTGCTGTGCAACATAGTTGCTCATGACCCAACAAAAGCTGAAAATCACAGCCTGGTGTAACGTCTGCCAGATTTTGTAATTTAGTTTCAGCTGAGTGGTGAGAAACAGCAAGCACGCAGTGTGCCACTTTTTTGCATAAAGTCTCACAAGAATTGAGTTGCTTTTGATGTGCAGTTTTGGAGTTTAGGATTTGCACAATCACTGTGACTCTTTGAAGTTGTCATGACATACAATGGTGAAGACAAGCACTGTTGCTTGAATTTTCCACAGTGTAAAATTCTTCACTTCTTGGGGGCTAAGGAGGGAGGAAGATAACCAAGTAGTGGCAAACAGGCTGGGATGCTGTGCCAGAAGAGATGATTTTTATTCATTTGATCCATTTGACAGTGCCCTGCCTATAATAAGTTTCTGTTGTGCTTCAGCTGTTTAAATGTGCCATTTAAGGAGCTTGGCAGAAGAATGGAGTTGGCGTGAAGAGAACATGGTTATTTTAAAGCACAGGTAACCAGCCAAGAGACTAAGGGAAAAGGTGCCTGAAACAGTCTTGTGGAGTAAATGGAGCAGGGAGGGGCAATACAGGTGTATATACAGAAATGTATGTGTGTGTGTGTATAGTCAATTGCATTTCAAATTACCTAGATTTATGATTGATTTATTCTGCTTCAAATCCATTCTGAGATGTTTTACTCTTATTTTTAGGTCCAAATGTGCATGCCTACAGCTAACAGCAAGAGGCTGTAGTAAAATTTCTCTGTCTCCAAGTAGTAAAAGATCCCATGGGTACCGTTACAAGAGACTGGAGGGACCTGTTCCTAGTGGGTAAGAAACACCACAGGAGTAAAATAAGAGCACACAAATAAAACAGCAGTGAATAGTTCAGTCTAAGTGCCACAGGATTAAAATATCTGGAGGTTTTGGATTACTGAAACCTTCCATTTTTGTCACAATTTTAGTGACAGATCAGGATGCTAAAAAATAATTAATGTGACTTGAATAAGAGGGAAAAAAAACTTTTGTATTGCAGATCCTACAGTTTTCACAGCTTAGGTCAAGGTCCAGGAGAAGTGTGAAGAGTGACCAGAATCCTAAAGATGTAGCAGCCAGCTGCTTTTGCCAGACTTTGTTATGGGTGGCTCTTCCAAGAATGTCCAAAAGCCATCCAATGATTCAAATGTTTGCCCTTTCTCTTATTCAGCTCCTGTGGATTAATAGGTGGCCTGGAGAAGAAGCTAGTTACTTCAGGTCTCTAGGAGAGGTATTATGCAAGGTAGCTTTCTGCAATAGCCAAAGGCTTAAATCTATAGGCTTGAGGAGCCCCTTTCAGTCCTCTATGTGATGTTAGTTTTTGGCTGACATGCAGAATTAAAGTTGTCAGAGAATCCAAAAACAGATGCAAAAAACCCCACAATTATGAGTCCTTTTGGAAATGGACAGCTACAGTGAAGTCCAGGCATATGTGTTCTTGCTAAAATCAGTTCCAGTATAGAATTAGGTGCTTCTTAGGGATTTCAGTTTCTGTGTGATTTACTCCTATAAAACAAAAATATGGCACTTGTTTTTCTTATGCCAAAATGTATGTAATCTTAAGTATACTTATGCCAAAATCTGGCAGACAGGCTCTTAAAATTGATGAACCAGCAGTCAATAAAATCACAAGCTTCAGAGCATTGCTGCACAACCAGTTTTAGCCAGAGTCTGTATATTTCAGTCCACTGCCTTGTTGATGCTTCGAAAGGGAATTAATAACAGGAACTTTGTTATGCTAATGCATCCATTTATGTTGTGCTTTGTTTTTCTTCCCTTGCCAGGATTTATGAGTGTAGTGTGCTGTGCAGGTGTGACAAGCTGATGTGTCAGAACAGAGTTGTGCAGCATGGCATTCAAGTCAGGCTGCAAGTGTTCAACACGGAGAAGAAGGGCTGGGGTGTCCGCTGCCTGGATGACATCGACAAGGGGACATTTGTTTGTACTTACTCAGGTAGCAGGAGGGGACCTGTGAAGACATGTAGCATAATTTTTCCTCTCCCACAGTGTGTGCCCTGGATTTTTTTTGAGATCAGGGAAATACAGGGTTGGAAGAGAAGTGTGTCAATGTAATCTTAACTTGCAATATGATCAATATGAATAAGAACTTGGAAAAGCTCTGCTATGAGACGGTGACAGACAAACAAATGGAGCAAAAGCTGTCTCAGATTGCTGGGTTTTTCCCTCATAAATCTGTGCATCCTACACCACGGTTAATTTTCCTTCAGTAAAATTCTTAAAATTGTAGAATTGTTTGGGTTGGAAGGGACCTTAAAAGACACCTAGTTGCATTCCTGCCATGGGCAAGGGACACTTTTCACTAGACCAGGTGGCTCAGTACCCCACCCAGAGTGACCTTGAGCACTTCCAGAGATGGGGCTCTCACAGCTGCTCTGGGCAACTTGTGCCAGGACCTCCCACCTTCACAGTGAAGAAGTTCTTACTAATATTTAATCTAGATGTGCTCTCCAGTAGTTTAAAGCCATTGTCCTTTGTCTTATTACTACATGCCCTTCTCTAATTCAGTTTGTACTCCAGCCTCTATTGACATTATAGAATTACAGACAGCATTCATATTTTGCTTTCCCAAGTAATGCTCTTCTATTTATTAATGTAAGTTTGACCTGTGCTAGTGAGTGTGACTCAGCAAACAAGCATTTTAAAAAAAGCAAGAAAACTTTTCTTTTTCTTTCAGGCAGATTAATGAGCAGAGCTGAAGTTTTGGGAGATAGTGAGCAAGAGCTGAAGGAGAAAAGTGCAGTGAATGATAGAGGCCATGACTTTTCTTCCAAAAAAAGAAAACTTGACCTTGGTCGTTCAGACTCAGTGATTGAACTAGTGCAGACTGACAAAAATGACATTCTTGAGAATCAGGATTCTTTGTCTCAGACTGTGGATAATGAAAATAAATCAACTCTGTAAGTTTATGAAAGTAAGCTTAAGCATAACAAAACTAATATTCTGCTAATCAAGGAATTCTGTTGTATCACTTAGAGTATGTCGTCATATGAGGGTGGTGTTTTTTTCTTTCTGAACTTCTTTTTAAATTCCCAATTATTTGTGGGACAGAGTTTTCTCTCTGTATTAATTTTACTTATGTGTACCGCTTGGCATTTTCTAGAAATTCAGTTCATCTCTTGGGTATACTTGATCTGTTCAGGGCATTAATGGGAATGCTAATTTGAAAGAATTAATAAAGTATACTTGAAATAAATTGTTTAAAGATACTTGATGACACTGAAGGGTTTGATAATACATCAGCCACCAGCTATTCTGCCCTTTGCTCCCAGTCTCTAAACCTTTTATTTGTAACATAACCTTTCCTGCCAGAAACCTTAACCTCTCCTGTTAAGAGTCTGACAGCACCTCACTTTTGCAGTGAATATGTTTTCCTAGTTGAAAGCTGTACTGTCAAAATTGTTGAAAGTAGTAACAGGAAAAGACAAAACTCTGTAGGTGTTCTATTTTGAGATAATCTGATATAATAATAGTAAAGCAGCAGACAATTTGGTTCTCAGCATGACAGCTGGAAAAAAATTTAAAAGCAGCTGCTGATCTCTCAAAAAAGTTTGAGCAACTGCTTTCTTACAAATGCAGTAAAGAACCTAACCTAGGTTCTCAATTCTTAAAAACAAAATACTCACAGAACATGGGGTGAGGCCAGACCACAGGCTCTGCTGTAGTTCCTTCTAGAGAAGAGACTGGAACTAGAGATTGTTAGAGAAATGTGTCTTGTGAGAGTTACTTATGGGTCTGTTTGTCTTTTATAATTTCCTTCTGACCTTTCTGTGCAGGGTTCATCAGAAGAACTCAAGTAATGCAGCAGTGAGAAGGCCTGGAACTAGAACACTTATTTTTCGCAATCACCAGCCAGAAATGGTAATAAGTGGCTTTAACAGATTCATTTTTCACTGTGTGGAATATGTATGTTAACTTTGACATTTTCATCTTGTATGTTTGTATAGTTCTAATGACCTTTCTTCATGAGATTGGGTCACACTGTGAGCTAGGCTGTCATGCTGGAAGCTGCATCCCATCCTCTCTCCATTACCAATCCTTCAGCATGTTCCCCCAGACCAGCACTATCTACTGTCATGGCCTTCCCTTCTCCCCCCTTCGCTTACATTCCTCAAGAGCCTGAAGTAATCATTCTCCCCCTGCACCCCTTGTGTACAGGGTTAGGGGGTCAGAGTGATAATATTTGTGTGATGTCTCCCCAAAGAATGGCACAGCAGGGAGAGAAGGGAATTCCAGGATGTCTATGCAGTTTTCTCATACAGTAACAGAGTTGGGAGAACTGACCTGAATGTGACTCCTGACCTTTTATGAGTGTGAAGTGTTGCCTGCAAACATGTGCAGAGGAGGAAAGCTGGTGTAAGCTCATGCTGTAGGTTTTACTGGATTTATTGCCCTTAAGAAATGCACATGAAATTTTCATCCAACCTTTTTGTACTGCTGTCTTTTTTAGGGGTCCCATAACTAATTGCCTTTTTTTGATGGGAGAGGAGAAATTCTGCCACATCTTGTCATTTCATTGAAACTGTGTAAAAAGCATGTTTGGTATTTGGCTAAGCAACTTAAAATTCTGGTGAAATAATTGGGACTTTAGCACTTACTTACATGTCTTAATTACTGGGAGACTCTTTCCTGGTTATTATGAAGGAGAATTTGAAATTAAGATAAATGTTGCATTGCAGCCAATGTATTAACTTGCCAAATTCAGCCACAGCTATGCATTACAATAGCTTTGAAACTTCAGCCTTGAAATTCTAAAAGCCACTTGCTATGCACTTTTGGCCCAGAGTTGCATGCAGCACATCACAGCCTTTTCATTTGATACACAGGTGCACAGTACCAGCTCAGATGAAGATGATAGTTCTCAGATTCATCAACCAAGCAAAACAAAACTAACCAGTGGAACAAAGAAAGGAAAAGAAAGTAGGTTTGCAGAGCTCTATGTACTGCATGCTTTGTACAGTTGTGTCCCATCTGGGGATAGACTTTAATGTAGACAGTGTGGGCAGGCCACTTCTTAGAGTAGAGCAATGCTGTCCATAGATGTTGAGACAAGTTGGACTGTCCAGACAGCAGCTTCTCAAATAGTGTGCAGTTGTGGGAAAGTCAGCCTTGCAGATCTTGCTGTGTCACAGCCAGTACCTGTTCCAGCCAACAAAAATTGAACAGGATATAACACTGGGGTGGGGAGACGTCAAGCTGGAGAGGCAGTGTGAAACTGATGCTATTTGCACATCCATTTTGCTTCTGTCTTAATTACAGTTTGTGATTCTCTTGGGAATTAAAGTGGAGAATGATAAAAAATGCTATGTGGGAAAAGTCAGTCTGGAATGGGATTTGAGAAGAGTGAGACACTAGGTCACTCAGAGGCACCTTGAGCAAGTGCTTTAGGCATCACAGCAGGAAACAGTCATTTGTTGGGAGGATTGATGAGAGACATGAAAAAATTGTGTTCTAGACTTGTAGATAGCAAGTAAGCTGCCTAGATTCTGGAGGATGTGGGAAAAGTGGGTGGGTGAGAGTTTGGGGCCAAACAAGGGAAAGGCTTTGGCATTAAACTGCTGTTGAGAAATAACATACATGTCCATTGACAGAATGCACCCAGCAGCAGAAGGAAGATCATCTGATGGACATTGGACAGACTGACTCTGCTGGTGTAGAGACTGCAGGATGTGAAAGGAAGAGTCTGTCACTGCAGGGTGTTGAGTGTGGCAAGCCCAGTGTGCTGGATGACACCTGTGTTGTGAGGCCATCCAGCAATGCACCCCTAAAAGCTGACTGCAGAGAAAATAGCAGGCAGCCAAAACAAGATGCACTTTGTGAGGAGTCTGAGGATGATGGGATGTTTCCCAAGAACAGTAATGAAGAAAATATTTATGTACTGGATGCCACAAAAGAAGGAAATGTGGGTCGTTTTCTAAATGTAAGTACTAAATTGCATGGGTTCTTTTCATTGCCTCTGCAAATACATCATTTACTTATTTAAGCTTTGACTAGAAAGTTTTTGCACATAAACAGTATGGGTGGTGGGTGCACGACAAGAGAGGCACATGTGGTGCTCCCTGCCATCACAGGTGACAGGACAATAGGTTGGGTCACACTGGCTGTTCAATTGCCAAGTACCTTCAGCTAAGACAAATACGTCATAGACTTATCTTGCAGGTATGCTGCAAATAATTTATTTCTTCATTGGCATGAACATGCCTTCCTTACACAAATAATTTATTTCTCTTCACTGGCATGAATATGTCTTACAGCAAAACTCTTGCATATGTTTAAACTGTTCTTCTTTGCAGAGGTAATACGGTGTTAATATTAGTAGTGCATCTTGCAGAAGCCTTCCTTCTGTTCTCATGAGCATACACATGTTCTTACCTGTACCTGAGTGACCTTTCACATCCTGTACTTGGCCAACACACAATCATGCAATCCATTGCTTGCTCCCTAGCACTGCTGCCCTGGCAATGGCATTGAGTGATAAACTTTCCATGTGGGCTCAAGAAGGGAAGGAAGAAACTGCCTTTACTGGTGAAAGATATCTGATACAAAGTGATATCTGACGTCATTTTTCAGCCAACGATGTGGTGTTGGGCTGTTACTAATTCAGATTATCTGTTTTACAGCACAGCTGCTGCCCAAATCTCTTTGCACAAAGTGTGTTTGTAGAAACTCACAACAGAAGTTTTCCATGGGTTGCATTCTTCACAAACAGGTGAATTTCTGGAAGTTTAATGTTGTTCATTTAAGGCACTAGGAGGAAAAAAAAAAACACTGCTCACTTATTGGAGTATAATTATACTGAGGGGTGGGGCAGATGCTTAGATCATAAAAGCATTAAACTGCCTTAGAGGTGACTTCTTATTGTGCACTAAAGGCAGAAGAAATAGTCATTGGTTATCATTAATGAGTTTTGCTTCAGTTTTGCACTGAAATGTAAAGTAGAGAAGGTTAATTTTGATGTGTCCACTTCAGTGATAATCTTCTTCAGTGCAAGAATAGGTTTTACTCAGCATGGTCATTCAGAAGGCCAAGATCCACTCATCCTACTGTTGTGTCTCAAGGAATGGCCACCAGATTTGCCTCACATAGGGCAGGATTGAACCCCACAGGATTTTAAGGTTGAGACACTTCGTGGGCCAAAAAGGCTTCAGTCCTTTTCCTCAGAGCTGTCAAGACAAGCAGGACTTTATGTAGCCCAGCATGTCCTGGGGATATGACAATAGGATACACAGAGGTGAAAATGTGTTCTGAAAGTAAGAGATGCAGATATTTCCTTGGTGTCTAACAGAAAGAGAGGTACAGAGAGCTAGTGCCAGCAAGACACAGTATGGCAGCAGGAGAGGAAAGATGAATTGTATAAATGAAGTTGGCTGACATGCATGTCAGCAGTAGAACTAGGTGAGAACAGAACAGAGAGGGGAGAATTTGTGCCAACAAACCAAATCCACAGAACATTGATCTTCTGTGAAGCCTTGCAGCTCTGCTCCATATGACAGATGCTGTGGATTGTACTGGGAGGAACTGTGAGGACAATGTTTTGAAATACATCCAAAACAGGATTTTGTTTTAGCTAGAGTCTTTCTTGCTCAGGCACTTGGTAAAGAAGTGTAGTGAGGACTGAGGCCACTGGAGAGAGATAACAGTGACAGCAAAGACACTTAGGGAAGAAGATTGTTGAAGGAGAGTTCCCCTCGCTGGCTCTTCCATTTTCTGGACATCACCCTTTTACAACTTTTCTAAATTAAGGACTTCATCTGGATCATTGAGCTTAATTGTGTGCCTTCCATGGACTTGCCCAGTCACCTGGGCAAGTTTTATTTGTTTTACATGCCTGGCCTTTTTATTTGTTTTACATGTCTGGCCTCTAGACCATCTCAAGTCAGCAAGTCCCAGGCTGCAGTTATCCCAGTGCTGTATGAAAAGTCCTTATTGTTTGTTCTCAGTCAGCTGCCTAGGAATTCACTGGATGTCCCCTATACCATATCCAGTGAGAAACATCAGAGAATTACTCTCTTCATCACAATATTCATATTTTCTTACATTTTCCATCAGTTGTTCCTCAGCATCATAATCTCAGGTATTTAGTTTGGCATTCATTTTGGACAATGAATTTCCTGCCCTAGACATTTCTTCTATTTTACTACCAGAGCAGCTAATTCATGAGGAGCACGTGTTTAATTCTGAGTTTGAGCTTGGTGCACATAGTGCAATTTCATTAAAAGGTAGCCTGCCAGACCAAAGATGACAGTCTTCAGCAATATAGCTAAAGATCTCTTCAAACTTCAGTGATGCACTGTACATAGCAAAAATAACAAAACTGAAAACTATGTTATTCATTTAGATGTATTATTTATGTGAATTTCCTTTTTTTGTTTGTTTTGTTTTGTTTTAAGGGGTTTTGGGTTTTTCTTTTAGTGGTTTTTGTTTTGTTGTTGTTTTGGTTTTGGTTTTTTGTTCGGTTGGCTTTGGCTTTGTAGTGGCTTTTTTTGTTTGATTTTTGTCTCCCAGAATTTCCCTCTAGGTTAGAGCACATTCTTTAGAAATAGACTCCAACCCTATTTGTAATTTCCATAGCCAAAGGAGCATGAGTGTGCCAGCGACTCCTTGTCTGCCTTGTTTCCTTCCCATCCCAAGCTGTCTATGTGATGCTCCCTGCCCCCTACAATTTTGGGGTTTGCATGTGTGTTGTTGGTGACAAATTGTTAGCGCAGTACTGTTTCACTTAGTTCAAGCAAATTAACTGTTTTATTCCTTAGACATGTGAAAGCGGGAACCGAACTCACCTGGGATTATGGTTATGAAGCTGGAAGCATGCCAGAGACAGAAATTTCCTGTCACTGTGGAGTTCAGAAGTGCAGGAAAAAAACCTTATAGGCAAAAGCTTTCCTACTGTCAACACATCTCATACCTGGGAATTTATATGCTGGAAGGGATGACTACTCAGCAAACAGCCCTCAAGTCTGTGGTGCTAATTGCATTCAACTAAAATGCCTTTCACCTGATGGTTTTTTAAATTTACATTCAAATGTCACTTTTGTAGTTTACAGAAATAGAACTGTTTGTCCTAAGAGCAGGCATCAGAGCAGGCATCGAGTCTTTCCTGGATAATTGGTCTTCCTCCTCCCTGCTCCCTCCA
Source organism: Ammospiza caudacuta (assembly GCF_027887145.1). NCBI lineage: Eukaryota > Metazoa > Chordata > Aves > Passeriformes > Passerellidae > Ammospiza > Ammospiza caudacuta. The sequence continues at coordinate 58,158,064 of NC_080594.1, read as the reverse complement.
CAAGCAAAGTTCACAGTGCACTGGAAGAATTCCTGCTCCATGCCATCTGCAGCAGAGACATGACTGATGAGAGCAGCAGTTCCTTGGTGTTTTCTGTGCCTCTCCACAGTGCTTAGTTAGCAAAACTCAGGTTTCTGAGATTTATTATGAATGCAAGACTGCCTGTCTGGGCACTAGGAATTGTTCAAATACACCTAAGTCTGTTGCATCCGGTGGGACAGATTGTCCTGAACAGAGACAGAATTAAACAGAACAGTTCTGCAGAGCTGTGTTTGTGCTACAAAATGAGCTGGACAAGTCCTGCTGCAGCAGGAGAGAAATGACTGGGTTTTGTTGGATTGTTCCCCTCTCCACATTTGTGACGCACAGAGAAATCCTTGAGAAATCCAGTGTACCTCATCTCAGTGCCATATTGTGTATGGGACAGGTGGGCCACAGAATTGCTTACCACATGGTTTGTTGGTAAGACAGAAACAAGCTGCGTTGGGAGCGCAGATGCAGGAGGTGGCTCTGAAATGGAGCAAGGGATGGCTGTGCAGGTGTGTGGCTTTTGAATGTGGTGGAGCCTTGGGCAAGCAAGGAGGTGGCACAGGTGAGCAGTTTAGATGCTTGAAGAACCACTGCCAAAGGTTTCAAAAAAAGTGGTTTTATTAAAAATGTTGTAAAAGTAAGACTTAAGGAGTTTGATGGCAAACTTTACTCTGTTACTGCAGAGGATATGATAATGATTTAAAGTTAATAATACAAAATCCAGGGGCACTATAGTACAAGACTGTGTGTCACTTACCAGAAGCCTGCAGCTGATCAGGTATGTGTCAGCCTCGAGGAGTAATGCTGAGAGCATCCTAGCTCACAGGGAAATCACTGCCATACAGCCAGCTGATTAGCACGAGACCTAAAAAAAAGGTTCACTCAGACTGTCGTTTATGGAATAAAGTGGTTGGCTTGAAGTAAAATTACCTTTGTTGGAGAAGGTAAACATGAGACTCTTGTACCTGCACCTTTCTTTGTTCCTTGATAAATGAGTCTTGGAAAAACCACCACTATTCATGTGTTAATTGCATGGTTGGTATCCCAGATTCCAGTCCATATGCCTCAGTGCTCACCATGTCACTCTGCTCCTGTGGGGGTTTTCAGGGAAATGGTTGGAGCAAATGAAGGTCGTGGCCTGGTTATGTCCAAGCCTATACTGCAAAATGAAAGATAAGCAGGAGCCAGTTCTCAGCCCTGAGGCCAGGAGGCAGTGGATATCTAATGCACTCATGGCTTAGGGTTCTGCTTTAATTGGGTTGTATCTGTGCTGTGTAACTGTGGACAAACATGGTATCTGTGGCCCTAAGTGGGTTTTTTTGTTTGTTTGTTTTGTATGCTTCAAGCTTAAAAAATCATGGGGTTGTATTGCAACACATGATGCTCTTGGATTTTTCAAGTTTGATCATGTATAAGGAGTTTCAGCCTGTTAAAAGTGGACCTTTCACAGAGATAACAGACCTGTGAACCATTCTGCTTACTGTGAAACCTCAGATATTCTCTCTCTCAGCTCTGTTTGAGAGTTTGACACATCCAGCAAGCAAACCTCTCCTCAGCTTTGGTCCCTGTCATTGTACTCTGGGTTTGTGTGGGCTTTCACCACCCATCTTCAGGGATAAATGCAGAAGAGCAGAGCTACCCCACTGATGGTGCAGTACCTCTTCAGAGGGTCAGAGCCACCCACTGCTACCCTGATCAGCCCCTCTGTCACTGCAGCCCCTGTGTGAGCTGTAGGCAGCACTCAGCCCAGTTGCTTTTTGCTTCATTGAAGATCTGAAGGTCTGTACTCAGAGGGAATATGCCTTGGGGGATCATCTTTTCAGCATTAACCAGGGACATGCCAATGTGTATGACAAAACCCACAGGTAACCCAGGAGTGGTATTAGCCTTGTAAACAAATGAAAATGCAGAAAACATCTGTGTCTATGTAAAACATGTTTTTTAAATGATTCAGGAATATTTTTAAAGCTTCAGGAATGGGGGGTGGAAGAAGGTACATTTTACTGCTGTTGATGATATATTCCAGATCAGTGGTAGGAATTAATGATACTGGGCTGGTGAGGAAGAGCCCTGTTTCTTAATGCAGGAAAACAGACCTGATGATTTAAAAGAGGCAGCACTTACTTGCTCCATGTGGTCTGCAGCTGTGGGAGAGCCTGCTGTGAGTGTAGATGTCACAGAAGGCCTGTGTATGAGACAGGGCTTTTTGGCTAGCTGGGTTTATCAGGTCTGTCTCCTGCCTGGTGCTTCTTCATTGTCCTCCTCCAGACCAGGGATCATAACTATCCATGAGCAAAATCACCTTACAAGGTGTCATTTCTGCCTGCTTCTATAGTATTGCTAGAACATGTTCTGTTGAGGGTGTCCTGCAAGTATTTCTGCAGGTAGTGACCACAGGAATGCTCACCTGAGCTCTCTCTGCTCTGCTGACTGTTCCTCTGCTTGTCACAGCTTACAGATGAGGATATTTCTGAGCACAGCCCCTCATGTCACCCATGCTTTAGCAGAGCAGTGTGTAGAAGCACCGAGCACAAGCACTGATGGAAAAACAGATGAAGATATTCCAAGTGAAGTACCTGTGGAATGACACATTTGGGACTTCTCATCAGCCTGTCGGGGGCATCATAAATGAAGAGTGCCTGATGGGAATAAGTTGCATTGAGGTGTGAATCACAGCTCTTACGGTGAGCAAGATGGTCCCTATGGAGGGACAGTAGGCATATGAGGATGTATAAGGGCTCCATGGTAATAAGTATTAGTACCCAAGATAAGCATAAAAGTGCAAAGACAGCTGAAGCTTACAGCGTAAGTATAAAAGAAACTGGACTGGAGCTTATTAAAATTTTTTTTTTTTGGCCAAAAAAGCACTGAGCAATTATTTCCAGCTCTTTCACAGAACTATATGGCTTGATAGCACAACAGTTTGAAGGAAGAGCTCACAAGGGTTTTGGACATTTTTTGGAATTCTCCACGGAGAATTTTTCCTGTGCTGAAGAACAGACTTCTGTTAGGAAGATTTTACTAGTTTAAGATTTATGCACCTGTGGGTGCTTGAATCACGTTAACTCATTTGAGTATAATCTAGGTAATAGATCTGGGAATTGGAATTGTGTAGCAGTATTTGGCTAATAGATATAATCTAATTGCAAGCCTGGACGCAGGAGTTGATCTTAGCTCTGATATGCTGCGTGTGGGCAGGTGCAAAGGAGTTTGGGAAACCAACTGGAGTGATGCCAGCAGTGCTGAAAAGCCAAAGCTGGTCTAGCTGGTTAAGGGAACAGATCTTAAAAGCTCCATGTTGTGTTTGGTGCAGCCTCATGATGCTCGGGTTTCTGTGGTTGAGATGACCCCCAAGGTATTAGAAAGTCTTTTTTTTCCCAGCCCCGCGACCAAAGAAGTTGACATTTGTCCATTCTCCTTTTCAAGGTTGTTTATTTTTTCTCATCTATTACATCTTTCTCTGACCTGCGGAGATGTGTCCAGCAGGTCGGGTTGTGGCACAGCAACTGCCCTTGAGGTGCTGTTAACTTTTTATACTAAAAACTACGTGTACATTATACTAAGAACTACGTGTACTTTATTTACAATAATTTTCCAGTACCTATCACCTATGTTAGACAGTCTGTCTCTATTCTAAACCAATCAAAAAGTGTCACCATCACAGCAGAAGATGGAGGACAAGAAGAAGAAGAAGAAGGACAGGACATGCCCAGATTCCTCCATCTTGCCTCTTGAACCCCCATTCTAAATCCCCAAAATTCTACTTTTTCACCCTGTGACAAATTAACATTCTACTCAAACTCTTGTGGCTAGTAAATCTTCACACTAAGTTGATAATTTTTTCCATGGGCTAAAATGGAAGGCACAGGTGTTTTTGACTCTGTGCCAAGGCCTCTGAGCCCCTTGCCAGGGTCTCGAATCAGCCAGGGCAGCCAGAGGAATGTCCTGGGTTCTGACACCTGATGAGCCAGAATATGCCTGTTAATGTGCCTGATGAGCTCGCTGGAGAAGGTTCAACAAGACCGAGTGCCAGGTCCTGCACTTGGGTCACAGCAACCCCGGGCAGCCCTACAGGCTGGGAGAAGAGTGTCTAGAAGGATGCCCAGCAGAAAAGGATCTGGGGGTGTTGGGAGACAGCAGCTAAACATGAGTGTGCCCAGGTGGCCAAGAAGGCCAGTGGCATCCCAGGCTGTGTGAGAAACAAGGCCCACTGGGGACAGATCAACAAAGCCAAAGTAACAACAGCCAAAAGCACACCCAGTTCTTTAGCAAGCATCCTTTATCCTGTTGCAGTTTTATTTCTCTGCCAAATGACTTTGTGCATTTCTCAGGGCCTGTTTACAACTCCACCTCAGGTTGTCACAGCACTGCATAAATCCACAGCTACAGTCTTCAAGGGTCTGTCAGGGAGGCAGTCCAGGGTGGCCTTCTGATGCCACTCTAGACTTAGAGAACTTATGGAGAATACTGTAAAGGTAACCATGTGTCACAGTGACGGAAGACTCCAGACACTTAATATGAGAATGAGCAAGCTTCGTTTATTCGTGAGAGCATCAGACATTTATGCACAACAAGTGATAAGCTCATACATATTCTGTAAGCTAAGCAATCCATTGGTTATACTATAGATATCAGCTCCTCTCTTACTTCTTCATTCTTTATATCTTACATCTACTTTTTCTCACGTCTTTTTCTCAGCTCTTGTTATTGTAATACAGCTGTGCTCAAGGCTAGTGTCCTTGCAGTGCAGGGACCCAGATTAGCTGGGTCAGGCACCCTCCCAATTCTTGGTCACCTATCAAAAATTCCTCCACAACCATGTAGTTGTTGGCTTTCACTAATTATGTATTGGCTTTTACAGATTACTCAAGTGGATGCTGTGTTGTGCATTACAGTGTTAACTTTTGCAGAAGTAGCTGTAGTTGTGAAATAATAACTAATACTTTTATTTTTGTAACTAACTGACAATAATGAGAATAACTCAGATATATTTGTGAAATAGCTGATGTTGATTTAAAGTACTTGTGGAAATAGCTAAAACTGTCTGCATGGCCAGATAACATTAAAGGAATGGATGGGATGAGGATCCCTGCTGTTGACTCTTCAACTATCAATAACTCTCACCTGCTGAAAGCACAGAACAGGGGCTGTTGTGAGGAAGTGACACACAACCTTCAAAACCACATCCACAATTACTGCATGTACTCTAAATAGGTGGGTCAGGGGTCAAACCAAGCTAAAGAATTCCCAGAACATGTAAACGAGTTCAAAGAAATGTCTGAATATGCATAATCTTTATGAATATGTATTTGGCCAGTGCAATAGAGAAAGCACATAAGAAGAGTTACTATGGTTAGCTGATGTGCCTCTGGCCATAGCTGAGCACCCAGTGCTGTTATTGATTTGTCCCTTTTACCCCTTATTAAGCTTTATAAAATTTTGAAAAGTGGGGTTAATTTCTCACACCTGTATCAGCAAGTGTGGCCAGCAGGACCAGGGCAGTGATTGCACCCCTGTACTTGACCCTGGTGAGGCCACACTTCAAATCCTGTGTTCAGTTTTGAGCCCCTAAAATCAGTGTTATGAATGAGGTCGTATATGTCTAATTTAATAAACCACAAAATTAGAATTTAGCAGCAATTCCATAAAAAATGAATATAATTGGGTAAGCATGTACAAAGTAAATTTGGCAGTGATTATTTAAGTCTAATTAAGGTTCTGCTAAGGCACAAGCAAAACAGACAATGGTACAGACCCGACCGGGGTTTCTCACCCTGCCTCCCCTACCAAAAAAAACAAAGGAATTCAAACACAACTTATATACTGTATGCTAATACATCATCAGTATTTTCTTGTAAATCTCCTCCTATTTTTGAATCTATGTCGCTGTACTGCACAGCGCATGCTCCACTTGTTTCTAAGAGGTCTTGGCTCTTTGGTGGTCGCTTCTGATGAAGGCTTCTCATCATCATCACTGTCCTTTGAACAACCCCACAGGCTGCAAATGCACCCCAAGTCTTGTGTTATAGAAGCCAGCATTACATTCTAAAAATAAGCCTTACTATTTCATAGATACCTGGAATCATCCCAATTTTTTCCATTTCAAGGCTGATCCCTTAATTATCCTGAGGCTGGGATCCATTTTGGGATAATGCTTATCTCAATACTCTGTATCCTATTTTCTCATGAACATCTGAAAACATTTGTTTTGTGACACTAATTGCATATCCTTTTCCTCTATTTTTAACAAATATTTTCTAAAATATTGATATAGTTACAATTTTTAGCATGAATCATATTCATTTATCACATCAGCAAGGACGTGGAGGGGCTGGAGCGTGTCCAGACAAGGGCAGCAGAGCTGGGGAAAGCTCAGGAGCACACATCCTGTGTGGAGCTGCTGAGGAAGCTGAGGGAGTTTAGTCTGGAGAAAAGGAGGCTCCTGGGTGACCCTTCCTGTGAAAAACATCAATCACTTGTTTTTAAAATTTTAAAAGTTTAATAGTAATAAAATGGTTATAAAAATAGTAATGAAATTAGAGTAATAAAAATTTGGACAATTAGGATTAGGACAATACAAGACAATAAGAACAAAAAGTTATGGATGTCTGGGTACTTTTTTCTGGGCAAAATAAGCCCCAAAAAAGAACACACGTTAACAGAGGATTAACCCTTAAAAACAATAGCCCGTTGCATGTTCATACATGTCATACACGATGCATAAATTCCATTCAAACACAGGATTCTGTCTGGTCAATGTCAGCTTCTTCCTCTTAATCCTGAGGCGTCCTCAGGGCTAATTGAGGCAGGAAGAAGTTAGTTTCTTCTGATAAGAGGGCAATAAATTCTTTTTCTCTGAAAGATTTAGATGTCCTGTGGCTGCTATCTCGGTGCGAGGACCTCATTCCTCTCTTTAACAAAATATCCCACATACATAGTTTCTATTTTAACTACAAAAGCTACACTTTAACTACAAAACTAAAATTACCATACTATTGAAATGTTAATACAGCACTACTTACCACTACAACATAATACATTCAGTAAATATCTGCGTAGAGCCAGGTAATGTGCACTTTTCACGCTACCTCACTATAGAACTGCCTGAAACGAAGGCGTAGCGAGCGTGGGGTCGGCATCTTCCCCCCGGTAACAAGTGACGGGAAGCTGCACCCGGGGAGGCTCAGGTTGGACAGTAGTGCTGTGATTCTGTGAAAAGTGAGCACGGGGCTAGGGAGGGATGCAGGATATCGCCTTTCCCACGGTGAAAGCCCTCGGGAATGGCGGCCCGACGGCGGTGCCGGGCACGGGTATCGAACCCGGATGCCGGGCCTTGACCCCCGCCGCGCCCGCGGGGCCACGCCTCCCCTATCACGTGACCGGCGCCTCACCGGCGCGCCTTCCCTCCTGCCACGCGAGCGTCGCAGCCAATCAGCGCCGCGCAGGTGTGCGGGGCGGAACATCGGCGGGCCCCACCGCGCATGCTCCGTGCCCGGGCCGGGCGCGCTCACTTCCGCGCGGGAGAGTTGAGGGCGGGGTAGGGGGCGGTGGTGGCGGCGGTGGCGGCGACGACTCGCCGCGCGGTAAGTGCCACTGCTGGCGGGGGGAGCGCGGAGCTTCCCCAGCGGCGGTCCCGCAGCGCCGCTCTCCCCGCAGTGCCGGCGAGTGGAGCCTGCCGGGGTTCGGGCTGGGCGGCGGCGCCGTGAGGGCGGCCCCGGGAGCTCCGTGAGAGAGGCACCGGGAGCGCCGTGAGGGAGGCACCGGGGGGGCCGGGAGGTACCGGGAAGAAGCTCTTTGCTGGTGAGAGTGGTGAGGCCCCGGCACGGGTTCCCCAGAAAAGCTGTGGGTATCTGGTCGCTGGCGGTGTTCAGGGCCGTGCTGGATGGGGCTCTGAGCAGCCCAGTCCAGCGAAAGGTGCCGTGCCCATGGCAGGGGGCTGGAGCAAGATGCTCTCAGTGAGAGGTGATCAGAAAGTTTTATTTGTTCCTTCTTCTTCCTTGCGAAACCTGCATGTATAGATTCTGTACTGACGTGGGGAGAATGGGGAGGTGAGTGTCGGTCGTGTTTAGCTGTGAAATCTCCAGCCGTGCTTCTTTCCCCACAAAGCACAAATGAGGGACAGTGAGTGTGGGGTAACGGGTGTGTGATTCCTTTCTTTCTTCCTGCTTCCGTAGATCCAATCCTGCCCTGCGCTGGAAGGAAGAGGAGAGCAGAGCAGGAGCTGGGGCAGTGGGTTTCAATAGTGCACTGGAATTCAGGGGACTTGGGTTCTTTTCCTTACTCCCCTATGGATGTACTAAGAGATTCTGTGCCTTAGCCTCCTCCTCTGTAAAAGATGGGTATTTACATACAAGAATGCTTTCAGAACTGGGTCTGGAGAGCAAATACTTAGACAAACTGGTAATGTTTCAGCAGGATTGCTGAATTTGTAAGTGGTACTGTTGCCCGATAGATAAAGGACACAAAACTCGGATAAGTTTTGTGCGGTGCTTTATTAAGGGCCCGGGAGCCTGTGGACTAGCATCTCAAGTCAGAGCTCCAACTTCACGTACAGGTGCTTCTCTCTTATACATGCGATTCATAACAAGGTCTCCAAGAAACAGTTCCCCTTGCCTAGCCACAGACCCCTTGTGATACATTCCTTAGTTCACAAACAAAATCATAAATCTTCTGCTTATCTTATTCTAAGACCATTGTATGCTGCCTCCAGACAGGTTAGCATTCTTACTTTCTTACACTAGTTTAAATATTTATTAAGTTCCTAAGACTACTTGCTAAGTTACACACGAAACCCAACACATACTGTCAACGGCTACAGAACTGTTTTTAACAAACCAATTTGCACACAACTCATAACTAAACTGTAATTAAACATTTCGCTAAATTTCATTTCTTTTTCCAACAGTACAAGCCCTGGACTCTTGCCAGCACTGTTCTTCTCCCTTTTACTTTCTGTTTCCTTTCCCGTTTCCTTTCCTTGAGTCACTGTTGTGAAAAAGTAAAGAAGCGAAACCAGCAGCCCTTATTCTAGGCAATGGCACAGGAGGAGTGTCCAGGTGTGACTGTTCTCTCAGCTGCTGCTCTGCTTTCTGTTTTGCAACGTCATTTGTCCTGTCATGAGCAGAGGGCAGCACGAGCCCCCCAGATCTTGCAGCTGAATTGGACCCCCTGTGTTCCCTGTGGTGGTGACAGTGGAAGTAAAGGGTTGCAGAAGGATTTAGGGACAGCAAGGGATTGACTGTAAAACAGCAGCTGAAAATCCAGCATTGATAAGTGAAAGATGATGGATGTGGCAGAGAAACAACCATCATGATGATGCCCTCCCTGCTTAATCAGATGCCACTTAAGGAGGAGATCTGGGGAACTGTGATACTGGTCTGGGGTTGACAGGGTGGTGTTGGGTCATTGTTTGGACTTGATGATCTCAGAGGTCTTTCCCTACCTAACTTAACCCAACTAACAGACAGGTATGTGACTCTCACTGAAAGGTTTCCCTTCTGGGGTGGCTCGGAGGACAAACCCATGGATCTGTCCCTATGATTTGTGCCTTGAATTCTCTCTTTCCACTTAGGTACAAATCAGGGTACTTTTGTACCTTCCATTGTTTGTGGTCACGTTGCACAGAATACCCTGGAGGTGCAGGTGGTGCAGGACATTTCCTGGTAAGCAAGGGAAAGCACAAGGCCACATGCCTCACATTCCTCTCCAGGCCTATGGCAGCACAAACCACCAGCCCTCCACCCAGGTTTGTCTGCTCTGATCACCCTGGGCCTCCCCTTGCTTGTTGAGCTTCCTGGATTTTTCAGTGCTTTGTGCTTCCAACAGTGGTTCTCTGGAAGTGTCAGCTCTATGCTCAGAAGCAGGCTAAAATGTGATTGAAATAGTGAGAATTGTTAAGGAAAATACAGAGTGATGTTGTGGCTCTGTAGTGTAAATGGTAGCCCATCCTTTTGGAGGTGGTGTGCTCCTCTTTGAGTGTAGCCAGCCGAGTATAGAAGTGACAGAGGTGGAAAAAACTGCAGACCAGCTTCTGTAGAGAGAAGAGCTAAATAGTTTGAGATTCCTTGGCTTTTAAGAGACAGCAGGAGAAATAGTAACAGCAATGCTGTCATGAGTGCTACTGAGAGAGTGGAGCAAGGAGCATGGATTTCTTGCCTTTTCAGACAGATGCAGGTGTTTCAACTGGAATCCCTGAGTGGCAGGCTTAAGCCCTGCAAAAGCAAGGCGTTGTTGAGATGAAATGTAACTGAGCTGTGAAACTGGAAACCTGTCCTCAGCCTCTCCCTTCTTGCGTAGGAGCAGCCAGCCAGCTCCACTGCCCCGTTTAGCTCCAGGTCCTCTTCCTGGTAGTGCTGTAGCAGAAAGCTCAGGAAGAGCACAAGCTCCTGTGGGGGTTGGTTTGGTTTGTATGGCCAGGTTTGGGTAGCAGGAGGGCTACAGGGGTGCCTTCTGTGAGAAGCTGCTGGAAACTTCCCCCGTGTGCAGCAGAGCCAATGCCAGCCAGCTCCAGGACTGACCCTCTGCTCCCAAGGCTGAGCCCAGCAGGAATGTGGTAACATATTTAAGAAGGAAAGAAAAAAAGTTACTGGGCAGATAAAATTGTGGGCAGAGAGGAGTGGAGTGGGAATATGTGAAAGGAGCAACTCTGCAGACACCGAGGTCCATGGAGAAGGAGAGGCAGGTGCTCCAGGTGCCAGAGCTGGGATTCCCCTGCAGCCCCTGGTGCAGAGCATGGTGATGCAGGATGTGCCCTGCAGCCCAGGGAGGTCCATGGGGATATGTTGAAAGCGAAGGGAGACGACCCATCCTTGTTGATCAGCATCAAACTCCAATTTATTGATCTCACTTACACACCTTTATAGTGGTGTTAATTAAGCTCATGCATATTGCAAAATCCAAGCTCATCATAGGTCACAGATTACACATTAACCCCTCTTGTTTTCAATACCTGAGGTTTGTTATTGAATCCAAGATTTATTTTCTCACCCTGTTATGAAAGTTCTCAAGGCCTCCATGTTTGTCAACTTTTGCTTTCCCAAACCAGCCAAGGACAAGATATTTACTTGTTATTAAAAACAACCTGAGAACTTCTGCTGTTTACGTAAATGTGCCTGAGAACTTTTGTTGTTTACAGAAACAGGCTGTGAAAATTTGCTCCTCACAGCTACCTTTTGCTTTTCCATCAGCTGTATATGATTATGGCATGTCTGAACAAAACTCTGTAAGCCATTTCTGAGCAAAATTCTCCAACAAATTCCCCGTTTTTTCTTTTATGCAAAAGGAGGTTAGTCTGCTAGGGTTTTTCTATTATTCTACTGACCATATCTTGAACATAATCAAAAACACAAGGTAAAACAAGTAAAAGCATTTAAAAGCACACTTAGTATCTCTATAAGGTTCCCCAGCCATGGTCCGAGCAATGGCTTTTACCCCAAAGGGTTAAAACCACCCCCAGCTGAGCCACAATGTCCGGCCTTATCAGGCATTGCAGGGTAGGTGGTAATTGGACTAAGAAAAGAAGACTGTTAGCTGTTTTCATTCACACGAACCATGAGAGGAGGCGAACGGCAAGCCTGAAAATGATCCTTTCTGTCCTTGAGATTTTCACATCCACTCTTTTCTTGGGTTTCTCAGAAAAGTTCAAAATCAGTTTTACAGTCTGTAATCCTTTAGTCATTTGGCTCAAATGGCATTAGCTGGGCAATTCTCAGTCCTTTATTGATTTGGAGTGGTGGGAAAGTAGTATGCACTTAAAGCACTTAAAATATTTAACTTAGCAGACTTATTTTCAAATCAACAGAACTTAACTTAGCAGAACTTAACTGACTTTAAATTCTACATAACTTAAACCTAATATAATTTAATCTTAACAGAAAACTTAACAAAACTTAACCTCAACAGTGTTTAATATTTAATGGCACTTAATAGATAATTTAATTTAAACTACTTAACAACAAATAAAACTTACTATAAAAATAGAATATAGCATTTACTATAACTTACTTACAGGCCTCATTCTAAAATACTAAGCTAAAACAACTTTTTTCACGTGTTTGCTATAGCATTTTTATACCAAAAAGCACACTCATAACATCTCACTCATACAATCAATCCAACATCTTTAACATTTTTAAATTTTTCAAAATACAATTTTGGAGTCAGATGTTCTACCGACTGAGCTATCCAGGCTTCTGATGTTAAAGTCTATGTTAATACAGGTAATTCTGACAGCATAACGGATGCTGAGCCAAAATCAGCTATGCGAGGAACGTCTGGATTGTAATGGTCCTTGGTGTCTCTTGTTTATTATCACTGTTAGGTCTAAAACCGAAGCTTTTGCCGCGCTCTGGTCCCGCGGCGCGTGTGTCGGAGCGGGCGAACCCCCCCCGCACTGGGCTCTTCGTTTCGCAAAACTCGCTGGCAGGCTGACTCACTGCGTGCACCGCACCCGTGGCTCCTCCCGCAGCGGCGCGCCTCGGCTCCCGTGGCAGCGGCTCCGCTCTCCCCGCCGCTGCCTCCGCTCCCGCTGCTACAGCGCAGCATTTCAGGCGGTCGCTCGCCGCGGCTGCTCCCCATGGTGGAGCGCCCGTGCCGAGTTCAGAGTAGCACAGCGCCGCAGGCGTCCCGAGCCACAGCGGCTGCTTTGCACTCAGAGACATACTGAAGCAGTGCACCGTACGTCACCCGCCATGGCTTGCTTAGCTTCTTGGCAGTTTTATCACTCTCTAAAGTAGCCTCCCATAATAAATCACCGAATTTACGCCACTCCATTAACTCGTAAACCGTATGGGGGTTAAGGAAAACCCCTCTAGCCTAGCCGTAAGTCCAAAGTCCTGTAAAATCCTTTTTGCAAATCCATCCCCTTAGCCTGCGTTTTTGTAAATATGCTGCTTGCCTTTTCATACCTAATTCCTCAGCGCTGATTGCAGCCTCTTCAAGGTCTGTGCAGCACGTCTCAGTCGGGCTCGCCTTTACGATCACCCAAGGCACGACGCAACTCAGCTTCTTTTTTATCCCTTTTATCGCGTTTCTGCCGTCCCGCTGCTTAGGACCTGACCCGTTTTCTTCGCTCCTTCGTGGTGCATTGCCGTATCACGTCGGGGTCACCATTATGTTGAAACCCATCTTTGTTGATCAGCATCGAACTCCAATTTATTGATCTCACACACCTTTATAGTGGTGTTAATTAAGCTCATGCATATTGCAAAATCCAAGCTCATCGTAAGTCACAGATTACACATTAACCCCTCCTTTTGTTTTCAATACCTGAGGTTTGTTATTGAATCCAAGATTTATTTTCTCACTCTGTTATGAAAGTTCTCAAGGCCTCCATGTTTGTCAGCTTTTGCTTTCCCAAACCAGCCACGGACAAGATATTTACTTGTTATTAAAAACAACCTGAGAATTTCTGCTGTTTACATAAACGTGCCTGAGAACTTTTGTTGTTTACAGAAACAGGCTGTGAGAATTTGCTCCTCACAGCTGCCTTTTACTTTTTCATCAGCTGTATATGATTATGGCATGTCTGCACAAAACTCTGTAAGCCATTTCTGAGCAAAATTCTCCAACAGGGATGCAGTATGTGCCCTGCAGCCCAGGGATGTCCATGGTGATGCAGGATGTGCCCTGCAGCCCAGGGAGGTCCATGGGGATGCAGGATGTGCCCTGCAGCCCAGGGAGGTCCATGGGGATTGAGAGATCCATGCACAGCCTGGGAGCAGGTGGGTGCCTGAGAGAGGCTGTGCGCCCATGGGAGGCCCATGATGCAGCAGGGCCCTGGTAGAACTTGTGACCCGCGGGGGAACCAGCACTGGAGCAGCTGTGCCTGAAGGACTGCACCCCATGGGAGAGTGACCTGTGTTGGAGCAGTTCATGGAGAGCTGTTGTTCGTGGGATGGACTCACGGAGGTGTTTGTGGAGGGCTGTCTCCATTGAGAGGGACCCCACACTGCAGCAGGGGAAGGACTCTCCTTGAGTGTGGCAGGAACAATGAGTGATGGACTGACCCTAACCCCCACTCTCCATCTCCCTGCGCCTCCTGGGGGAAAGAGGTAAAGTTTGGAAAGAAAGGAGGGGTCAGGGCAAGGTGGTTTTAAAATCTATTTTACTTCTTATTATCCCGCTCTGATTTTGTTAGTAATAAATTCAGTTAACTATCCCCAAGCTGAGTCTGCTTTGCCTGTGATGGCGTTTGGTGAGGGATCTCTCCCTGTCCTTAGCCCATGAACCCTTTGTTATATTTTCTCTCCCCATCCAGTTGTGGAGGGGAGTGGTAGAGTGGCTTGGGGGAGTGCCTGGCATCCAGCCAGGGCCAGCCCACCACAGAGGGACAGGATACAGGGCTAACCAGGGCTGTAGGTGCAGGCTGCCTGCTTCTGCACAGAGGAATGGCCAAGAGCTGGGTTTCCACTGCTTCAGGATTCCTAGAAAGGTGCTGGAGTAAGCCCAAGGCTGACCATGATCAAGTGTCTTCTGTCCACCATCAGTACCAGGATTTCTCTGGAGCCTGTAAGAACACCAGGGACTGTAGAGTCCACGTTTAGCCCCTTCCTTAAAAAATTCCTAGAGCTGGATCCCCTGACTGGGCCTGAGCAGGCACTGTGTCTGCACTGATTCCAGGTATTGGTTTGCTGCAGAGAGCTTTTCTTCTATTCCAGGCCATTCAGACTCTAGCTCATTCTTCTTTGGAATTTCTTTCTGTTCTGTTCTAGTTCTAATATGTCCTTGTGTTTCTGTTTCTTTCTATTGTATTTATTGACTGCTCAGGTTCTGAAACTGATATGGTCAGTGTACAGATGGGTATTGGAAATCAGTTTATACCCTGCCTTGCTTACAAGACATAGAAGGACAGAGAGAAAAAAACTCCAACTGTGTGCAAAGGCAAAGTGACTTGTGATAACAAGTAAATTGTCGGGAGTGTAAGCCAAAGGGGAAAAACCATAAAAAATTCTCTTCTACTTTGGTGGTGCTTCCACTTGGGGCTACCCAGTCTGTTTTATGCAAGGGGAGTGGAGCTAACAAAAACAATTTGTCTGTTGAAACTTGGAAAAAGGTTGCAGGATTTGTTGGGCTATGCCATTTCCTGCCTGTTTTGTGCTTGGGCCTTACTACTTCTCACTAGAATAATTTAACTTCAGATCTTCCTGTTTCTTGAAAGTAAACACAGATTTTTTCTTCCCCCTTGTCGTACAGGAGTTTGTGCTGTCAGAGGTGACGTCTCCAGCAGAGGATAGTTTGGAGTATCACACCTTGTAGGAGTGGGAAGTTGTTGAAGATTTCTCTGGGGGACTTGCACAAAAAACACAAAGTAAGATTTCTGCTACAAATGTTGTGGGGTGATGCTCTAACCTGCTGGTGGGGGATGTGTGTAAAGGCTTGTCCAGAAACAGACTGCTTTCGGGAAGTATGTAGGTGGCCTCAGAATGTTGCAGCTGCTGGAGAAAGACCATGTGAAGAACAATTAAGACTTAAGTGGATATGGCCAAGAAAAGATAACAAGTGTCCCTAGGAAAATTCCTGGGGCTCAGGGAAAATTCTGTCACTCCTGTCAGCATTTCACCTTGTTGAGAGAGAATGTTTGAATCTCTCACTTAAGATTTTTTTTGTGCTCCAATTTACTTGTAGACCTCCCCACACTACTTTGCTACATCCTTCTTACAGCAATAAATTAGTATTTCTTCCTTGTTTTCTGTGAGCTCCTGGAAGGCACTGGTGAAGCTTGGGGGCAGCTGTTTCTCTGTCCTTTGTTGAGTCGCAGACCCACGCGTGGCAGCAGTAGGTTAAGAAAACACTATGAGTAATTGCCCTCCTCCAAATAAAAGGAATTTCACACCTGAGAGCATGACTTGCCAGGCTGCTCTTGGATCTGTTTTTGGAGCAGATATTTCAAGCAAGCTTGAAAACTCTGGTATTACCCCTTATGGCTTGCTAGTGACTTTCCAAGAGGAGATAAACCTTTCTTTCTCCCGCTCTAATTGCTGGAGCTCCTGGGATCTGGTTTCCATCCCACTGCTGTGCCAGGTGCAGGCTTTTCCTGTTCTACTGGTACTTGCTACTGGAGGAGCAAAGCACCCAGGGTCAGGGGATGTAGGTGGAGGCAGGTGTTGGCAGGCTCTGCTTTCCTCTGTCCTGCTTGGCCTATGGAAGTTCTTCAATTGCTTTGTGTTTTGTCCCAGATTTCCTGCTCTAGGTGCTTTGTGGATAATGGCGAAGATGGTGAGAACGACATGTGCATTTTGTTCAGAAGGGGAGGCTGGCTCTGTGATGTACATCGCCACAGAGAGAAATATTGCAGCTCATCAGGATTGTCTGGTGAGTGCCTTTAGCTGGGCACTGCTGAAGGGATGAGGGGGAAGTTTCCACTGCTTATCTGTTTTTGGTTTTGCAATGATGTCTGGATTGAAAGGCTGGTTACTCAAACCAGCAAGTTTATATTATGAAAAGCTTAAAAAGCAGCAGGGCTTGGCCAGGATCTTGGAGTGGGAGAGGATGTGTCTGCACAGCTGGAGCTGTTGATCTGTGGTGTTTTCATATGTCTGCTGAGCAGTGGTCCCAGACACACATGAAAACACCACAAGGACCACATATGGTCTAGCAACAGGAATAGGTCTTCTTGAGGCACTGTTGAGACTCATCCTCTTGGATGAGGATTCTCAGACCACACAAAGTTGTATACTTAAAACTTTGCAGAAAAATGTCCATATCACTTAAAGATTAAAAAACTTTCCAATGTGTCAATAATTTAAAATAAGGAATAAAAATATCAGAAGCTGATGATATAAAAATATTTGTGAAGCTCTTAAATGTGTTGCAATCCTCCTACTCTTCCTGCCTTCCCTTTATTCTGGAATGTTGGTGGAGCTGGTTCTTGCAGTGCAGAATCAATTACAGCTGCTGTATTCTCCCTGCAGCAGAGGGAGAATATAGCTGAGGGCAGTTTAGTGCCAGAGATTGCTGCTAAAGCAACTTTCTGACTGTCACTGTCCCAGCCTTCTTATTCTCACAATTGTTATGTTACATCTTTACTTTTCTGATATCTTTTTTGATTGGTTATTTTCTATCAGAATGTCTCACAACAGCGTTATTTTGCAGCACTTGAATGTTTTGTTTGAAACAGGTTTTATTATGGCTTTAATGTTTCTCCAGTGTTAAAACTTCTCTTTCTCTCCCTGTCTCTGTTTTTTCTTTTTTCTGCTTGCTTTCTCCTCCCAGCAACTTTACTCATTTCTCTGCCTTAGGCTTGTTTGTGCTGTTTGGATTTTTTTGCAGTCAGCTATCACCCTCTGAGCAGATAGACTGTGCCTGCTAGTTGATGAAAGGGTAGCTCCCTTTTGTTTAGAATTAGCTACATGTAATGCTTAGAAAATATTTGCCAAGAACTTCCCCTTCCTCACTCACTGTCATGGCTCAGCAGTTCTATAGGAATTAAAGTGGCCTGAGTGTACATGTATGCATTTTTAGTGAGTTTCTCGCAGGATATGTGCAATGTTTCTGTTTTTTTCCTGCAGTCAGCTGTTGTCAGCTTTGGGCTGTATGGAAATCTTATTACAGAGAAATGTTGCATCCAGCTGTAGGTCTGAACAGCTGAGCAAATAATAAGATGTCCAAGGTGTGGAGGTCTCTTGCCTGAAGATCTTCTCATCCTCACTCTGGGCACCCTGGAATTTCACATTTTCTTTGATCCTGTTTTTAATAAGTTAACTTTCTCACCTTACTATCTTTTCTTAGTCTGCCTTCAGGTTATGTGAAATCTCCTATGTGGAAGGAGGAACTTTTTTTGACTGCAGAAATGTTTAAGCTTAGCTCCTTGTTCAGTGTAGGTGAAACCTCTTGTTAACACACAGAAAAATCAGCCTCCTTAGGTAGGGCAAGAAGAAAAGATGTATTCCTTGTTTCTCTTCAGCATTGGTGACTGGGTCATTCTTATTTCTTATAACTGTCTCTTTTGTCTTTAGTTATTTTCCTCAGGATTTGTGGAATCTGAAGATCATAACCCAGAAAATCTGGAAATAAGGTTTGATGTGTCATCAGTGTTGAAGGAGCTGAGGAGAGGAAAGCGGCTGGTAAGGAGATGTTTCTGAGCCTGCAGTTAGTCCTGTCTCATAGTGTTGAGGGTTGTCTGGCCTGTTCTGTGCTTTAAAAAAAACCCATTCAAGTAGCTGGTCCTTCTGATCTAATAAGATTAGGGAAATTACAGGTTTATCATTGGAGTCATTGATTTACCATTTGGTTTGGTGGAATTTAGTTCATTCTCTATTAAAATACAGGTGGGTTTTTTCCTGGCCTTTTGTGTCCTTAGCTGAAATTTCCTGAGACTTTGGTATAGAACTAAGCCAGTGCCTGAAACAAAAGAATGCAATCCACAGTTGTAAAGGGGAACACATTGTGAGTTTAGCAGAAATATGATTGATTAAAGGAGGGTTTTTTTAATTGCCTTTGTCTTCAGCTGCCCTCCTCCTCAATGTCCTGGGTGGGACTCTTCATTACGAAGTTAGCTAGGAAACATAAATACAAACATTAACACAAATTAATGTTGAAATAACTTGGAAAAGTTGCTAGTGCCCTCACATGGCTCTTTGCCTCATTTTACAAACTGATCAGTATGAATTAGAGGTAAGATAGCAAAAAGGTGGCTGCAGTAATGACCGAGGTAGGCGTTTGCAGGAGTGAATTTGCCTGATGAATTACTCAGAGGTGACTTGCAATGGAATACTGGATTTTCCCCCAGAGAACATCATTTGCCCTCTCTGGCAGGATTTGGAGTAGCTGCCTGTGGCATTTACGAGGTGAACCCCCTCCTGTTGCAGGCATGCAGCTTCTGCCGCAAGAAGGGGGCCACGGTGGGCTGCGAGGAGCGCACGTGCCGCAGGAGCTACCACTTCTTCTGCGCCCTCTGCGACGATGCCGCCGTAGAGACCGACGAGGTCAACGGCGTCTACAGGTACTCAGCCAGTGCCCTGCCACTGCCAGCCTCGGGGGTCAGCAAGGGCCACTTCATTGGCTGGGGCTTAAAGGGGTTTTAGGCAAGGAAGTGAGTTCCCTTCTCCTAAAGTGATCCTCTGTTTGCACACTGTGGGAGAAGTGTTATCATTTCACAGGAAAACTTTACTGCAATGGGAGGGAATCTGTTTGGTGCTTGAGCCTGTAACATCACTGAAAGATAACAAGGAAAAAACTGAGAAAGTCAGTCTTTTGTGACTCTCTAGCCAGTCTTCAAGAACCAAAACTTTTATTAACGTCACTCAAATTCTAAATTTTTTGTTGGTTCAGAAGCTCCAGTAAACGTGGTCTGAGCACAGAGCAGGTTATAGCACTTCTAGGTCTGCTCACATTAGTCAAATTTGGGTGGTTTTCCCTCCCCATGCTAGCAAAGAACTTTGATTCCCACCAAAGGCCTTGTATGTCAAGTATGTTGCTAGCAATAACATGATTGAATGCATTCTAAGTAAATTTTCTGTCCTGATCATCATAGTCCTGGTGTCCACTGCCTTTGGGCTGCCTGCATTGCCATTGACAGATGAAATAAATTGTTTGGAGGATGCAGATGAAGGGGTTGAAAAATTGGGGCTTCAAGGACTTTTTGAAATGCTGAAGTTATAGTAAAGTCTGAGGTGCATAAAAGCCCTGATGCTCATTTCTGTGCACGGCCAGAGAGGTCACAGGTCATGTTAGATTCATTTGGGGATCATCTAATCACTACTTGTTTCAGAAAGGGGTGGACTAGTGCAGTCCTTGGTAGCAGTGGAAGATGGGTCCTTTTGTGGCAAGAGACTTGCGCTCCTGACTGGTTCACAGTGCTTTCTGTCTAAAATGAATGCATCTGTGCAAGGCTGTAAGCCCAACTCTGCAGGGAGGATGGGAGCTGTAAAATCTTTGTGAATCTGCAAAGCTTATGAAAGAGTGTAACCGGGAAGATGGAAACTTTCTATGATCACAGTTTCATCTTATAGCTTTAGAAAGGATAGCTCAGGCTCAAGAAGACTGAACTCAAGATGTTGAAAAACAAGTGGGACTGACAGCAGTTCTAGATACAAACTGGTAAAGAAGTGCTTGCATATACAGTTTGGTTTGGTGGCATTTTGGAGCTGGTGACCTCGGAGGTTTGGAAGAGGGACCCTTAAAAATGCCTTGTTTTAAGTCACTGTGGGACACTGATAGCCTAGGAAACTAGGCTATAGCAACCTTTATTGAGGAGCTGGGAAAGGACTGGATTAGAGAAGGATGCTAGGACAGCTTTCAAGGATTTGAACCTAAAGACTTTTGCACTGTAGCAGTGGTGTAAATAAAGCACAAAAGCTGTAGCTAGCTGAAATTATTGGAGAGTACACTTGAAAAACAGTGGATGTGGATTGACAGCCCCTGCACATTTTCATGGTGAAATATAACATACCAAAAAGAGAGAATTCCTTCGAGAGAGGCAGAGCTGGTGGCTTTAAATTCTGAGTTGCCATCGTTGTGATGATGGGTAGTGATCATCAAAACAAATGGAGCAGAATAAAAAGAAAAAGCAATGGTGCTGTGGAAAGTGGCCAGGAAGAGCAGAGGTGGAGAAATCAGTACAATTTGCACTGGTGTCTTGCAGAAATGATAGTAGGGGAGTGCTCCCAAATAAAGTGGCCTGAGTAGTAAAATACACTGTTTGTACTTTGTAAGATGTTCTTGTGCTTAGGATGGGTTGTTTTTAACTGTGAAAGACTAGAACTAAAGGGAGGGGAAGAATAAAAAACATTATCCAAAGGGCAGTATTAGAAATTCAGGGATGTAAATAAGGTGTGTTCAGTATATAGCTTTCTGATTGCATTGTTAGGCATACCTAAATCTGATTTGTTGTGCTTCGAGATGCGTTACATGCAAAAGAAGTTCCTCGTCAAGCCAACAGTCTGCATTTCTAATGGCAGTGCTTCTGTTTTTGTTAAAAGAATGACAATAATTAGAAAATGTCCTAGTAAATGCAGTTCCCTTTAAAAATTGCCAGGCTCCTGACAAGGCATTTTTGCTTAAGAAGTGACTTGGGATCCTTCTGTAAGAAAGGCATATTATAAAAGTTGGTTCATGTTCTGATGCCGAATTTTGCCCCAAAAGGCAATAATAAGCTGCCCAGAGACTGGATTTAAGGCCTATAGGCAGGAGGTATTTATTGGCAACGTGTTGGAGAAATCACTGAATGGATTTCTAAGTTGTGTACAGCAAAAGCAGATTTTTATACAATTTTAAACAAGGATTACATCATTTATTACATGCATATTCATAGGCAGGCAGGGGTATAGGCGGAGTCTTCCGGGAATTCTTGGTCTTCCTTAGTTAAATTTTAAGCTTTTCCTAATTTGGACATCTTCCTGTTATCCTTGGCATGTTTTTCCATGGCTTGGCTGAAGTTACTGTTGTACTTGGCTTGATTCTAACGGCTTGGCAGGTCACTTTAACTTATTGGCTTCCACTTCTGTTTCTTCAAATATTCTAATTCCAAAATTTCTTCTGTGAGTGTATTTTAGATTATTTATTAACTTATCTAGATATCTGATCAAAGTTCTTCCTAATAGTGTATTTTAGGTTATTTATTAACTTCTGCGATTCCCTTGATATACCTTTAAGTGTCTTTTAATTCTTTTATTTCTCAGAAACTATTGTTCATTATAATAAATGGCTTCATTCTTTGCACATTATTGTATCCAAAATATAAGGAATATTTTCAGATAAATTTGTTTCATTTTGCCTCTTCCAAGGAATTCACAATGCTCTCCTAGAACCACTGAAAATATTCCCATTTCACATATTGCTGAAGTGTTTAAGTAACATATGGACTGAGCAGCTTTAAGCTACTGGATCTCACACAGGGTTGCCCCACATACTCAGGGTTTGGGGGCCATTCCATGAGCATAGGGCAGCGGGAGGGAGGGGCACAGAGATCTCCAGGCAGGTGAGTGCATGGTGGTGCCACGTGGCACTGCCAGCCCTTCAGGGCTGAGGGGTGGAAGGTGACACTGGGCAGATGTGTCTGAGGAGGCTCCTGGCCCGTGTGGGGCAGAGCTGCTGTGATGGAGCAGTGTCAGGGCTGTGGTGTTTCACCTTGGGAGCGTTAATCTCATTTCAGTGTCTCTGACACAGTGATTGCCACACACATGAAATGTGTCTGACTCAGGGCCTGAGCAGTGGGCAGGCCCGGACAGGGGGGGCTGGTGGAGCTCATCATTCAGAACTTCAGTGCTGAGAATCCACTGTGGCTCTAGGAGTACGGACACAAGGTTGTGCATGCACGGGACTTTAAAGCAGGTGGTTTTTGAGGTGGGTAATGCTGAACAAAAATCCTGGGTTTTTTGAACTGTCTTTCAGTTTATGTTCAGTGGAAAGAGGAGAAAATATATGTTAAAATAGGTCAACATAACTCTGTTTGCATGTTTATTAATACTACTTCTCTTTTTTTTTTTTTAATTGAACTTAAATTTTAGAGTGTTCTGCCCAAAACATGACCCAGGGAATCGGACCAATCGCTATGGTGAGTTTCTTTAATGACTTCTTTAATTTCATTTGTTTTAAAAATTTGCATCCTACAATCAGTAATTCATAAGAACAAGATAAATATTACTACCTTCATATCGAGTGGTGGATTTCTAATCTTGCAAGAGTGGTTTGGTTAAGATCCACATGTATGCACAAAAATCAAGGGTTTTTTGAAGTGGAAAAGTTAAAACTTAATCCTCCCAGAATCTTCTTGAAAACTGGCTTAAACCACAATGGACCCAATCCTTAATGGAATAATTCTTACTCTTCTTTGGGCAAGTAGGCCCAAGCAGCTTGTAAAATCCATGTGAGACAGGAGAGCCACACACAAGTTTGCACTAGATTAGCAAGGAAAAGGCTGTTTCAGGAGAAGTCACCTTGGGATTTTATCTGTGGTTATGCAGACATTCACATTTACATCTTCTGTATTCACTGCAGTAGCTTTTAAAATGAAGGATCCCAAAGAGCTTTTTAAGTGTAACAAAAGGGTTGTACAATCTTGTTTAAGGATTGCTTCCTGTGCTTCAGAAATGCAGCTTCATTTGGCAGTCCTGGCCCTTCCTGATTCAGAGGTATTTGGAAATGCCAGCCAAAGCTGGACCTTGTTAGCCTAATGCAGAGAACTCTGCTCACAGTGAAGTGGCTCCTGGACTGGCCTTCACTTTGAATTTGACCTCAGTTGAACTGAGCCTTGCTCCACCCTGATGACACTGAAGAGATGGGTTAGGTGATTATAATTTAAGCTTTTATTCATGAGGGCTGGGGCTTTGTGGAAAGACTCCACAACTTGTAAAAGCTGTAAGGTAGATGTGTATTTATTCAGTGCTGGGCACATGCAGGATCTCTCTGCAGGGTCTGAGGAGCCTCTCTTATCTCCAACAGGCCTTGCATTCCTTCCACTTTGTTTGAGGTAATGAGCTCTTCTTATCAGGATCCCTGCATTCCTTTTTCCATCTTCACAGGCCTTTGCCAGCACAGCAAGTTACAAGCTAAGCAACATACATCATCTAAAACAGATATCCTAACTCCAAAATTAATTTCTACCCTAAATTAATTTCTAATGCCCCTGGCTCACTTCTTAACCAGACATACAGTCTGTTTAGTATCTGATATTGCTGTGGTTCACTAACCAAATGCATCTTCTTAGTTTACTTAGTAGCTTTGCTTTTTACTTATCCGTAGTTCTGAATCCTGACCTTTCTTCCCTTTTCAAAATTATTTTGATTTCTGTGGTCTAATGGTTGTCAGTGTCTGCTGGGGCTGCCCAGGGTCCCAGGTGATCTCCTGCACAGGTACTGGACAGGCCCAGGATTGTTTTGTTTCCAGTACCAGATAATATTCAGGCATTAGGTCCAGCCCTCTAGACCTCTCCTTGTTCATCAGGAGTACTTAAGTCTTACAAGGTTGAATCACAGAATGATTTGGGTTGGAAGGAACTTGGAAGATTATCTAGTTCCAGCCTGCTTGCTTTGGGCAGGCACACATTCCACTAGACCAGGTTCTCAAAGCCCCATCCAGCCTGGCCTTGAACATTTCCAGAGACAGGGCATCCATAACTTCTCTGGACAAACTGTTCTAGAGAGTCACCACCCTCACAGTATGGCATTTCTTTATATCTAAACTAAGCCTGCTGTCTTTCAGTCTGAAGCCATCTCCCTTTGTTCTGTCCTACATGCTCTGGTACAAAGTCATTTTCTGGCTTTCTTGTAGCCCCCTTTAGATGCTGGATGGGTTTTGTGTCTTCAAATGTTACATATGCAATGTTCCCTGAGAAGAGAGTTTTCTCCTAGAGGAATTCTTCCAGAGGCACTTAATTTAGAGACCTTCTGTTTCTGAGGGGTAAATTAATTCTGCTGGCAGTGTCTACCCTGCCTCCTGACAGAGCTTCTCTCACCTCCTGAGGGTAGCTGTACCCTGGGAAGTCGGGAGCAAGTGGGAGAGTTGAGTAGAAGACACTTGGTTCCCCAAGCCCAGTGTCTCCTCCTTTATAGTTTGGAGAATAGGGGGTGGAGGAAGATCCCCTTATTCTTGTTCATACAATATTCTTGTGCTGGAATGTCAGAGCTGTGCTCTGTGATTGGAAAGGGATAAGGTGCCTTATGGGCCAAGAACTCTCCTTGCAGCTCTGTGCAGCAAAGATGTGAGAGCAGCTTGGCCTTGGGAACAGGCTCCAACCTCTGTTTAACTGGAGGAGTTGGATGTGGACAGAGTAAAGGCTGACAAATGCAGGAGAGCAGCCAGCACTGTGCAGGGCAGGAGGAGTTGGGCTGCTCTTCAGACTGTGTTCCTCTTGTATAAGGCATCCTTACAGCAGATATCAGGGAGAGCTCAGAAAATCCCATAAGTGTCAAAAATACCACACTGGACAGCAAGGAACACTTGTACCTACAGCAGTATCTCCCACACTGCTCCAAATTTGGCCTCACAGGTTTGGTTTGGATGAAGTGAGAGACCAATTTCCTTTCAGCCCATGAGAAATGCAAATGTACAGCACCAGTGCCCAAAGCCCAAACTTGTTTTCACAGCCTCTGTATACAGCAATGGCTCCTCATTCCTCTTTGATAGGATGATTTCTAACAGGGAGGCCCTTACTAAGTACTACCCAGAGGTTCTGGAATTAAACAGGGAAGGGAAAGTATAACCCCACTGTACACTAAACATTCAGCTTTTGGTGGGTGGTTGCACTCTTTTCTGCCTTTCTCTGCTCCTGCCATGTCTTCTTGCCAGAGCTATCCCTCTCTGCTTGTGATACTGTAGCTGTTTCCAAAAGCTGCCAGTTGTGAGGTTGGCAAGAGTCTGGTGCATGCTGATGGAAAGGATGCAGTGAAAGCAGAGAATTTTTCAGAGATCTTGTACCACACAACTGCAAACACTTTGTAGCATAAATAATAGTAAACTGACAAGTCAGATGGCTTCTGGAGGTTTTCTGGGAGGGTCCTTAGGTTGGTGAAAACACTATTGCCATTTGTATGTCTCTGATACACCTAAGTAATTCTTTATGTAGTCTTAGTTTTGAGGGTGTATTAACATACGTAAGAATTGTTCGGAAAACCAAACCATTTTTTACCGCCTAGAAGTGATGCTGCTGCCAGGAGGAATAAGTTCACCCTGCCACAATTAAAAATTTCTGAGTTGAAAAGGTTAAGTGATATCCTAATGCTATAATAATTTGCACTTTTCCTAATGGTTGGTTGATGCTTGCAATTTTCCTTAATGGAAACAGTGTGAATTCTGCTGAAATGTCAGTTTTTTGGGGAACCTGAAGCATATTTCTGCCTTGCCACTCAAAGGGCCTTACTTCCTTAGCTTTTTGGGAAGAGAAGGAATTTAAATTATGTGTGATGGTCTGTCTGAAGTTGTTACTTGTTACTTTGTTGTTTATTGATTCCTAGATGCAGCTAATAAGAAAAGAAGACGTACGTTGACATCTCCCACCATCACAGAAGAAATGGTAATTCTGAATTTCAGTACTACTAAAACAGGGGACCCACACCTGCTACTGCAAAAGACTTACATATCAAAGTATTCTGACAGTGTTCAGAAAGAGCCTTGGGAGTTCCCAGTAGGCATTTGTTAACTTCTCTGCTATTTGCAAATGCAGTGGTTAAGGAAGGTGGTGTCCCAGGTGTTTGGCTTTTCTTAAAGCATTTTTGCTTTGAAGCAGTTTTTGCTTCTATTTTCAGAATAGAATGTCTGCAGAGGAATATTGTTAGCCATTCAGAGAGGCTGACTGTGTTCACAGACATGTGGACTGCTTTTTATCTTTCTGCTAAGACACAAGTGTGATAATGACAACAGCAGTAAATGTCAGCATGGTGTAAAAATGCAATGTTTTGATTTTCTTACAGAGTACAGAAGAGACAGCAGAAGAAAACAGTTTACGAATACTAAAAAGAAAAAACAACAGGCATAAAGGTGAGACTCATTGGATACCAGAAGGGTTAATTCAGTTTTTACTGTGCCTGTGAAACTTTCAGCAGAGAAACAAGGCATGCAAACGCTGCTCCTCCAGCAAGGACAGTGGGAAGACAAGAAGATATGTGACTCAAGAATGCAGTGATAGATGGAACAAAGGACTTATTCTCTGGGAGCCTGGGGTGGGATTTATGATAATGATTAAATTGTAAGTGTATGTAGGGAGTGTATATGAGCAACACACTTAATGTGGAGCCAGGGTGTCCATGTAAGGTTAGGTGAATTCCCTGCAGAGCCTTGGGCCTGAAGAAAGGATGCTCTCTTTAACTGCAGTGTTAAGGAACCTTATTCTGATACTTTGGACATTTGATAACAACTTCGTGGAGCAACTAGGAGGTACTGTGATCTATTATGTTCAAGTGCAGAGCTTGGAGATGGCTGGTAGCAAATTCTATGATGCAAATGTATTTTTATGATTCTCCTGAGACAAGTGGCGCTCTGTGCTCTGGTGTGGCAGCAGAAGTCTGATTTGCAGAATGCTTTAATAACTGTGCAGCAAACAAATGCCTGTGGTGAGACTTGCTGTGTGATGTGAACTGGTGATTCAGATGGGAATGCCCCACTCTGGCTGGCTGCTGTGTTCAGCTCTGTCTCCTGCAGACAGGGGTGCCTCTGCCTGACGTTGCTCCTCCATATCAGAACTGTTAAATCTGAAATGGGAACCCTGGAAGGCATTAACAGAGGAGGTGCTCTGAGTAGGGGGCAGCACATCTTGCCTTTGGAAGCCTGGGTGTACACAGGGTGCTTAACACAATATAGGCTGTCACTGCATATATATGGTGTTACAACAGTGAGATGGATCACAGGAGCTGTCCTGCAGTTTTCATGTTACCCTGAAGCTCCTGCTGCAGTTGGGATTCTGCTGGCACTTGGAAGTTTGGAATGTGCTAGTGGTGATTATTCACCTCACTGTGGATATGCTTCATGTATGGGCATGGTATTGCAAGTGGCTGCCTAGTGGTCTTTTCTGAATTTCATTACCACTGTAATGAACAGGAAACCTATAAAGAATCCTGGAATACTCCTAGAGCATCTCGTGTAAGTGAGAAAGCATTTCTTTCCTCACAAATGTCTCCAGTAGAATGTAACATTGTTTTTAACAGAGACTGGCAGACTTTAGTGAGCCATCCAGTGCCTCTGCTTTTGAACAGCCCATTGCATTGATCTTACTAAAACTTGCTGCTGCTCAGAGGTAAAGAAAAAATGGTTATTTCTCTATCAATCCAAATCTGACAAAGTCAGTATATAAAATGGGCTGTAATAAAAAACTTTAGTTGCCTGGATCACTTGGAATAAAAGTAGCCTCAATTTTTACCAAATCTGATTCATTTATTGCACTGTTTTCTGTCTTTAGCCTGCTCAGTCCATGGTGTGGTCCTAAGGATTGGTGAAGCTGCAAGCAAGACAAATCACTAGGGGGTATCATGAGCTTTAGGAATGGAACATTTAGAGCTGTGGAGCTGTTTGCTTGTGATGAATGAAGCCAAATCTGGAGCTTAGGAAATTTTACACCCAGCACAGTGCTTACATTTGCCTGGCTACTTTTTTGTTCCCACTGAAAAGGGCTGTGTGGGTGGCTGGAGGAGCCAGAGATCTGCAAAACTATTTGTTACTGGTGGAAGGGTTTTGGCTTAAATTTCAGTTTCGGAAGAGAGGGAGCAAAGCCCACTTTACAGATCACTTCTGTATGAGAATGCTCTTGTGTTTTAACAGTTCGGATAGACTTTGTTAGGAAGTGCAAACAAGCTGGGCTTCTGGATGATATATTTGAAGAAATGCTGGACACACTTCATCTGGCTCAGGAAAAGCTGATGGATGACAACACTTCAGAAACAGGTATGTTTCAGGGGGACCCATGGCAGGGACTCTGCTGTCAGAGTAGAGGTGCAGATCTGAACCCTGGGCACTTGGCCCTGGGCCACCTTCCTGAGAATAGCATGGTGCTAAATAACTCAGTCCTTATTTCTGCAGCTGTGCAGGAGGTTGAAAATTACCTCCCCTTTTGAATGACCACTTACAATGAAAGTTCCAAGGAACTTCTTTCTCAGAATTACATAAGAGCTGCCAACTCAGCATGTCCAGTGAGACCTTCTGACTTGAATTTTTGAAGCCACCTTTTACATGCTGGCATAAGCATAGGAAGGTTCAGTCCAGCCTCTCCTCCCAGGAACTGGGGAACAGAGAGGTCCTGAAGAGAGCCAGGTTTTATTTAGGTCATAAGTCTGTGTTGCTCTTGCAGCTTCACAGAGGTACCAGCTGTCTGTTAATATCAGCACTCCCTTCTGAGTGAAAATCCCTAAGGATGTACATTTTAAGGCTTTGGATGATTTGTTACAAGTGTACTGTCAGCCGTTAGTGTCTGTTTCAGGTTTTTATGGGTTTATCACCTTGCATGAGGTACTTTGTTTTTAAAGAATTCCAATCTAATGTTGCTTTGTCCACATCACAGTTAAAGAAAGTTTTGAACTTTCCTCTCCAACTGCCCTCCCGGTTTTGCAAAGTTAGGAGTAATACCTTTGCATAAAGAAGGCCATTTTATGCAAAGTAACTGAAGCACATGCATGGAAAGTGAAATGTCCCACCTGGAAAGTCTTCCTTCATGAGCAGCTGGTGTGTCAGTTGAACTCTGTGAGTGTTTTGTATTTTGCTTCAGCAGAAGCCTCAGGTATGAAATTGAGGTGTAATTATTGGATATTTCTTAACAGCAAATGGGGACAGCTCAGCCCCACAGCTGATGTGTCAGGAGGAGTTGGTACAGTCAGCTCTGCCATCACACAGTCCTGGCACACTGAAGTCAAATATGGCTTAAGTATATTGCTCTTCTTTAAATGCACTGTTCATGTGGTGCAGACACAAAAAAGGAATAATCTTCTGTGTGAAACTTAAAAGAAAGAATTGACAACTTGATCCTTTTTTCTCAATCTAGATTATATGAGAAGGAAGACATCTTAAAACCTTGAGCAGTCAGTATAATGGAAAATAAGTGATTACTGTTTTGTGGTACCTCTAATGTAGGGCTCTGTAAACCTTTCCTCGGTAGTATTACATCAAATTATCTCTTTCCCCAGAGTATGAAGAGACAGTGATGGCACTGTTTGACTGTGGACTGTTTGAAAACATACTGACAAATATTTATTCAGGTAGGTGCAGAAAAGCTGTCAGAGGAGCAGCTGATCTGGGATTTGGCATTGAAGTTATTCTAATGAGAATTTTGATAAAACAATAATTTAAAATGAAAATTCCAAGGAACTTTTTTTCTCAGTGTTATATAAACAGTTGAATAAAAGCCATGGCTAGCTGAATCTTTAGAAATACATTATATCACATGGGGCTGGCTGACCTGAAGGAGGGAGCCACTCACAGTTCCACAGCTTTAGAAGGCCAAAGGGTCTCCACCCCAGGGGAACTTGGCTCTCCTGCAGTTTATTTCCTTCTCCACAGCCTCCCTTCAGCAGTTTGCCAGTGTTACAGCTCTGCTGCTGGCTGACAAGTGCTGGTCAGAGTAGTGCTTTCCACTGAAACACAGCAGCCAAAGGCCAGCAGAACTCACCTGGACTGGGGGGCAATTGTGCTTTGAAAAACAAGATGAGAATGCTCAGAGTGAAATGCAAACAAAGGCAGGAACAGTTACTTGGGAGCACTGGTGTGGAAGAAAACTCTTGGGCTTGGATTCTCAGCTGTTTGAAGCAACAAGGCTTCAGCAACAAGGCTGAAGCTGGTTTTCAGACGGGCAGGTCTCATGCTTCCCATTTCCCTCTCCAACAGCTGTTCTAACTTTTGCTATAATTTATTCTGGTGAAAAGGGTTTTAATTAGCTACTGTTGAGGTTTGGTTATGTGAAGATGATGTTTGCTGTTTCCCCTTCACTTGACTGAAAAAGCCACTACTCCCTTCAGTCTCCATTCTTGCACTTAAATTCCTTTTTCAGCAGTTGGAGTGTCCAGTGTTGCAGTTGTCTGACACAGGTTCCACCACTGCCTCATCTGAGGGCATTAAAACATCTCTGCTCAAAATTCCTCATGTGACACAACCTTGGATCACACTTGTTTCTTTCATTGCTGCATCAATTATTTCATCCTCTTCTCAGCTTACAGGAAAATCTCTTGATATTGGCACCTCCCTGCACACAACCATGTGATTCTCATGGGTACTAATTGTCCCTTCTCCAAATCCCCACAATTCAAGCAGCTCAATTCTTTCTGTACCACACAATCTTCTTTTCTGAGACCTTTTTATTTCAAGGTCAATAATAATGAGGTTGGTTCCACAACTGATCCAAGAGGAGCTCTTAAAATGAAGCAGTGAGAAAGAAATGAAAACCATGCTAATTACAAGTGAAACTTTAGAGGGGAAAGCAAATCACCAGCTGCTATTTTTTCTTCTTTTTTTGTTTATTGTTACTGTTGTCATAATCTCTTATAAGCTCTAGCTAGCTTTGTGGTGACATACTAAGTCAAAAAGCAGGACTGGTATAAATTCTGTGTTTCAAGCTGATGATTTTGGGTCATCTGCCATGCTTTAAATTCAATCTTTTTGTCACTTCTTAATTCATCATGCAAATCCCGTTCTAAAGCCTTACATGCCAGCACAGCAAGGCTACTCTGAACTGTAACTGGTGAAATGGCTTTTTAAAATCCCTTTTTATGTACAGGGATCCACACTCCTTTTGCAATGTGCAGCTTTACTGCAAACTCAACTGCATGTAAAACCTTTCACACAGGATATGCTGTTGCCTCAGCAGCAGTTTCAGATTTCTAGGTTGGAGGGTCTTTTCCTCTCCTCCATGGGAAAGTGCCTTCTTTTAGTTTTGTTTTCAGTTCTGTTGTGCATCCTGCTTGGGCAGGATGTCTTCATCAGATTCCCTCTCCTCTGTGCTGGTCAGCAGTCTGGTCAGAAGCTTTTGAGCTCCTTGACAGCATTTGTTTTCAGGGGTTTGGAGCAGCAAATTCTGCAATTCAGATAAAGGTTGTGGAGACAAAGGCCATGATACTTAATTTTAAAACTGTTGTGCATTTCCTTCACTGAGAGCCCCGTAGCACTTGGGGCAGTCATTCCAGGTCCACGTCCCTCAGGCCATTCCTGATTTTACAGAAATACATTTTCTTTCCCTTCAGCTCATTTCCTCTATGAAGTGGAAGGTTCTCAATCTGTTACCTGTCTTCCTTTCCTGTGGAAGCATTTCTGTAGGCCAGTCATTCCCATCACTGACAGCTTCTCTGGGCTACTTCTATTTCTGCCACATCCTTTTGACAGGAGGGAAACTGAGCTGTGGGTGTTCCATCTGTAACTCCCAAATGATGAATCAACAGGATCACAGTGTTCTGAGTTGGTAGGGACCTGCAAGGATCACGGAGTCCAACTCTTAAGTGGCCTGTATGGGGATAATGGGGGTTGAACCCATAACCATTGGCACTAGCACCATGCTCTAACCAGCTGAGCTGCTTTGTTCATTTCTGATAATTAATTCATATCCAGATACTCTCTTAAGAGGGCTTTTTCCCCCTGGTTCCACTTGTACATGTCAAACTTCTTCAGGTGTGTGTCACCTGAGTGCAGAGGGAAGGGCCATCTCCTTCTCTCCAGTCAGAGCCAGCCTGGGGCACCAGGTCCCTCTTCAGTGAATATTACCAGAATTTCCCATGGGCAGCAGGCACCAACAGTGCTCTGGCTGCCCATCTTCAACAGCCACACCCAACTTTGGGTAATGGATTTAAAAACATGTCCCTGTCCATCACCTTCCACATCCACCCACAGAGGAAGAAGCAGCAGGGAGGCAGAAGGCCAAAGTGCTTTCCTTTTTTTTTTTTTTTTTTTTTTTTTTTTTTCAAAATCACTTAAGGCTTTTTTATTTTGAATGGGATAGGGTAAACAGCTGGAGATGTTTCTGCACTCTCCTCACTGGAACTTTGGAGACATTCTTCAACATCTTCTCCCCCAAAAGAAGAAAAACACATTTAGTTTGTATGAAATGTCTTCTTCTTACTAGTATCTGAACTCTCAACATTCTCACACACTGAGAAAGTCGTTTGTTGTTCACAGACGAGCCTTGCTGCTCAGAGGTCACCAACACCTCTGTGTGTCCTGCTAACTGAACAAAGCAGGTGCTTCATTAAAAACTTGGAATTAACCCTGTAAGGCTGTGGTAATGCTTCTGAATACTGGCCAGGTTCCTTACTGAGCTCTCACTGACTTCAATAATCTTTAACATTAGGGAAATGGAAGCAGCAGAGGGAAGCAGAAATGCAGTCAAGCAGGGCTTTGCAAATAAGGTAAACAACTTTGATAATCCTATCAGGATACTGTCAATAATGATTTTGCCAGAAGCAGGAGAAAAAATGCTATTGAATTGTGGTTTTGAATGCAGTTGTCCAAACCATCCGGTTTAAGGTTTAATTTTGTTGTTGGCTAAAATCCATTAGGCTTGTAATTTGCTTTAGGAGTGTAATTCAGAGATGGTATCTTTAAAAATTTAAAATACATTATTGTTGGGGGAGTTCTCACACAAACAGGCTCTGAAAACAGAACCTTTAAACTCACATGCCAGTTAACACAGGGGATTAGTAGCTAAACTAGTAATTTTTACATATGCTGAGATGTTTGAAATTTAATCTCAAAACTAGCTGTGTTATAGATGGATGGCAGAGGACATGGCTCCTGCTCTGAGCTTTCTCTGACACACCAGCCAGGCTCTCAGCAGACACAGAGTTCAGCTCTTTGTGAGGACACCAGCTGTGCAGGGTGGTGGGTTACAGGTACTGCTGCAGAAAGGCAAAGGCTTTATTGCAGGTTAAACCAAGCAGTGGTAGCTCTGCAGAGTTAATGAATATGTAATCTATTTTATATCTGTAATATTTATGTATAATAATAAAATCTTTTTATTCCTTCATAAATTAAGTTTTTATCCCTTTTTCATAATAGGAACAGAAGAAAAAATCCAGAAACTTCTGGAAAACAGAAAAAGACTGGATCACAAGATTGAGCTGCTGCAGGACTTAAAAGAAGTCATCCTTTCTACTCCAGAGAACATGGCCAGTACATCCAGTACAGCATCTGAATAACCCCTCTCTGTGATGGTGCAATTGTTAGGAATTTTAATGATAAAAACCATAGACCAGTCTGGTCAGTGCCCAATTCCCCAGCCCCAAGATGAGGGCTGAATGGGTGCAAGAATGTGGTGTTATACTCATTTTTATACCTCACTGTTGCAATAATTTAAAGTCCTTCAAGTTTTCAAATTTTTCCCTGCTTCCACTAGAAATTTCCACTTATATTGCACAATGGAACATAAATGAGTGTTACTAACTAAATTTAGCTTTTGCAAAAACTTAACAGAACCCTCCAGGGAAAACTTTTTTTTCTCAAAGCCAGGGAAGTGTTGAGCTGCCACAGAACACTTGCTAAATTCACTTAAACTGTGGGAGCCCTCTCCTGGCTGGGCAGTAGTGCCTCACTGTCTGTGTCTATTCAGTGATGTTTGAAGGATCATAGTGCTGCTTTGGCTTTCCCAAAAAAGATAAAGGAGCAGGACTTGCACTCAAAGAAGCCTTCTGGATTACAAACAGGAGTTTAATTTTAAAAGCCAAATTATTCTTTATTGACTGGTCAAGGCACACTGTTTCTGCTATACTGGCAGTGGTAAAGCAGTGTTTGCAGGCAGACCAGAAAGGGTTGGGCATTGCACTCAGAGCAAGTACAATGTCAAATGGAGCAAAACAGTGACTGAATCTTCCCTTCTCCATTAAGAAAGGGTTCAACTTTTGTTTTGTCTTTAAAATATTGTTTGAATACAGAAAAGCCGCAATAGGCTAAGTTAATAAAATAAAACATTTTTTAAAGGAGCTATGTGTGGAGTTGTGCTCCCCATCCCTAAGCGGCTGCACAGGACACAGCCAAGAAGGGGGAATGCTGTCAGGCCATGCTCTTGCTGAGGGACAAGCAGAGCACTGGCAAACACCACTTGGTGTGACACATGTGACATCCTGTCACAACAGCTGTACTCTCTCCATGACCACTTGGAATTCCTCACTTGAGCTTGCTCTGTAGGAAGGTGGGGATTGATAAGCACAGAATAGCAGCATTCAAAATGAGCTCTTGAACAATAAGGTGTGCTTGATTCAACAAATTAACAGTAATTTTAATTGCTTACAGAGTTCAAGTCTGTTGCCCTTCTAGGCCTAGAAACATCACCAGAACTTGAGGGCCACTCAGCCTGAAAAAAACCCCACCTAAACCAAAAATGCATTAACAAGCTCTGTTATTAAACTTAGTAAGGATTATAAGGATGGTCCATACATACCTTCTGAAGGGTTACAGCCACTTAAGGATGACTTAGTGTAAAAAGTCAGATCCACAGAGTGAACCACTGAGGTCTAAAATTAGTGCCTACAAAGAAATCTGTGACCTTCTGAAATCAAGAGCACAGGTATTTTGTCAGGCACAGTGAAATCAGCAAGATTCATTGTATAGGGTAAGTTGGGTTTTGGCTTTATTTGTTGTTTATTTGGCTTTTCCTTTGTTGTTTTGATGAAGTTTTTTAAATGAAGCAACTTAAGATGCTGTATGTAACACAAAAAGCTTGCAATGTTCTTCAAAATCTAAAATTTGCTAGTGAAGAGGTACAAAAAAGTAATTTTATTACATGTAGTTTAAATTTAGACAATAATTAAAAGCAAAATCCCACCCAGCTTTCCCTTCCCCCTCTGAGGGAACCAACATAATCTGAATCACTCAAGAGTGGACTTATTTCCATTAAGCATTATAAATACTGCTTGAACAGATTCTACAAAGTACACATTACAACTTATATTATAATATACCCAAATACAGAGATTTACTTCAAATTAGTTTTCCTAGTAACTCCTTTCTTCGAAGTCACTTGCAGAGGCTTTGAAGATACATCATTTTTGCACACTTGAAGCACTGGATACACTTGGTTAATTACAGCAAGTGGCCAATTCATTCACAATCATGCAAATGCAGCAAGAGATAACCGTGCCATTTGCTCCTCTATAATCCCAGAGAGTTAATGATTGAAGTGACATCATTCAGTGGCTCAGGCCAGACTGTTTTCCAACCCCAGACAGTAAATTGGAGATACGAGCAGGCGGGGCTAGAACCGAGATTTCCTAGGCGGGAAAGGCAAGTGCGGAACAGCGGCCGGAATCCTCTGCACACTGCAGCATTCCCTCTCTGCCTGAATCCTGAGCTGGATCCACCATCCAGGTTTGTTAAATGCAAGTGAGTATTTTGCTTGACATTTTTACAACAGTTCGCTCTTGAGCACTGAGAACATTTGTTTTCGCTGTGGCCTTTCAGGTTCTGTGGTGGAAGAGACCACGAAACACTTGCCTGGACCCACACAGTTACATTGTAGCTGGAAAAAGAACCCCACAAACACCGCGACTTACGGCCTCATTCTTTCAGTTCTTAAAGGCTCCACATTTACTGGCTTTTGCAATAAATTCCTTTAGCAGGGGACCATCCATTTGCCAAAATGCTGTAGTTTGTGTCACTTCTGTCAAATGATTGACACAAAACTTAAAGCAGAATTCCTCTAAGTCCTAAAGAGGTGGGAAAAAAAACAAAAAGAAAAAATGTTATCTTTGCTTTCAATCACAGAAAATATCACTGAGGCACAAATGCCTATTTATGTTTTATTTTTGCAGTAAATTGGACAAAGACACCCAGTGGCTCTGTGTTTCCCCCCCCAACAGTCACTACGTAAATGCAACAGAAAATAATGATTCTACCCACATATGTCACTATGTAAATGCAGCTACAAGAGGAAGTAACCAAAATTTGTTTCTCACTAAATAGCAGCAGTCACAAAAACCAGCTGTTCTGAGCAATATATATTTTAAATTCTCACACTTTGTTTCATCTGCATTCTCTGACAACTTTGAAACTCCAATGTAAATAGGAGATCTTGGGGAAATGATGTATAACCAAGACTGTGGATAAAGAAAATGCAGCTCTTTTCTTTCACAGTATGAACAAATCTGTTATTTTCAAGGTTGCTCGACTTCCTTCCTGCTTCTTGAAGGGCTTAGCTAGATCCTTCAAGTTCCAGGCTCAGTGTGTCCTGACTGGACAGTTTGTACAGCACAGATTAGGCAGGAGGTCCTTCTGTGCATTAGAAACAACCTCTGCTACAAGTACTTCACAGGGCTCCTGAATGTGATTCAAATGCAATAGTGGAGCACAGTGCAGCACAGCAATCCTTGCAGAAAGTGGGCTCTGGATATTTGAGTTTACTTGGAAGTGACTCCCATGTAATAATCAGAAAAGCCTCACAGACATCATTGCACCCTGGTGATGTCAGACAGAGAGGATGCCTTAAAGAGCACCAAAAAAAGGCACAGTCCTTGTCAGTGCAAGGTTCCCCACAGAACACTTCCCACTCAGATTATTTCCAGCTCCTCCTTTGAGGAGGAAATCTACTCTGTGGGGCAGATCTAAGCTGCTCTAAGGGAGGATGCTGCAGCCCTGATAAAAAAGGGCAACTGCCCACACTGTTCTAGTTTCTTTATCAGATGTTTGTAGGACTCTATATGTGAGAACACACTCTTCCTTGGCTGCTCAGCAAGCTGGCCACTGCAGGAAGGCAAAACAAACTCTCTAAGCACCATGATGTAGGAAAGACTGAATAATATTCATGTTTTCTCTTAAGGTCAATACTGAAACTAGAGCAACTGTGTGTGCCAGTGCCAGTTCTTGACATAACAGTAATATAAAAATATATCCTGGCCTAAAACCAGGCATTCTGAAGCTGCAGATCTTGACTTGTGTGGCATCTGTGCAACAAAAAAAGACAAGCTTATTAGAACTGAACACTGACAGTTGTGGTATTTTTAAATAACAAAATTAACTAGCATTTTAAAGAAAATTACATCATACACATTACAATATTTTGCACTGCTTTATTAAAAACTTCATATTCCAAGTCAATGCAACAGAAGCATACAATAAACAGAATTATTGTAGTATTAACTCTGGAAAAATCTAAAGTTCTGTATAAAAAGAAAGGCTGAGTTTCATTTGCAGATGGATGAGTTCCCAGCAAACTACTTAATATAGACTTAGGTGAATAAAGGCACAAGGTACAGCTAAGGATTATTTTAAAAGCTACAACAAGAAGCTAGCCCTGACCTAATTTTAGCCCCTTCAGTCAGTCACCAAAAGAAACTGCAGGAGTTTCATGTCATGGAGGTATTTTAAATTAGTGAAGCAGCTTCTTTTAAGTGTTGTCTTCCAGCACACCCCCCCCAAAAGAACTACATCAGCCAAGCAATTGCAAGCCCCCTGCCAGCACTGCAGCATGTAAACCCAACTTCTGTTAAAGCCCAACCCCTCAGCATCACCCATTCTCTCCTAGAAGCAGCACTGAAGCCTATGGTTCTAACTTCACTTAGCTTGGGAGCTACAGCTGTGGCAGAGTTACTGGATTCCTTACAGCCCTTACAAGCAGAATCAATCACACACCTAAGACCCATCCTGCAAACCATCTCTGGAGGCTAAAATATGGGAGTCTTCCTATTTTTTATGAACTTCTATCAAAGACATCACTATTCACAGTAGATCAGAAGCCAGGACAGACACTAACACAGCCTTTGGTTAAGGTCTGTCAAGCAAGCATCACACCTCAAGGCTCTGAAATAAGTTAGGGCAAGCTGCATGCCAGCTGCTGGAAATTAAGTACAAGAAAAAGCAATAAGTTGATTTACTGAGTACCAAAAAACTGCTTTGTAAGCGTAAGCAGCAAGTCCAAAACCAACCAATCGTAAAGTTGCCAACGCAATGCACAGACACTACTGAACACAAGCAGCCAAAGCAAGCCCAGGAATACTTCCTGATTAGTTCCTAAAGCAGCATGTTAGGGATCTAGGAGTGAAGTCAGACATTGCACAGTGAGGAGGTTTCACTCCCCTCTTCACACACTGTTGCTCTGCCTTCAACATTTATAAGGCCCCTGAAGCAGTTCCTATCCTGACACTCATCAGCATACTCTGAAAACTGGAAGTGTATTTGTCCCTAACAAAACAAAAAAACTAAAAAAACTTACCCCACCAACCAAAAAAAAAACCCAAACGCACTCAATCCCCAACCTACCACCATGTCATCACACACAACACACAGCCTTACAAATCAGTAACTTAAGGCTTAGAAGCCTGCTTTTCATTATGTTACTTTTTGTTTAAACCCTCCCCTTGTTTCAGAGTTAGTGTTTCCATCCTCAGAAATATCTGCGGACTAGTTCGCCTTCCCAGTACTGGTTTATAGGGAAAAATGAAAATAAAAAATGAGATACAAAAACTGTATTTGCCATGAGAGGTAAGTCCAACATTCTCAAATTCTGAAAATGGCAAATAGAATTAAATGAAAGTAAGAGAGAGCTTATATGAAAATGTAACCAGCTGCTTTTCTCCAGAGTTTAAGTCAGGAAGCAGCCACCTATTCAAGAGAATGAACTTTAGAAGTTTACCTCTGCATCATATCTGACAGCAGCAGAGAGCAATGAAAATGCATTTTCCACAGTAATTCCTCTCTTGATAATGTGCTGACACAGTTTTTTCAGTCTGTTTTCACAGTATGAAGTAGCCAAGTCCAAGAGCCCTGCAATTAAAACATCATGGTATCAGTCAGTTGTAAAATTACCTCTGCTCTTGCAACATCTGTTTCTGCTCCTGCAAAGCTCTATCTCTATAATGTGCTTTTTCCAAGTCGGTTACTATTCAGAAAATTCAGATTAAAGGCAAAGAAGGGCTTTTTATTACCTCATTCTGCACTCCTGTTAATCTCTGTAAACATGAAGGCTGTCCTACTAACTTGCATATCTAGTGGCAGGCACCATAGCATGAGTAAAAAGCTACTATTATCAACAAATGGACTTGAATTCAGCTTGCTGTAATTGCTCTGCTGTCCAAGTTTCCTCCCCATTAGATCTACTGAGATTCTCTGATCATATGCCAAACAGCAACTGACTCAAATTAGTAAAACATGCAAGTATTTTCACCCAGAGAAATAGTTCCTCTCCCAACCTTGACCAAACTGCTCATAGTTTGCTTCTAAATACACATTTTTGCTGTAGTTAAGTTTGCTACGACAGCCTTTTAAAGACAGCTGAATTAATCTCCAGTACAACACATTGTAGGCTAGACTAGAAGCCTGTATTTAGTCACTTATTCTGCAAGCCCTCCCCAGTTTTTCTGGCTTTGCCTTCCGGCCCTTGAGCAGTACCTATTGCATCTTCAGGCGGGAGGTCAACGCTGTCCGTGTACAAGTACTCGAGGAAGGCACGATACACAGGGTAGGAAAACTGGTCAATTTCTATCACCTCCTTCATATCCTCGTTCCAGTATGACTGGAACATGGTTCTGAAGTGTTCACACCTAGGAGACAGAGGCATCATCTGGAACACTATTACACACACACACAAATGTTACATTACAGTCCCCCCTGAAACACATATTTGGGGCACTCTACAATACTCACAAATATTTCACCATGCCCCATCAGGGCCGGCAGTCCACATTTTGATTCCTAACACTGCAGCCTTCACTATGCATTTAAATAAAACTCTTATTTTGCCCATGCTACAGAAACATCTGTGTATACACTGCAACCAGACCAACTTAACAGAATTTATTATCCCAGGAAAAGCAGGCTCAGTGAAAAATTAATGTGGACCTCCTTTTATCATCACTTCATTTAAAGCTATTATGGATACCATCTACTACAGGTTTTGGGGTCCCTCCTTCCCTCTTACTGTTTTTTGCCCCTTTGATGATATCCTAAGTTTGTTCTGTACAAATAAGAGCTGTGAAACACAACCACTACCTGATTTTCAGAACAGCTTTGTGGACATGGATGTACTTTCCATCCACACGGAACTTCAGGTCTGAGGTTTCTGGGCTGTCAAACTCTTTCTTCAGAGACTCTGCTACTGTTAAAAAGTCTTCATGCTCTACAGAAACAATTTCAAAACAAACAAAATGAGACGTTAAGAGCATCTTAAATGGAACATTCTCATCACTAACTAAAGCTAGCAACATAAGCAAGAGTTATCAAGGAAAACAGATCTGTGTCAGGGATCCACTGGCTTAAGCAGAAAAATGGGAAGGATTAATTAATCCAATAGCATTTCCTGTTGGGAAGGGCTGCTCCACAACAGCTCCAAGCAGCAATGGTCAGCAGTTCCCATTCCATCCCATTGCACAGAGGCAGCACAGCAGTAGGGAAGCACCTGGAGAACTCTGTCTCCATGTGGGCACTACCCACAAGATTCCCAGCCTCCAGGCAGCTCAGTGCTGGTGCTGGCTCAGCTCATCTCTGCCCCCTGACCTGCAGAGTGCTGCTAATGGGAGTCTGCAACACCCCTGAAATCCCTGGGGAAGGGGCCTGCAGCACTCCAGCCACACTGACACGGCGTGGGCTGGGCCTAAAAGAAAACAGGTCAGCACATGGTCATCTTTCTGTGCTGGCAGATTGGATACAGCCTGCAGGCTGATGAGGTCCTTGCCAGGGCTCATTAACATGAGCTATCACTGACACCAATTACTCAGTTTATGAGTCAGTTATAACAACACAAAATCCAGCAGCAGTGCTGCTGAAGGTACAACCAAGGACACAGAAC
The DNA here is from genome assembly GCF_027887145.1 of Ammospiza caudacuta. Classification (NCBI taxonomy): domain Eukaryota; kingdom Metazoa; phylum Chordata; class Aves; order Passeriformes; family Passerellidae; genus Ammospiza; species Ammospiza caudacuta. The sequence goes on along the minus strand of NC_080594.1, from coordinate 58,116,930 downwards.
CTCAGCAACTCTGGAAGTGGATTAAAGCAGAAATACCACAGCTTTCTCTGCTGAGGCCTGTGGCACCGGTCTCATGGAGGTCCCACTCTGTGTGTCTCTAGAAGTCATACAGAAGTTGCAGCACAAGCTATCTGAGGCTTTTGGTAAAGAAAGGCCTCTGAAATTTCAGAAAACCTAATCTAACCCACTATTTTGATGCATCTTAGATGTGCGTTTCAAAGCAAGTGGCTTCTAAGAAGTGAAGCATGGAAAAGGAAAACAAATGGATTTCTACTAAATGGAATGCAATCCACAGGACTGTATAGAGCTCATCCATATACAATCTGCACACCACTCTTCACTGTTAGGGACACTAAATTATTTTGCATTTAAGAAGAAATACTGCTGGAACAAACTACTCAGAACTGGCAAGCCATGCCTGTGCCACACAAGAGCTTGCACTCCTCTCACTTACATGAATCACCCACAGAAACTGCATCTCCTCTGGCCCAACTAAGCCGTGCTCCAATCCCTCTCCATTTGCTCATGTGATCTTTTTTGCTAGGTCATGAGCTTAGCTTAAGCTATGCAGCTCAACTTTCACTCCAAATACTTTCAGTCCTGCAAATTTGTATTTCACCACAGTCAATCCTGAGTGGCTGATTCATTTTTTTGGCAGGGACACTGTAACTGTAAGTAGAACAATAACCTTTACACAGAGTTAGCTCTCCCTAAGAAAACAAAACAACACCAAAAAGCCCAAACAAGCAAACAAAAAAAAACACCCATAAGAAAAAAGAAGTGTTTACTCCTATGTGATTAAAACAGATGGGAAAGGAAAACACATATGGAAAATGGAGATTTAAAAACGCTGACAGAACTAATTATTTTGATTTAAATATTCAGTAAGATTGCCAGACTAAGTGGGGAAGAATCCCCAAAGGCTAAGAGGAATTAAAGTGCAGGTAACAGAGGTCAAACACCTGGCTATACTCAGTCTGGGAATACCTCCTAAAAACAAGGGACTTGAAAGCAGGGAGAGATGTCATTTAAACAGCTCTCACTATTAGCAAAAGGCAACAGACTGGACAACCAGGAGACCCCCACAAGTGTGGAGGCAAGGGAGAGCAAGACCAGCACATATTGCAGAGGATTAGAGAACGGAGAAAGTGACAAATGGGATAAAAGCAGGCTTAGATTTACTCAGGAGCCGACAGCTGGGAGTTAATCTTCTCTCTCTTTAGCATCTCTACTCACTTCTCCCCTACAGGTGAGATGCTGTTACCTGGACCTCTACAAATAACATGCTAAATGAGACGTTACCACAGAGAACCTGGGTTAGGACAAGCCAAAGGCAACAGTAAAGTCTGAGAGACTTAACTGGAGAGAGGTTACTTGGGATGTGATCCATGGCTCCCCAAAAACAATTCCATACAGGGACTAACAAAATTAGGGTCTGTTGTCAATAGATTAGATGTCCTAAGAGATCTTGAGAACTGAGGCAGCAGATGTAAGATGAAACATTCTTATTTTTTTGAACATGAAAACACCTTCATGTTTTCCAGGAAGTCCAAGCTAAGCCCTTTATAGCCTATTTGGGGTCAAATAAGAATTAGCAGCATGTGGATCAAGGAAAATAAAGAAAAAAGGTTTGAGCTTATTTGTTGGACACAAAGACAGCACCCCACAGAGTAATCCAAGGCAGTATAAGAAGAGAGTTCCAACCGAAAAAGCAATTATATGAGAGTCTTGTTTCACAGGGACTATTATTTACAAGTCTGCCCATCTTTAAGGATAGTCAAACTATATATACTTGAGACAAATCATCTCATGAAATGAAAACTTGGAATTCTGTTACTTTCAAAACAAGAAAACACAGGGGAGAGATTTGCTCCTAGAAGGGCAAATACTAATGAGGGGAAAGCTACAGGCGACACTTAAAATCCAAAGTTGTTAGATACCAAGAAAAAAAAAGCCTCAGGAGTAATCTTCCAAGCAGGAATAGTTTTAAGAGGAAAAAATCCCCGAAGTTTTGTTAAATGACTCAGGATTCCTTCCTGGACCTGGAGTTCAAACAACACAAACATAAGAAACACACTGTGAAAAATGCATGTATTTTTTGATTGGCTTTTTGCAAATATTAAAACGAATATTATATGTGTTGTGTTAGAAAGTTATGCTGTATTAATTCTCTTAAGTAGTGTGCTAAATATAGTTTTAGATTATAAAAAATGTTAAAACAGAAACTATGCTATGTAAGATACTTTTTTTAAAGAGAGGACTTGCAGCGAGATAGCAGCCACAGGACACCTAAATCTTTCAGAGAAAGGGAATTTATTGCTCTCTTATCAGAAGACATGAACTTCTTCCCACCTCGCTCAGCCCTGAAGATGCCGTTAGGATTCAGAGGAAGAAGTTGACACTGACCAGACAGAATCCTGTGTTTGAATGGAATTTCTGCATCGTGTATGAGATGTATGAATATGCAACAGGCTATTGCTTTTAAGGGTTAATCCTCTGTTAATGTGTACTTTTTCAGGCTTATTTTGCCCAGACAAAGATACCTGGACATCCATAACTCTTTGTTTCTGTTGTCTCGTATCGTCCTAATTCAATTTGTCCAAATTATTATTATTCTCATTATATTACTATTTTTATAACCGTTTTATTACTGTTAAACTTTTAAAATTTTAAAAACAAGTGATCGGCGTTTTTCACACACAATATTCATTGTGCAATGGTAAAACAGGGCTTGCTTTGGATGTACACTGGCAAACAACCTTGTTACCCTTACCCTGGATCCCCAGCTGCTGAAACAGCAGAAGGAAGCCGAAGGAAGAAACAACTCGCCACTGAGTTGCCAAGCTTCCCTCCTCGAAACAGGAGGCTGCCGGGGAAGCAGCGTGCTGCACCAATCACGAAGGGACACAGGGACAGCGGGAGCTCACCTACGGAGAGCAGGCGCCACATGACGGCGGGCGTGGCGAAGCAGGCGAACACGTCGTCGGTGCAGGCGAAGTGGGTGAGGTGCGGGAAGGTGACGGACTGGCCGCGGCACTGCCCCCACATGTACACCTGGCCGCTCTGCGTCTTGGCCGCCGACGTGTGCGCTGAGTGGCAGGCGGCGATCTCCACCACCCTGCGGGCACAAGGAACACCGTGAGGCGCTCGCAGCACTTCCCAAAGGCCTCACCAAAACAGCAGGCAATCAAACTATGCAGCAACATCCCCGCACTTGGGTTTTTGTCCTGCAGAAATGTGATACTGCTTGAACGGGTATTAAAAAAATCCCACAATTCAATTTGCAGATTGTGGATTTTATTGTAATCAGATGTTGCTTTAGTTATGTCCTTATCAACTGACTTTCCTCCTATTTTTTCATAACTATGGGAAAGGGAATAAAGAAAAAACAAGTTTTGTTTTTCCCTCTTAAAACAAACACACATCAGAACTTATTCTCAAGAAGAAATTTCTTCTACCTCCTTTTAACTTGATTTTTGTAGGTTGACAGAGCTCTGACCTACTGCCTGTACTTCAGACTTCTTATTTTGCTGTTCAGCTTACTTTCCTCAGCACTGAAATTCAACATGAAACACAGTGCTTCATTTGAGGGGAGTGAATTCTTTAAGAGCTATGGTTGTTTTTAAATAAAGTCTACATAATCTTTTCACCCATCTCAAACAGCTTTTTAAAATACTAAAGCTGCTGATGCTCACTTATCTATCCTGTTCTCCCGTTGCTCAGGCAATCCCTAGATTCTTATCTGAAACACTGCAAGAACTGAGAAGGAACACAGTTCCAATTAAAACACCACAAAGACATTGCCAGAGTTCCTGTAAATGTGATAAGTAAAACAGGGAGGGTTCCCAAGTTCAAAATAAAAGCTATGCTTTCCTGTTTTTTCTCTGTGGTAAACACATCAGAGGATTTCATGCTTTTGTGCCAGAAGCCCATCAACCAGGACAAACAAATATCCTTCCAAGCAATCTAAGAATACACACACAAAAATGTGTATTGCTTTACAGAACAATGCCCATAAAGAGTTCAATTTTTAGGCAAAAAAAAAGTTTTAGCACAACGTTCATATTTAAAGTGCAAAAATTATTTCAAGACAAAACTCAAAGAATCTACATCACTTTCAGCATATCAATTTCTGGCAGAAAGAAAACTGATTGGTGGTTTTACACTACTGTCAACTTATGAACCCCTATGCAACATCTCTGCAAGACACACCACAGAGTATTTATTTTAGAGACAACTCACTTTTTATCACAGCTATCAAGCTGAACTACTTCCCTCTCCAAACCTTCTTTTCTCAGCAGAACAGATTGTTCTTTTTACAGACTATACAGCACTTCAGCAGTACCAAAGCACACCTATGGTACACATAGTTACAGCACATGTACAGGGTAACGTGTTAACCATGCATTTAACACCAAAATTCAGGAGGATGACCTTCACAGCTGTTCCTCTGAGCTAACACAAAATTAAGTCTAAACATTCCTTACATCTGTATGTGCAATATTTTTCAAGACAGCACCGAATGAAACCTCCTAAGTAACTGCTGCCAGCATTAAATATAAATGACAAAAGAATTACATAAACTAAAAGATCAGGAGCAGCAGTAATGTGCTTCATGGGAAATGACAGCTCACCCACTTTTAGCACTGTTTCCAAGGGAGCCAAGTCAAGCAAGATGAGTAAGTTCAAGTGACTTATCTCTCCCTTAGATCCCAAGCAGAAGTTCTAAAGTATTTCCCTCTGCTTCATCCATTGAACAAATGCCAGCTTTATTATAACCCCATGCTTGGGTTCACATACAGTTCTAAATGCAATAGCTCCCCTTGGTTTACTCATTAAATAAATCACTAACAAAACAAAGTTGATCCATCTGCAAATGTACACATTTCTCTTTCACTGCTTTTTAAAGAATATTTCATTTTCCTTCACTAGTGTCAGTTCCTTCACAGACAAACCAGCCCCACAGCAGTGGTTTTTATTGTGATAGCTCCTTTCTTCTTTCTCTGACCTCCATTTTTAAGCTCTTAAACATTCTCAATACTGTGAAGCTTTAAATTTAAAGTGTGAGAAACAATAAAAAATAGGAATGACTTCCCAAATGGGGGAGAAAAACAAAGCAGAAGTGTTTCCTAGTTAAGAGGAGACTGCAAATTAAGAGATCTGTAGACCAAGACAAGGTACATTAATGTGCCCAGAGAACACACAAGGGCCCAGAGATTGGGACTGAGGCCCACATTTGTAGGTGAGCAGCAAAAGAGCTAGCCCCAAATATGAGGCTGATGGGAGGGTAATGAAAGAGGACTGACAAGGGTTAATTTCATTCTTTTATGAGTCCAGGAAACTAAAAAAACTACAAACTACTAAACTGGTACAAGTAATAAATATGGGTGCTAACTGTCCTTAGCTCAGGCAACCTTGCAAATTGAGTTCTATTTTCATGGTGGACTATTTTAAACCTTTCAAAATTGTTTTTCTTCACATGTCACTTTGTGCAAAGGTGGTGTTTCCTTTCTCCCCACTTTCTTTTTCTTTTTTAATGTAGGCCTCAATTCATGGCTTGGTTTATTGAAAATTTCATAGCTCCAGTTTTAAGCAATGGAACAATATACAGAATAGCATAACACTTATTCCTTCATTATCTTTCTGTATCAGGTAAATGCAAAGTACATTTTGTTCAACAACCATTACAGACAGCAAAAAGCACTCAGTGATCATTGTAAACAATAAGTTACCATCCTTTCCCATATTTTGAACATCAGCAACAGAAAAACAACCCACCAAGCCCTACACATGCATGCTTCCACTGCTGGAGACCACATAACACATGCTCAGACTTTATCAACCCAGAAAGAGCTTGAGCAAGATTACCTTTCTTTTTCCATCATGATCTGCACAGGGCTGAGCTGGTTACTTTTATTGCCAGTCCCCAGCTGCCCGTAAGTGTTAGCTCCCCAGGCATAGAGCAAGCCCTCATCTGTTAGTGCTAGAGTGTGCGCATAGCCACAGGCAATCTGTAAGTAAATGTAACAGCGTTACTGCTGAACCAAACACAATGAGACACAAGATATCACACACAGTACCTTGGAAGGATCTCAGGCACTCTGCACCCAGCACCACAATGGGGTACTTCTCAGTACTGGCAGCTAACACAAGGTATGTTGGCTGTGGGTACTGCCAAAGTCCCAGCTTCATTAATTGCATTGGCCGCTCCCAAGTAACTTACTGCACACTAGACAAGTCTCCCTAGGTGCTACCTGCTTTATTTGCACGTGAGAAACACAGAACTTCTGCATCACATCTTGCAATGCTCTGAAAGTATTTCAGAGCTGGATTATTCTGAATACAGTATGAATACTCTGTAATGAGGAGAGCTGCAGTTCAACAGCTAACAACCCTTCAACCCAACTTACCACATTCAATTCTACAGAACCTTCCCAAAAACCCAGGAAATCCCAAATTTTAGTTTAATTTCTAGCTAGAAAAAAAAAAAAAAAAACAACAAACCCCAACCCAAATCCAAACAAACCAAACTAAATCCAATCACCAAACAATCAAACCCACCCCCACGTCTTATCTTTCCTCTCCCCTTGCTTCTAAAGGACTAATTAGAATACTTAGAACAAATTTGAACCTCTGATTTGCCTGGTCTTTGACTAGAACATTTCATTTAACTTTGTAACAAGTATGCAATTTGTATCAACTGCAAAATTCAGTAGTAGTTACAGTAGCTAACTTTAAACCTTTCCAAGCATTTACCGAAGCAAGTATTTCACAGCTTACTTGCACCTCGTATAAGCAAAATATAATTAAGTGTAGCTAAAAAACATTCAGCATTGGAAGTAGTGAGATCTAGCAGCAGGTGTAATACTCCAAGGAGAGGTTTCCAGCAGAAGCCAGCAGCAGGAATGCACTTTCCCTTCCATGCTGGGCATACCTGGAGCACACAGACGCTGTGCAGCGCTGCCACCCTGCACGGGGTCAGCTGGTTCCCGTTGTTCCCCAGCCCGAGCTGCCCATTGCCATTGTAGCCCCAGCCATAAACCTGAGTGCACAAGGAAAACAAAATTAAGCCACTCTTCACCAGGAGTACACAGAACTTAAGACTTAGTATCAAGCACAAGCCAAGAAAAGTATTTATTAAAAAATTGTGTGCTATTTGAAGAGCAAGACAGAGAAGACTGAAAGATACTAAGTAAACGGCAGTGACCTACTGCACTCAACTTCTCCACCCTGCATTTACCTTTTAAAGAAGCTAAAAAACACGTCTTTGAAGTACTAGGAATTTGGCAATAAACTTACACTACACCAAAATCTCTTCCATAGCATCAACACTTTGACTTTTACGCCATCCTTTCCCTTACTACTTTTCCTTTTTTAAGTTATTCTGATGAACTGATCAGTTTAAATGGAAGTCCCCAGTTTATCTCTAATTCTTCCTTTAGTTTTGTTACAGTGGACACACCATGACATACATAAGGACAATGAAAACCCATCTCAGCCTCAGGGACTTTGCAGTCCTTCCATTCACAAGGAGATACTACCCTCTGGTTGGTGAAATGAAGTAAAATAGAGGTCACAGTTCATACCTAAGAGCAAGACAGCACCATAAACTTATGTCAAATGGAACAGTTGCACACTGGGAGGGCAATGTTTAAAAGAATGCTTTGGGTTTGTTGCTGGTAATTAAGCAATGTGTTTAAAAAACAGGATCAGCCAATGTATCCTTGCACAAAAATTAACTGTTTGATTGAGCATGCTTTAAAAGAAATAAACTGAGACTAATTTAATGAATTTGAAGAATTTAACACCATTTATGTTAAGTAATATCTTGCAACATGAAGACAGACATAGTTAATACAACTGTTCAAATTCTTGCAGCTGCAGACTCAGTAAGAATTGTGCTCCCACACAGTCTTTGCCATAAGAAGGGATATTGAAAGACTGCATCTCCAGTCACTTGCAGTGTTTTCCTGCAGCTGGCTCACAGAAGTTGCCAGGATACCTCTGTCAATAACAGCCCTAACCTGAGCACTCCCTGTCAGCATTTCTCCATATGCAGACACCAGCTTGGTGGGCTCAGGTGACAGAATGAGGGAAGGCAGCAGCAGCACTTACCTCACCATTGTTTACTACAGCCATGGAGGAGGTCTGGCCACAAGCAATGCCAACCACAATTTTGCCCTGCAAGCAGTTGGAAACTCTGCGAGGAGTTGGCTGGTTGGCTGTAGATCCAGATCCAACTTGACCACAGTTATTGTAGCCCCAAGCATACAGCTGTCCATAAAAACAAACAAACAAAGCCACAAAGTTTAAAGCTTAATAATAGTAATGATAGCAATAGATAATCTTCCCACAGGCAGCACTAGATTGGGTAAGCTATCCTATTTAACAAGCTAAAATGCTTAAAGTTCGTTTTCATGAATGAAAATTATAAACAGCTTTAGGACTCATTTAGCAAATAGGAATATAGCACTTTTCCAGCTTATTGCAAAAGAATAATACCATCTGACTAAAACAGAAAACAAAAGGAACATCTTTCCATATTAAATACAAGTCAGACTGTAAGACAAAGAGCATAGTGATTGTCTTTATAATTTCATTATGTTGAAAAAGGAATGCAAGCCAGATCATAATTTGTTTCCCAGACACACTTTAACTCCCTAGTTTAGAGCTATGTAGTTTTCTTCAAAGAACCCTAAGCCAGGTTTACTGCTGGACACTCATCATACCTCTTCTGCATCTTTCAAGAGCTGTGAGAGCAGGGTTTTGTCAGTTCGTGTTTCACAGCAGCATTAACAAAAAAAAATCCACAATTTCTGTCAGTTTAAAGTTTCTTGTGGCAAACTAGTACTAATACAAGCAAAAATATGAGTTCCTGTTATCTGAAAGTCAGGAAGACGGGGAAGTAGTTTGGTATTAAAAAAAATATAACACTGTGGTTTTGGTGTCTCCCATTTTATTACATGTATACATGCCCACAACTTGGAGTAAAAATGTTTCTGAGGGTTCATTCTCTGGTGCCTCATCCAGTTCAAAAGTCTGGCCTCTTGGAAACACCTTCCACAGACATGCTTGGCAGTACAGCACACTAACAGGTACCCTTTGTGAGGAGCCTTCACATCCTTTGGTGCCAGAAGCTGTCTGTTTACTGCAACACCAAACCAGGAGTCATTGAAAGTCATTAAAAACTAACACCTCCACCAGCACCAAAAAAAAACTCCAACCAAAGACAAGAACAAAAGACCCCACACCAACACAACTTATTTACAGTTAATAACATGCATAAAAGAAAGAATCAGTCCTTTGCTTTTTATTACTTCTAACTGCTGCATCTTTGATTCCTACTGAATATTTGAAGATGCCTAATGAAATACTTTAATTTTAATAACAGCAAATATTTAGATAGAGAATCTCAGAAGGTAGATCAAAATGCCAAAGGACATGCCAGAGAAGCATGAATGTTTGCATTCCTTTAACTCTATCATTAAAATACTTCTTTTTTAAATTTGCACTGCATTAAAATTGCACTGAACCATACCAACCAATTATGCCAAGTATTTCCACAAATACTTCCAACTTCAATGTCCCCCTGAGGCTTCAGGTTTATTAGGACACGAGGAGGCTGGCAGCCAAATCTTTCTGTAAAGCTGCTTAACACATTTTGCTGCTTTCAGTGCACTCAGCTCTGGTAAAAGCTCAGAGCACAAACCAAGTTACTGCAAGGCACACCAGGGATGGATTTAAAGTACATTAACGAGCCACACTGGCAAGCCAGCTGCAAACACCAGCCTCATGGTCAACACAAAGAAATTTCCCTGCTTCCACTGACATTTCAAGCGTGTCACATTTATGACAAGAAACAGCCTGGCCTGCACAGGCAGCTGCCACAGAGCAGCTGGCACCTCCAGTGTAAGCAATGTGCGAATGTCCCCTCCTCCCTGCATGCTCACCAAGTCTTACCTTTAACACAGTCAAACATGACAGCACAAAATCCTTCCTAAGAGTAGGCTCTTCTTTCAGATAAAACACTGAGCACTTAACCCAATCTCTCTTTCCTACCCTTAAAATACTTGGTATTCCTGTTGCACTATTATTCCATACTGGGCCACAACACAGACATGCTCAGATTACCTGGATGAGAAGAGCTGTAGTTTCCCTTTTCACTGTCAAAAGGGTTTAAAATTAGAGCTTTTCTTTTGTTAGTGCACAGCTGAAACCAGATTTTCCACTGTGCATGCATTGGTCAAATCTGCATAACTGGAAACTAATTGGATGTGTTTCCCACAACACATAGCCTGAAGCCTGAAACAAACAGCATGAAGCAAACTTGGATATAAACCAAGTGCCCTTTCATTAGCTACACAACAAAGTATTCAGAGGTGTGCAGAGCAACATTCTTCTGCAGTACCAGTGTGGAAATGCAAGACATTTCTACAAGAAAGACTAAATTCTAACCCAGTAAATACAAATTCAACACACCCCCTAACTAAGAGAACTGCAAGCAAATAAATAACATTTTGCACCTCACAAACCATTATTTCACCTCTAAGTGGCACATCTTTCTAGTCTCACCCCTGTGAGAGACACAAAAGTTTACTAAGTTGTATTTCTCTTGTTCTGGGAACAAGGTTCTGGGGTTCCTTTTTTTCTTTTTTTTTTTCTGGTGGGTGGGGGGGTTAGTAATTTGGTTTTTGGGGTGGCTTTTTTTTTGTTTTCAAGTCTGCTCTGAAGAAAAGCACACCCTATTTTGAGATAGCAAGAGAAAAGCTTATATTTGTAATTACACTGTAGAAACAGAAGTTCAAACTGCAAAGTCACATCCACTATTCACTTCAAGAAGGAGATTAAGAGATTTGAACAGGTTTCAACTTACATCTCCATCCAATGAGAGCGCCATGGAATGATGAGAGCCACAAGCTACTTCCACCACTTTCTTTATTAAGAGATTTGTGCAAACTTGAACAGGAGTAATGCCCTGATTGGTTGTGCCATTTCCAAGTTGGCTGTAACCATTATGTCCCCAAGCATACACTTCACCGTCTGCAAAAATATTTGTGATGAAAACCACTAAAAACTCCAGGGAGGTTAAGACAGAATTTTAAGAAATTATCAAATACCAACAGGAAATTGAAATTAACAAACTATTAGAAGAATCATCTGTATGCTAGAAAATTATATACTTTGTTTTAAATTTATCTATCACAGCATATTCTCTAGATTGTGGAAATACATGAAAGTGCACAGGTAAGACAAAGTACATCATAAGTGACAGTGTAAAATGCTACAACCTCAACATAGTAGAAATGGAAACTTTAGCAATTACAAAATTCATTTACTTCCACTTAAGACCAACAAGAACCTCTTAGTGTACATTGGCCAGTTAAGTTAATGCAATTACACTATAATCCATTCCTGTTAAATGCAAGTTTAGCTTAAAATCTGTAATTTATGTTTCTATACTAAATGTTAATTTTCTACCTTCAGTACAAAGAACAACATGGGGTCCACTTCCATAACTGAGACTGGAGATCTTCTTTCCACATAAGGCTTCCAATTTCTTTGGTACTATGGTGCTCTGATTATCTCCAGTTCCCAAACAATTACTGCAATTCAGTCCAAAAACAAATACCTGAAAAACAAAAGAATATTCACTTCAAATGTTTTATACTCAGGTATGCACAGATGTGTAATGCTCAGGTCTTCATTAACTAGGGACAGTGTTTCACCTTGGATCTCCAGGGGCCAGAGACATCCCACAGGGAAAGTAACAACCTCAAGAGGCTGCACAAGGGCACTCCGGATGTTAACTGAATTATTCAGATTCATACAGTCCTGGAATTTAGGCTTTTTATTTTCAGGAACTGCACCCTAAGAAGTCTGAAATTGTGAAAAGTGGAAGCCACCACCTTCTTTTAAAAGCAGTTTGTAAACAGCAAATAAAGCATAAGCATGTAAAGAGCTATATTGCGGGAGGCTCATCCTACAGGCACTATTGATAGGACTTTGGGGAAAAAAATCCTTTTCTACACAGTCTTACCAGAAACCTTCCCATCAATACATCCCAGAACACCTGTCTCATTTTCTTTCAGCAGCACTATGCTATGCTAACTCATTATGAGTTTCTGAATCATTAAAATCTAGAGATAACATTTCAAGGTATTTTTTACTTGGCAAGCCATAACCTCGTTTTCTATCTTCATACCTGTCTGCACTTAACTTCAAGCTACCACACCTTCTTTTAAATTCTGCCTGTCTTCCAAAGAGCATATAATCTATTGTGGCTTTGCCATGTGAAAGCTTTCTAAACTGTCCATTTATATTGTGCCCACACAAAAATTCAAAAAAAAAAAACAAATGTTATATCACCACATTTTAGATTTCACACAATGCTTTTGAGAAGCTATTAATCTACAACACTCTGACACCGGGTACTTGTGGCAGCTCACCTCGTCGTTGTGCGTGATGTAAATGGCTTCGTTGGCCGACGTGCCGAACACACACGCTTTGCGAATGGAAGCGATTTCTTGGGGGGAAAGCAAGGTGAATATTGGCCACTTGCCTACGTCCACCATGATGCTGCTGTGTGTCATGGCGCCTCTACAAGCAAGAGGACATTGCTGGAATAAAAAAAAACACAAACAAAAAGCTTATTAAAAAGAGTATTTTGCGCTTTCATTAACAGACAATAAGGGAAATTCCTTTACGTGGAGAAAAGACAGGTAGCTCTGAAAGTAAATATCCTATTCTGTATGAAATATGGAATTGTATTTCCATGTGTTTAGGTGAGCAAAAAACTAGTCACTGGAAAAACAAATTGTTTTCTTAACAGGGTATTTAACTAAACATCTGCTCTCTAACAAGCAAACTTATTAAAAATTTGTGATCTAGCAAATATCCACTGGTGGCAGAGTGGAATTACAAGGGAATTTTCAAAGGGGATTTCAGCAGCAATTCCAACTTATAAAATTTTCACTTGTGAATTTTTTTGGTAATCTTAAAAGTTACAAATGCCATGTAAGCAAGCAGTTGATATATATGTGAAACATACAAATAAAAACAAGGCTGGAGCTGTTATGAACATGACCCAAATCTGCCATCTCTTGTGTAATCAAAAGCTGTTATGGTCAAAAAATATTTGTGAGAGCAGGAAAGCATGAGCTTGTGCAATTACGCAGTGAAACACATCAGAGAACAGCAATTAAGTAAAATTGCCATAATCTGTTACTTAGAAACCAGGTGGATCACATTAATAGCTGGAAACATGACAGGGTATAGAGATGTTTGCCAATGAAAACAAACATATAGAACCCATTCTTCCCCAGTGCCCCCTCCTCCCAGTTTCCCCAGGATGAGTGCAGCAGCTCAGGAGCAAAGCTGACAGCACAAACACCCAGAGCTCATCAAGGCACTCAACCCTGCACATCACATTGCTCACACCCTGAAGGGACTCTGCTGCTTACAATCCATGATCCATGCCCAGGGCCATCAGCAAGTTCTGTGAAATGTGGAGAGCATTAGGTGAAGAACTCCACAGAATGTCAGTGACAAGACAAATCACCATAAAACAAAAAACCAAGAAGGCAGGGAATCGTTCCATGGGTAAGAATTGCAGTCTCTACCCAGATGCCATCCTCTCATCAACACCTAGTTCTTTTTCATTTTTTGCTTCAGTGCAACCCAATCACCCTATTCTTTGCTGTGCTTTCAAGTCAGGCTGCCTCTTGATGGTGCCTGGGTACCAGGTATGGGTAACAGTGAGAACACAGACAGCCTCTCCACTCTTCTGATGCTTGGTTCTCAAACTGTGCTGACAACCAACACTGGGCTTCAGAAAGCCATTTTACAACAGCAGTCAACTGTTATGCAGTGCAGCTGTTTCTTGGAAGAAGGGAATTTTAAAAAGGTAGCAATAACAACAATTAAAAAATTAATTTTGAGAAACACAGATGTCACTGTGGAATTAGGTCCATTAAAAAAATACCCTAACACAAAACCCAAGCAGGGTTGCTTCCTTATTAGATTTCATAACTTTGATCCAATAAACCCTGCTCTGCTCTACAGGCACCTCTCTTACTAGGAGCCCAACTTAACTCTCCATTTCACATTTGAAGCAGGTCTTGAAAACACCTGAAAGCTCCAGATGGCAAATGCATAATAGATTTATTTGTTTTTTGGGTTTTTTTGGTTTTTTTAGAAGTCTACCTGATGGCAAGGCATAGCACATTCTACACAGCTAAACAGGTTTGGATGCATTTAAGCCTTCTTAATTTCTAGTCCAGTTACAAGCCCAGGCTAGTTAGCTGCCAAGATTTGTCACCTCACCTTGGCAAGTCTCTTAACTTGTATGACACTATCAATCAATTAAAACAAGGCAGCAATTACTTGTTCTTTTGAGCAGAGCAAGGAAGTGTCCCTTCTGACTTCACCTATTTAACTTGCCTCATTCAATACACAACTGCCAAAGCACAAACGTGTCAACCTGGATTTTTAGAAAACTATTTTCTTCACTGAAGTAATTTTCAACATAACCTGTGAAGACAGGAAGACAAGGTGTTATTTTGCCAGAGAATACCCTAGCCAAGTGACAAGTTTGACAGCACCCAGAGAACCTATTCTACCCTACAAGTAGTAAGTGCAATATGTGTTGCCTTTTCTCTCCCTTCCTGATCTGTGCACTAGGTCTCCAACCCATTTGGCCTCTTTCTCTTTGGCTCTGTATGACTCAGTTAATCACTGCTCTCTGACAAAACCTTTCCAAGCACTTCCAAAACTAATGCAAGTTATGCTGCACTTCCCACACCTCACAGCTCAACCTGACATCTTATCAAACCAATACTGAGAGATAAAAGCTTTCAAGCACATGAGAGTTCCCAAATTGGAGATACAAGCAATTAACTCCATCCACAGGTGAAGATCCTTACAATTGTTAGCAGGTGTTAACATTGCTTTTCCCAAAACCACGCTGTATATTTTCAGCCATTTCAGCTGTTACTACAATTCTACAGTTATTTCAGAGGTTTTCCTCAAAAGGACAATTCATCTGCCACTGGCAAGTTTGTTTCTTTAATAAATCTCAATCCTGAACTCTATCCAGGATTTAGGAACCAATGAAGGTTCACAAAAATCCTTAAACCAAACAAACAACAAAAAACATTCTCTTGCCTTTTATGCAATATGTGCTGTTTCTCCTCAAGGACACACTTTTCCCTGCTCTTGAAATATTAACTACTGTCCTTAGAGTCTGCTGTTTGCTGGAGTACCTATCATCACTGGCTTTCACCATTTCTATGGCAGCAACAGCAGCTGTTTTCCTATATCCTTTTGTCTGAGAGAGAGAAATTACACACACACCTGAAAGTTCTGGGCTTTGTACACTGACTACTGTTTCTTAACTGTAATTGCACATAGAAAGCTCATTTAACTATTTATTCTCCATTTTCCACAGAAAACAAATACTCCACCTAGGCAGAAGCACCACCTTTTTATCTCTAAAAACAGATTCCTTAACAACCCCAGCCAATTTCCTAGTTGTCCAATAAAATAATAAAAGTTCTGGCAGTCACAGGAAGGAAAAAAACAAAACTACAAGTGAGGAAAAAAAGTATTTGAGAAATCTACTTTTAAATGTAGGACTGTAAATGGAGGTATCAGTAAAGTTACTCAGTATTATGAAAACTGAAACCAAATTGATTCTAGGATCCTGTAGGACATACTGCACACTTCCCAAAGCAGCAGATGCTCTGTGATACCGTGACTGACCCCTCACACCAACCACGCTCACGCTTCATCCCTGCGCAGCATTTGCCTGAATCTGGTGGGGACAGTGGGAAGTTTCTTCTGGGCAAATCCTTGCCATGGAAGGCTGACGATCCAGGAGACTCCAGACATGGCACCACAAGCAGGAGCACAAAGAAACCCAGCGTCCTTCCCTCACCCTTCCTGCAGAGTGTCAGTCCCACACCTAAGGTTATTTACTTTTCTGCTACAGCACACACCGTGCAAGGGCTGCCCCGAAGCTGAGGGGTTTGTAAGTATGTAAATGTAGCAGATGGAGCCCCAAGCAGCCAAGGTACTTTAATCTGCATGCTAATAGCTCTCTCAATATATTAGCTTCAGGCTATTGCTCTGATTCCGTGTGCAACACGGCAGCAGCAGCAGCTCCGAGGAGTATCCGTCATATATCAACACCCAGATCTTAAGTTTACTGCAATTAAAAACCTTATGAGTATAAAACCCCTGAGCTTAAACTGGCTGCCCAAACTGCTTTTAGAAACACTGCGTGCCACCTCTCAGCTGTTAATTTCTGCTGCATGATGCAGAGATAGACAATTATACAACACAAAGCTTTACTTTGCTGCAAAATGAACCAGCAGAGGGAGTTTATATCAACAACACCTCTTCTCACGGCTCTGACATCTCCAAAATGATCCAGCAACCTCAGTATGCAAACAGAAACAGATCACTCCTTGAATTTCACTCAGGCTAAAAATAAGCAAAAAAGGGCGACTTATAAAAGAAAGGAAACTGAACTGGCCACATATTGTGATGAAAAAGAAATTGACCTTAGGTTAGGCACCAACATTAAGGCAAAAACATCTACATTTGCTCACAATTTCAAAAAGCCACACACTTTTGGACCTCAAAAATTCTGTGTTAATTTGCTGCCTACACATTCATCTCCTCAGTAATTTGCTTACTAAATAAAAAGCCTGCAAGCCGATTCACAGTGGCACATGAAAGACAAACATGAATCCTGCCTTAAAAAAAAAAAAGGCAGCGTTTACAAAATGCTTTGTTAAAATGATTTTAGATACTGTTCTACAGAGTTTATAGTTCAGCTAAATAAATCCACGCTGGATACAACAATAGCCTAACACAACATCCTACCGGGAAAACAGTACCAATTGTCCTCGGGACAAAAAAAGCTACAGTTAACTCCTCAAAGATTATCCCCTTATTTGCAAAGGCTGCTGGAACACAATCGCACATTTCTTTTTTTCACTCCCTCCTTAGGCTCCAATGTTGCAGCTTATTCCAGAAAAGCAGACCTACTCCTGCACAGAAACACTGCAGGCTCAGGCCTTCATTTCTCCTAATTGTCTTTGGGAATTATGAACAGCAGTGAGAACACAAAAACTGGCTTTAGAACAATGCAGGGTGACTGGCACACTAAATCCCTTTTTAATTTGAAGTACACCTTAACCAAGGAAGAATCAAATCCTTCATGCCATGCCGATCTTCCCCCAGTGTACGTTTGCTTTTTTTGATTTCATATCTTGGCACTGAGAAGGAACAGAGAAACCATACATTATCATTATATTAACAATACTATTGATGTTAAGTAGATGTATGAACCAAAGGATGCTACTGAGGCATTCTCCCTGCCAATGAAGAGACCTGCACACCCTGAAAAAGTGTGCCTTAACTTACTTTCCTTGGACCTTACAGGAAGCAAAATTTCTATGGCAAAACTCCTGTGTTCCAAACCTCTGCACAATTATTTATTCAGATGCCCTTAACGAGCCACACGGGGAGGAAAGAACTACTGATCCAAGGGCTGACAACCAAACCTCCTGTTTGTTTTGAGTAACCAGCTGAGAGAGATAAGCAAACAAAAAGCACCGTCATAGAGTGAATGCTGCTGAACATGACTGGTTTAGCCACAGGAAACCACCCTTATGAGGATGACAGCCATCCACCCACCATAACAAACCTCCAATTACAAAACTGTAATTACAACCACACTTTGCCTTAGTTTCTTTTTTTTTTTTTTCCCTACGCTAAACCACTAGTGCAACTTATCAAATCCATTCACTGAGGACGTCTTCTAAAGCAACGCCTGTCTTCCAATCTGACATATGGAGAGATAAGCATTCAAGGGGAAACATTCATATTAGGGCACTAAAGAATGAATGCACCTTTCCAAACAGCTTCTAAAGTTTCTCCTAAAATACTCTGTGCTCCAAGTACATTTCCATTTATGATGCCTTGTACTCTTTTCTCTTGATCCCACCCCTTGTCGGAACGATTTAAGCCCATTTTACCTTCCGTCAGTAGAGGACAGCACAAACGGGTCACTTGAACTTTCTAAATCAGAAGCCTGCTATTTCCTTATGAAACAGGTAAATATTCCTTTAGCGTTAATTTACAAGAGTTTCCTAAGCTGAAACTCTGCAAGTTCCTTTAAAAACAAAACAAAACAAAGCAAATCCTCCCTCAGTTTAGAAGAAGCGCGTTAAAAACCCGAAGAAACGCTGTAACTATTCATAGAAAGCCGAGCGAGGAAAAACAAAAAGCGTTGAGTTTTTCCTGCCCCTGGGTTGTTTGTGTTTTTCCCGACCAGCCGGGTACCTCAGTCAGGCTCCAGGAAGCCGGCGACAAAAGGGAAGGATAAACCGCAACACCACGAACCAGGAAAATAAAAGAGAAAAAAATCAGTAAGACCACACAGTGTTAAGGACGTGCAGGAGGAGCCTTCCAGAGGGCTGTGGGGGAAACTGGCTGGCGGCGAGGCAGACGCGGGTGAGGGTCCCCACCCCACCCCACCCCAGCCCAGCCCAGCCCAGCCCAGTTGCGGCGACGAGGACCCTCTCCCTCCCTCCCTCCCTCCCCTCGCTCTCCCGCTCCGCACGGGCACCGCCACCCTCGCAGCCCGGGTGCCCGCCCGCTGCCCGCGGGCGCTAGCGGGACGGCGCGGGGCGGGCGCCGCTCCTCACCCGGTGCCCGCGGCGGCTCCCGGCGGGCTCCCGGCGGGCTCCCCGCGCCCGCTCCGCCCGGCGCGGCCCCCGCGCGCCCCGCCTGCCGCCGCCGCCGCTCGCGCTGCCCCTCACGGCCGTCGGGGCCGCGCGCGCCGCCGGCACCGGCGCACGTGACCCGGGCGGGAGGAGTGCGGGGGGGGCCGAGTTGCGCTGCATCACGTGACTCGCCGGAGGGACGCGGGAGCGCGGAATGGGGGGGGGGGGGGGGGAGCCCCCCCTCCTTCTTGACCGTTCGCGCGCTCTCCATCACGTGGGCGGCTCCTCGCTCCCCATTGGGCGCCGTGGGTGCGCGGGGCGCGTGACGCGACCCCTGCTCCGCTATTCCCCCCCATTCCCCCCCCAGCCCGGCCCGGCCCCGTGTGGGGCGGAGCGGAGCGCGGATGGCGGGGACAGGGCGGCTGGGAATGACCTCGGCATCATCCCGAGTCCAACCTCCGGCCCAGCGCCGCCGTGTCAACCAGGCCACGGCACTGAGTGCCACGCGCAGCCTTTCCTTACGCACCTCCAGGGACGGTGACTCCACCAGCTCCCAGGGCAGCCCATTCCAATGCCCTGTCACTTTCTGTGAAGAAATTCCCTGGCACAGCTTGAGGCTTTGTCCTGCCACTAAATCACCTGGGAGAAGAGGCCGACCCCCACCTGGCTCCACCCTCCTGTCCGGGAGCCGCAGGGATCGATTGTGTTCCCCCGAGCCGCCTTTTCTCCAGGCTGAGCGATCCCCTCAAGCCCGAGCTCCCTCAGACGCTATTCGTAATGCCTTGCTCCAAACCCTTCTCCGGAGCCCCTGCAGCCCCTCAGAGTGCTGCCCTTCCTGAGCTGATGGCCCTGTCTGCCCCGCATCCTCCGCGGCTCGGCCCGGCTCCCTGCCCCGCCTGGGGCTGCATCGCTGCTGGCTCCGCTGCAGCCTGCGGCCAGTAGGGCCTAGCCCTGGTGGGTTCCAGAGACAGGGCTAAGGCCCTGCTGACACCGTCACTCAGCGACTTCTCTTCATTCAAAGTTATTTAGGCAGCCTATAAACCCCTGCTAGACCTTAGCATTGGCACAGTCTTGGCCTTTCGCTGTTCCAACACCTGCGCATCAAGTAGGCAGGATCCAGGAAAGGAAAGATTGGAAAACAGCATTCCCAAGAGAAGTCTTTTGTTGGCACAAAGTTATTACCAGGAAATGGCTTCCTTCTTTCTCAATTTTTTTTTTTATTATTATTTTTAGTTTTTTTTTTTTTTTTTTTTTTTTTTCCTGACAGTGGGTCAGAAGGCAGGTGGGGGTTGCAGGGAGTGGAGAGCTAATGAATCTGAAACATAAAGCAGTAAAGTCAAGCCCACTGGAGGTATCAATCTCTTTTTGAGGGGGTTCAATTTAAGAAAAAGCTAAATTCAAAGAAGAAATTGTAAGAAAAGGAAAAGGGAGGGAAGGAGAGGAAAGAAGAAAGGAACAGAAAAGGGGAAAGGAAAGGAAATGAAAGAGAAAAGAAAAAAAGGGAGAAGAAAAGAAAAAAATAAAAGAAAAATCAATTTTAGTAACCCAGGGATCACGTGTGGATGGGTTGCTCTGAGAGGAAATCAATGATGCTGGAGAAATTCTGCTCTGGAATACGAGGCAAGGAAAGCACAGTGGTAGGTCCAGGGTAGAAAGAGAATTTTCCTGCCAAGTTGCTGCTTGCTGTGTTGCCAGCATCAGGAAAATACTGCTGAATACGTTGTGGGAATTTTGGAGCAACAGAAAGAAAAGGCGTAAATAAGATACATGGAAAAGTGTCATCAGTGCCTCCATGGGAGGCTCAAAAGAGTCAGAAAGGGAACATACACAACATTTGTTTTCATCTTGTGTTTGTGGCTTTGCAAAGGAGTTGTCTGTCAAGAGCAGCTGCCTTTCCTGACATTGCTGGGAAATGGTGCAAAGGTGGAGCTGCATAAACAAAGCTGTGATTTTAGTTCTGCAGGACAGCCCTGCTTAGTTACCATTTGCAGAAACCCAGTTGTTTTAACAAGCACCAGAACACAAGCTCCAAGTCAGGGGGGTTTTTTATTCACATGGGTTTATTTATTTTTCTTCTTGTTAGTTGTCACTAGTCAGTTTTCACACCAATCTTATCATTCAATAAGTCCTTAAACAGCAGCTACAGGCAGTTTATATTGTGTCTGAGCTTTACAAGCAGCTGAAACAGCTACAGAAGTGCTCTGTGTGGAGCAGAAATAATTTTATTATCTTGAAAATAACTAGTTCCTGTTCTTTTTCTCTCAGTGTGGCTTTTTGCAAAAGCCAGCAATAACAAAAATCAACCTTCCTCTAACATTTCTTTTTCTATGAGGAAAAGGGTTATGAAACCTGATATCCGTCTTGGAAAAGTTATGACCGACTGGAAGTGTTATGAAAGCATTAAATAGGCCAACCAGGCAAAGCAATGCTACCCAGGGACAAGTTTTGTAGAACAAAAGGAATTGTTTCCCAAGACACCACGCGGGTAATGTGTGTTGCTGGCCTTGGTGGTGACCAGGTGCTGATCCCTCTCTCTGACACCAACAGCCTCAGCTTGCATCTCTTGGTAGCAGTAGCAGGTGACTGTGAAGGGCTTTCCTCAAGTGACCAAAGTGGGGACAGTAGAAATTCTAAATGAAGAATAGCTTGGCATGGAATTACACCCCAAAAGCTGATTCTGTAATTCCATTCCTAATGATGTGTTGTCAAACCTGGAGATCACAAAGGTGTGCACAGTCATAGATAAACCCGAATTTACAGGAATTTATGATCTTGTTAATTGTGGATTTAGATGCTTGTTCTGTATCTGAAGTTCTGTATCTGAAGCTTCACAAACAGTGAAGAGTTGTGGTGGCAAGTGTCAGTGACCTGTTAAAAGATATTAAAGGAAGAAAATTCTTCAAAGTGTTTCTTGTTTTTCTCCTCATTAAGCGTAATTTTTTGTCATCAGTAGGTTTTCACTTAGGTTTTCACTCAGACTGTGGAGTCCTAGGATATAATGCCAGCTAAATCTGATGTGCAAACAATCAGGAGCTAAATGTGACCTGCATGGAGCTGACATCTTACTCCAGTTCTGTTCTGCAGTGCTCACCATCAGCTTCCTGAGGCACACAAAACAAACCTACAGCTGCTGTTCAGCAAAACCCGTTTCAAAGTGATCCACCTCCTAAAAAGGGAGGGCCTGCCCATAAATCAAAGCAGGAACTCTGACATCTGCTGTTTGGCAGCCGCTGATTCCACTGGAGGGAGGCTCTCCATTGAGAAATGTGTGGGAAAACATTGACACTCTGTGGCCAGACAGATAAAATGCAACTTGTGAAATTTCACGGGTTTTTGTCACCTTTTTCCATTTTACCAAATAGAAATGTAAAGAACAGTTTATAGCTTTTTTTTCTTGTTGACATTTTCCAGTATCTTTTCAGTAAGTTTTGTTTATTGGTATAAAATGTCCTAAACAGGCAAGCTAAGATGAATATTAAAAACAAACAATTAAACAAGACTTTGCATCCAAACCCCCTGAATCTAGGAGCACTGAGAGTGACACTGCTGTGGCTCTGGAGCCTGTCAAGTTGCACAAAGTACATTTTCAGGTCCATGCCTGCACTGTCATTTTAATCCCATTTTCTTCCTCTGGAACTGGAACAAGGGAAGACCACCTTAAAGGGAACTGGATTTCTATATTGCAAGGAAGGATTTCCTCCAGACTAATCTGGAGAGATGAATTTCATCAGCATACCTTCAAAGTATAAATTTTTACTTCTCACAGACGTAACAGGTAAGATATTACCTATATTATATTTAGTGCAGGTAGGGAGTAAGGTTAAGCATCATTAGATAGTCTCTTTAGGGCTTCCTCTCAAGAGAAACCAAAGGAATACAAAAAAAAAAAGCCCCCCAAAAGCCAGTCCTTGCTTTTACATTCAACAGATGGAGAAGCAAATACTAGGATACAGGAGCCTTTTTTGGCACATGTAACACTGATGTTTTTCTAAGCATACACAGTTTTTGCTCTTTTTTTTCCCCCTCTTCAACTAGAAACACTAATAATAACAAAGAATTAAGCTTAAGGCCTCTCACAACAGTCAGAGCTGTACTTTAATTAATTTCTAAGGTGAAAATGGCTTGTGTGCAGTATGTGGCACATAGCATAGGCAAGGGTGCCAAAGAAGCTTAGTTTTGAGTTGTCCTGAGGAGGCAAAGCTAAGATGTTAGGGGTCAAGGAGGAAGAGATCTGTGAATTTAAGACATACAAAGAAGGACCTGGAATGAGAGTTTCAGTGACATAAAAGAATTAAGGGCACTGCCAATTTATGTGGGAAAAACTAAAACAATTCGGGTAGCACTTGAATAAGTATGTCTAGAGAGAGGACTTGCATCGTGATAAAATTCTAAACAGCTTTGACGATTATAATTTCAGAGACTAGAGCAATAATATTTATGGAAAATATTCTACAGTCATATACAAAGGATACAGTAATTCAAACAGAAATCATGGCAAGGCAAATAATTTTCTGTGTCATCCTGCTGTTGCAGCACCTGCCAGCTAAGGGATGTTACATGAGGGGAAAAAGTCTTTGCTCTGTGTCATATTTCTCCATATTCACCTTGAGGCCAGGGCGCAATGCAGGGAGTTAAGGCAGGGTCTGATGGTCAGGACCTGTCCTCTGTCCCCAGCCAGGGAGCAGGCAGGCTTGGGGCACACGCAGGGGCACCACCAGCCCTGGCCATCATGCAGCCGTGTTGTGCAGGGTCTCACACCCGTGGGCATGTTTGTGTCCCAGTGGCTGCCAGCACAGGGATGAGTCCCAGCAGGCCAGACAGGTGGGGATGACAAGGGACAAGGACCTCTGGGAACTGTGACATGGCATCAGCGAGGGTGTAGCGGGTGAGGTTTTGTGCTTTCCAGCTAGAGTCATTTCCTGCTGGAAGGAATTAACTTTGGAAAGCACAAAGCTGATAGCCTATCTGCTACCAGTTATGCTACCAAAAACACTTTTCCTTCACCAAATGTTTGTCCCAGGAAATGAGGGGGAAACAAGGACCACAGGGTGAGCTGGACAACAATGTCCTATTTCCAACCCCAGCAGGAGTGCCCTGGAGATTCCAACACCTCTCACAGTCCTTGATGGGCACCCGATGGACAAGTGCTTAACATCTGCTGTGTCTTTTGTTGTGTGAGTCTTGTCATTCTGAACTTCAGGGTGTTGATTCAACTTCAAGCTGATCACGTCTTGTCAAGAGACATCACTGCAGGCAGGCTTTTCTAGGGCATGTCATAGCCTGTGGCTCTCTTGTGTAACTTTCAGACTATGCTAAGCCATGTTTCAAGCCTTTGGGAATTTGTCTCAGGAGGAAGCAGCTTGCCTTCAGCTGCCAGCTCTCACAGCTACCCACTGACCCTGATGGAACAGGCAGCTTCCTGGGCATGTGCCAAGTGAACTGGCACGAGTCTGTTAGCAGGAGGGAGTTTCCTGCAGGCACACCAGAAATTGGGGGCAGAGCAAGAGGACTGGAACAGGATGCAGAGAAGAAAAAGGACAAAATTCTCTAAGTCTGAACTATCACATTTGGCTTTGCTCTGGTTTTAGCCTGGGGCCCTGGCTAGGTCAAATCCAGTGATCCCAGCAGCTCCACAAGGAACTGTCACAAGCCAAACACAGAGAAGTCCCCTTCAAGGTGACTGCCAGCAGTGGGCAGGGGGCTCTGCAGGACAAGACATCCTGTGTCCAGGGCTTTCTTCAGCCCCCAGAGGGCTTTCTGACCAGCTGCTGCTCTGAACATGCCCTCCTTGCTGTCCTGCCATGTATGATCTAGTGAGGAGATCCTGCAGGAAACACAGGCAGGGTTTTGGTGGCCTTTCTCAGGGACACAAGCACAATTGGATGGGGAAGCACACTCTGCCTGTGCTGGACTGAGATGTGCTTGTTGTTCCAAGCAGATGCCATCTGGATGCACACTCACAACAAGGACCAGAACTACAGCTGCTGTTCCTGGCTCTGTGAAGGGTTGTCTCCCTGGAGCTGCCTTCCAAAGACATGGCACAGGTTGGAAAAAATTATAATTTGAGTTAATATACAAAATCCAGGTAATTGGAATATTTAGGGCATCAGAAGGAGGGGGGATTCTTTTCTATATTGCTCATACTGATTATTACTTTTTTTGGGATGAATATCTAGGAAGCAGAGAAATGCACACCTAAAAAACAGCAAACAAATAAATGGACTGAAATTCTGTGAAACTATAAATGGAATTAGCATTGCTTCTGAGAATTCAGGGACATGACACACAAGACAAGAACATTTATTCTGTCCATAGAAGACACAGCTTGAATAGGGGCTTGAATAGGCGCTGTCCTTGTCTCTGAACACAGTGTCTGAATTATTTAGTACCTGGCCTTTCTGTTCCAGCAATAGATGCACTCAGAACTCATCTTGTCTGCTTTTACTTTCTTTTCTTTCATTCTTTCTTAAACAGACTTGTAATTGCTCCTATGTATTATTTATTGGAAATGCTCTGCTTTTGTAACATAGCTGTGGGCAGAACAGGCTCTGTAGGCACAGTTTGCACCCTGTATTTGGAATAATTGTCAGGAAGAAAGAAAATAGGTTCAATACATAAGGTATAAGCATGTAAAGCAAAAGAAAAAGAACATAGAGTTCCCTCTATTTGCCCATGAATTACTGTATTCTGTGCCTTAGATAACCTGAAGAGTTTTCAGAATTTTACTGAATCATCAGTAAAACTGTGCTTAGTTCTGGCTTTATTTCTTCTTTTTCCTTTTCCCTTTTTCCTCTTTCCCTTTCTTTTTTTTTTTTTTTTTTTTTTTTGGGAAGCAGCTTTCTTCTGTAGCATGTGAGTCAGCAATGAAATCAAAGACTCCATCACATCATATCTCAAATGCTCAATTATTCACTGAATGGTAGAGTCTCCATCCCTGCTTCCTGTATCTGCATTTTAATTTACTTGAAAGAAGTTACAGTACTATGAATGTCTGGTCAGATGTGTGCCACCATTGCCTGCCAAGTCTCAGAGAGAATGAGCAGCAGCAAAGGCAGGATAAACATGAAAAGATCAAGACACCATTCACTTGACCCACTGTTATGTCTAAAAATACCAAGTATACTGATCTTAAAGGGCAATGAAATATGGGAAGGTTATTCCAAAGTGGTGAACAAGCAGAACAAGGATTGTCGGGAGTTTAGTTCAAGCATGGCTTAAAGAAAAAGGCCATGAAGCCATGCAATTGAGAGAAAAGTAAAAGGTAGTTGCAAAGCAGTTCCAAAAGCAGTTCCCAGCCTGATTTCTATAAACAATTAGACTCTCTCAGGCATCACTTTATAAACAATAAGGTTCTCAGGCAGTCTTCCCATAACAAGCAAAACACCCTCTCTGGGAAAAGATGGCACCCTGAGAACAGATATGGAAGTTTTGGGAACCTTTCATATCACAGTGGGAACACTGGTTTAGTTTTGTGTAAACAATTATCGGTATTGTAAAACAAAAGGAGTGGTTAGAGTTTTCTCTGTTAGCCTATCGTAAACCTGGATTTTGGAATATGCATGAAGTTAATTAACACTGTTATTTAAAGTGACTGATCAATCAATAAATTGGAGTTCGATGCATTAAAGGATGGTCGTCTCCCCCTCACTTTAACAAAGGATTTATTTTAAAAAGTAAAGAACATGGACCAAAGGATAACCCTCAGGCAGCAACACACACTTCAGGGTGTGCAAGCAGTGCCCTGAAGGGCCAGAATCCACTGTGCATTACAGATCTCTTTTCTTATCCACATCCAGGGAGCTTTCTGCCAGGTTTGCACTTACAGACTGGTTTTAGAAAAGATCACATGTGAACTGCATGATTTTATTGTTGAATCTTGAGAAAAAAGGGTTATGAAAGTCCTGATCAATGTGTTCCAATATTCAAAGGGTGGTTACAAAGGAGATAGAGAATCCCTTTTTACAAGGGGTCTATGGAAAAAAGTGAGCAGTAATGGGTACAATTTCCTCCTGGGGAGATTCTGATTGCACACAAGAGGATAACTTTTCACAATGAGAAAAATCCACCATTGGAATCATCTCCCCAGAGAAGTGGTGTGTTCCCCAGCACTTGGGGACACTTAAGATTTGGCTGAGCTTCTTTTAAAACATGCTTTTGCCTCGAAAGGTTGGTTGGACCAGATAATCCTTGAGTTCATTCCAATCTGGTATTCCACATTGTTAAAACCCATCTTACACATCCACAAGCTGCATAAATCCTGTGGAGGCTCTGGTGCCAACCAGCTCTGTGGGTTAACAATGGGAGAGGCATTTATCACAGAATTATCTTGCAAAATGTGGTCTGTTTTGTACCCCTTGCAATCCCATGCAGCCTAAGCGGGCTGGACTCCTCGTGTTCTTTTTTTCTCGTGCATCTTCCTTTCTGTAAAAGATGGAAAACTGAAGTATCTTGCCCCCAGAGGAAGAAATATGCCTCTCAGTGACCAGCTGACCAGACAGTCCCTTCCACATGCTGTGCTGAACTCCATCCCCAGCAATGCTTGTGACGTGGAGCTGTCATGTGGAGGTTATTGCTGAGGAAACTGCATCTCCCACAGATGTGTTAAAAATTCCCCTGTGGGCCCAGGGAAGCAGGGGTGAGTCCCATTTCTTTCTCAGATAAAGGTGGCTAGAGAGCAGCTCTGCCTTACTGTTGTGAGGTGAGGTCTGCACACCTCTGAGCAGCCTCTTAGGAGCCGAACCCAACCAATAAAGAAGGGAAATAAATACTGGCTTTGCTGGGACTCTGCTGGCTGCCTTCAGCTGCTCTTGCACAAGCGAGGCTGGGAGTTGTTGCAGCAGCACATTTTTGCCTCTGGCTTGTAAAGTGCAAGGGGTGCTGTCTTGGTAAACAGTTTTCTGTTCTTTTAGGGGATTTTTGTAGCCCCTCAGCCACATAACTTTGCTTCACTTGAAAAAGTTGAAATGTCGTAAATACTTTGATGTAGAGAATATTATGGATTTTTGCCCCAGGAATGGCGTTTTGACTCGTATTTCCATAAGACTTCAAAAAACATGCTTGTGTGCATTTTTTAAAATTGCTGTTGTTACCATTTGCACTAAAGGTAGTAAAAGCTGATGATACAGTGATTTGTTTTGTACTTTTTAACACAAGGCTGGCAGAAAAATCGTCTTGTTGCTCAAGAGGCTTTGAATCCCCACCCTTGAGCTGTGATTCAGCAAATTCCTGGAGCAACCCTGGTCTGAAGCCCGGGTTCCTCCTTGTCCTGTCCTGCCGGGGGTGGATTTCTGCTAGACAAGCCAATCAACAGAAGCTCATTTATGTATGTATGTGGTGAGGAGGAAACACTGCAGAGTCTCCCCACCTCTTCCTGCAAAATGTTAGCTCTCGTTCGCACCAATCCCTTCGGGTCCTGAATGGAAAGGAGTGAGCAGCAGCGGAGCGGGGCTGTGGGAGCTGCTGATGTGAGCAGCGCTCCCTGGCTCTGCTGCACACCTCGCAAACACTCGCTGCCACCTCATCTGAGCTACCGAGAGAAGCAAAAGCCGCTGCCCGCGCCTTTCTTCAGCAAACCTCGGGTGCTCCTTCGGAGAGGCAGGGCTGAGCCCTCTGCTAATGACTGACATCACCGAGGAAATACGCTTGTTTGTTTTTTTCTTTTTGGCTGCATTTCCCCCCGCACCGGCAGTATCTTGATGGGGAAGCTGATCTCCAAAGGCTGGAGGAAAAGAGATGCTCGAGTTATCATGCTGGGGCTCGACTTCGCTGGCAAATCCACCCTTCTGTACAAACTGAAGAGCGGCCAGGCTGTGGAGACCTGCCCCACGGTGGGATTCAACGTGGAGTCTCTGAGAACTCCCTGTGGCATTTCCTTCACCCTCTGGGATGTGGGGGGACAAGACAGCCTGCGGGCCAGCTGGCCCAACTACCTGGAGGACATCAACACCCTCATCTTCGTGCTGGACAGCACGGACACGGCCCGGCTGGCCGAAGCCATGGCAGCGCTGGAGGAGGCCCTGAGGCACCCCGGCATGGCTGGCACCCCCGTGCTGCTCCTGGCCAACAAGCAGGACGTGCCGGGAGCGCTGGCTCCTGCCCAGCTCGGGGAGATGCTGCGGCTGGGGGGGCTGGCCAGGCACCGCTGGATGCTCCGGGGCTGCAGCGCCCGCACCGGCCAGGGCCTGCAGGAAGTGCTGGCCATCCTGGGAATGCTGCTGCGGGGCTCGGGGCACAGCTCCCTGTCCCAGGAGCAGCTCATCACGGAGCTGGCGGAGAGGAGGCAAGCTCCAGAGCAAACCTGACCCTCACACGGACCCCTCCCTCTCCCGGCTGCCAGCAGGTTTGTCGCGGGGGATCCCAGCCTCCAGGCACCCCTACAAAGAGCACAGCTGCAGCTGGGACACTCGGTGGTGTCGGGGTCTCTCGCTGCTCAGAGTGACCCCGAGAAATGTTAGAAAGTTTCTTTTCCCAGCCCGGCGCTTGAAGAAGGAGTCAGAGCTCTTCATTTCTTGGTCTCAAGGTTGTTTTTTGTATCTTATCTATAAAATTCTTTCCCCTGTCCTGCCCACGTCCATCCAGCAGGACAGTCCAGGCACTCTGGCTGCCCCCAGGGTGGTGTTATGTCTTTATACAAAAAATTACATATACAATATTTACAATTACTGTCCAATACCTATTACCTATGTTAGACAGTAATCTTCCACTCTAAGTCAATCTAAAAGTGCCAACATCACAGCAGAAGATGGAGGCCAAGAAGAAGAAGAAGAAGAAAGGCTGGACACACCCAGATCCCTCCGTCTTGCCCCCCTGAATCCCCATTCTAAAAACCCCAAAATCTACTTTTTCGCCTTGTGATAAATTCACTATCATTCTACTTAATTTGTCATGGCTTGCAGATCTTCATCTAAGGTCAGTAACTTGCTCCACGGGTCATAATCAAAGCCACAGGCATTTTGAGCTCTGTGCCAGGCTCTGAGCCCCCTGGCAGGGGTCTTGGCTGCTCAGGACAGCCAGAGGGATGTCCTGGGTCCTGACATGGGAAACACCCAGCTCCTCACCACCAAAACCCACCAGGAGGATCTCTGAGCAAAACTCCCATCAAGGAGCAGTTTTGGCCACATCTCTTGGACTCCCATCTCTGGCTGCAGCTTGTCCCACTGTCACCATGCTCCACTCATCCACTGCACTTGTGTGTCCAGAGGTTCAGCAAGGATGGTTTTAAATATCTAATAATTTTAACAGAGAGGTGTGCAAGGAACAGAAGTTTTCTTCATTCTGCAGCTCTCAGCCCAGATACATCTATCCAGATGGGATGATCCTCACAAGGAGGGAGCTTGGATGTGCCCCATGCTCCTCCTCTCTCAGCCTGGATCACATGTTCATTGGCTGGGAATGCAGGAAAGCACTGAAAGGAATGGCTGGATGGGAGCACTGTAAGCTCAGGACATCAAATGGG